>NC_056746.1:211082299-211392299 GCF_019279795.1 Protopterus annectens | reverse complement strand
TATATATATAATTTTTATTGTATAATACTTCATTACATAGAGAGTTTACCTCATTTTAACATGGATTTTAAACTAAAAGTTCATTCATTTTCATGCACTATGTACTTTTTTCTGGGAATAGTTTTGTATGTTTTACACCACTAGATGGCACTGTAGTTTTGACTAGATTTAATAGGTTTTATTGATTTAGTATTCATTTTAACAACATATATACAGATAATTTGTAATAATTTATTTATAAGTCTTTTTACCTTACATATTTTTTTGTATATAAAATACATATACAAACAGACTAAATTCTTGTGGAATTATGAGTATTTTTATTTTTATTGTATAAATGGTTTAGGGTAGCTTGGAACTGTAATTGAATAATTAATTAACTAAATGTATCTAAGGGGGATTGGGTATATAAGATTGTATTTGTAATAGAATAGTTTTCTGATGAAGTCCTGGTATCAAAAGATGAAAACACGGTGACTCTGTTCAATGTTAATAATGTTTTTTACATTTTTATTCCTTGAGTCTGGTGCCTCCAGGTGCCCTTTGTGTGGACTTGTTTGTTTTTAACCCTTTACAGAGAAGAGAGCAGTATTCCCTTAGGAAACTATGTATGTGTCCACTGCTTCCAGCAGCTTGGTGTCTCTGTCCTTGTATGCTGTCCAGAACTGTACACAGTACTTAAGATGCTGGTTGACCAGCGTCCTGTAAGAAAGGAGCATGACCTTTTTGGTTCTTGTGTCTCTCCTCCTCATTGTATATCTATCATTGAGTTTGTTTTGTTGATGTCCTCTTACCAATGTCATTTGATCCTTTTTTTTTACTCTGATTGTTCCACTCTTTTCAAATGATAGCTCATGCTCTGGATGACAGGACGGTGCCCAGGACCAGTAGATTAAAAATTTTCTGCAATGAACCTTAGCTACTGTGATGTCTGGTTAATACCTCACCAGACTGCACCAATAAATGTGACGTTCCCCACTTAAAACCCAGGTCAGTAGTTAAGGAGCCTCAATCCTCATTACTGACTCCAGTGTGGGAATGTCACAGAAAACACTAGAGTACAGAGCATGCAAGTGTAAAATTCCACAATTTCCCTTAAGAGCACAAGAGGAATACACTCTGTTTTCCTGGGACTAGACTATATCCCTCTGTCCACCCCAAATGTAATCTCTTATTCAGAGCAATGTGATCCAGTTTAAGACCTCTGACTCACTCTCACTCAAAATAAATTTAAATCTCACACATACTCAAACACTTATGGGAAGCCTGACACAGATTTCCAGCTGTGCCCCCTCTCCAATACAAATGGCAAACTCTGCCACCAGAGTCAGACAGGTTTACATGCCCTTCAAAGGGTGATCAGTTATTAAAAATTAAATATCAAAATAACTTATAGCTATGACTAGAAGCAGCCAGGCATTTGAGGTGACCTGAGGGATATCAAACAGGTAATTGTCCACCCACAATGTAAAGTAATGAAAAAAAAAAACATTTAATATTAAGGAAAATCATTATAAGAATGTAAATCAATAACTTTCAATAAACACCATAATTCAGTCACCAGAAATATAAAATTAAACTGTAGGATAGAAGTCCATTCTCTTAGAAAAACTCTATCTACATAACTAATCTTTCCTAATCTAACTAGAGAATGTTGTCCCTGATCTAATCTAAAACATTACAGCAAGGCAAAGGCAGGCTTACAGTTTTTGGTGAGTCCTTTTTCTGGGTATCTTCTGCACAGCACTGTAACTGACTGTAACTCTCAACTAACTGCTCTCTTCATTTACTGCTCTTCAACTAACTTTTATTTTAAAAAATAACAGTCAGCTGTTTGAAAAAAATATTTTTCCTTTCAATCAACTGTTGAAATAATCACCTAGCAATCAAGAACATTCTAATGACATCATCTACTGTTCTTGCTGATTTTCTACAGATATTTTATATTTTAGAATCTCCCTCACAAACATGGCAATTAGAAATGTATCAAAACACTGACAGATTCCTTAAACATTTTCTATAAGCAGGGAGATACTCAGCATTTTAAAAGCTTATTTACATTTTCACAATTGGACATGGTGGCATACAATACAAGTTAATCTGATAATATACACAAATCTCCTGCCAGACATTCTAACACAGATGACAGTGTTTGATGTTCTTCACATTTTTCCCCCTTTTATGACTCAAGCACGATTTTCAAGTGACCATTGAAAACTGACACATTAGAAAATGGGTCTACCTGGGAATATTAACCCACTCCTGTCCTGGGCAATCTATCTACACTCGCATTATTAACCGCACTGCAATGTGTATGGTCATATCATGTGCTTGCAATCCTAGACTCCTCCTGAGTAACTTGGCATTTAACTTACTGACCCTATTAAGCCATGCTAAAGGGTTATAATCTGTGAGTGCAGTGAATTTTCTCCCATAAAGTTAGTGCTCCATCCTTTGCAATGCCCACACTATGGCCAAACACTCTTTCTCCACAGCTCCATAACACTGTTCTCTAGGTTGGAGTCTATGGCTCAGATATACCACTGGGTGCTCTTCTCCTTCTGCTAAAACTTGGCTAAGTACAGTCCCCACCCCATAATTTGAAGCATCTACCTGTACAATAAATTGTTTAATGTAATCTGGGCTTGCTAACACAGGGGGTCCTCCCAAAATCTCTTTTATTTTTTTTGAATGCCTGTTCACAGTCTGTGGACCACACTATATTGTCTGATTTATTCTTCATAGGTCAGTAAGAGGTGCAGTCATGGTAGTATAATTGGGCACAAATTTCCTATAGTATCCTACTGTCCCTAGAAATGCTCTCACTTGTTTATTAGTAACAGGAACTGGCCACTCTTGAATAGTTTCCACCTTGACAGGTTCTGACCTACTTTTTCCACTTCCCACTCTGTGACCTAAATAAGTGACCTCTGCCATACCCACTTGACACTTAAGGTTTAATTGTTAATCCTGCTGTAGTTAATCTTTCCAAGAAAAAAAATTCTAAGCTTGTTTCCTGCCTTTCCTGTAACTAGTCTAGTCCAGATACAGATTTGCTGTATCCAGGACTGTTTGTATGCTTCTGAGCTGTACCAAAAAGTCTGCTCTTCAATTTTTCCCTAAGACCTGCTAGCTCTCTCCTCTCCTGCACTTTTACTAGCCTATTAGTCTAGCACTTTACCAGACTTCTTCTAGCAATTATTGTAGCACACAAAAGTGCTATCAGCACTAAACATTCTATAAGGAAACACATCCAGTACATATTATTAATGCCCACCCCTCCAGGCATGCCTAAATATCAGTTCCCTGTGCTTTCTCCTACTAACCTGGTGAACTTGGGCATCCTGAGGCAATGTAGCAATTGCCTCATGTACACTGACAACCCTCTCCTCTTACCTCCCAACACTCAGAGTTGGAAACCACACACTCTCCAGCCAAGACCGGAATAGCTGTTCAAGAGAAGAAGGTCAACACATGCAAAACACCACATGGAACACATAGCCCTCCAGAACACATACCAGCACTGCCTTCACATAAAAACATAAACCACACACCCACCTTTGCGGAGGCTCTCAATAAAATCTACCCAAACAGCAAAGGCCTCCAAGGCAAAAATGCACTCGACCACCACAACACAACACTAATCACGAGACACATAACTCTCCTAAACAGTGTGCCACTCAACCAAAGCCCCTAAGGCAAAACATCATGCCTAACACACTAGTCATAGGTGACTGGATAGTGAGGCACACTGATGTCCCACTCACTAGGTTGAATAAGGAGAAAGTACCAGTCAGCTGCCTGTCAGGTGCTAGGTTCTGCCACATAATGCATGCACTTAGGACCCTCAACAACAGGTACAAATATGACTCTGTCATTGTACATGTGGGTGTGAATAACCTGAGATGTACCTCTCTGGACTACATGAAAAGAGACATGGAGGAGCTCTTGGATTATGTAGCCCAGGCAGGTATGACCCTAGCCCTGAGCAGCATCCTGCCACCACCCAGAATGATACCACAGTACAAGCAGAAAATTATTGATTTCAACAAGTGGCTAAGTTTCTGGTGTCATTCTAAGGGGATCTAGTATCTGTTTGCCTGGGATGATATGATTGACAGACCTCGATGCTTTGCCAGAGATGGCCTGCATCTGTCACCCCTGTGCTTCCAGACATTGGCCAAGGCTCTTGCCACTTCTATAGTGCCTTTTTTAGGCTGTGTTCCAAAGAACAAATTACCACCATAACAGCTACAAGCAAATGCAATCTGAGGGTCATGCTGCTTAATGCCAGAAGTCTAAATCTCAACATTTACTTGGTCAAAGCACTCCTTAAAATGGAGAACATCGACATTTGTGCTGTAACAGAGACCTGGTTCAAAGCAGCAGAAAGCACCCCTGCACTACCAGGCTGTAACTCATTCCACACCTTTTGGCCTCAGAATTTGGACCAAAGCTCCAAAGGTGGTGGTGTTTCCATATTCATAAAGAATGCACACACCTCCAGACTGGTAGCCCAACATAATGCATCAGAGATACTTCAGGTGCAGCTAACATTGGATAAGACAGCGATTCAGGTCATAGCCAGCTATAGGTCTGCAACCATGTCCCAAGACTCACATTTCCTGAGCACCCTGAAAAATGTTAGGGTCCAACCTAACACTCTCATACTGAGCAACTTCAACTATCCCTCTTTTAACTTGGAAAACTACTCATACCAATACACTTGCCCAACATTTCCATGAATAAATTAATTCCAATGCCCTGAACCAGCTCATTCTTAACCCCACTAGAGGTAGCAACATCCTTGACCTGGTCATTACTAACATGGGCAACTGTTACTCTACACTAATAGTCAACTCCTCTTTGATTAGATCCGACCACAAACTAATCACCTTGGAAATCCACATCCCCGCCCCGCAAAGGTAACCACCATGAAAAACTTCTCCAAAGCTAACTTTGGGCTCCTAAAAGCAGAAGTGGCTAACTTCACAGCACCCATGCAAATGGAGAATAGTTGCATGTCCACCAAATCATACACCAATGCACTGTACTAATGCGTACACAAAATCATGGATCTCACCATGCCCAACAGAACCAAGACACTCTCCTCCAAAAAATGGAAGCCAATCTGGTGGTTCCCTGCCAAAAACAAACTCTACAACAGAAAGAAGAAACTGAAGTAGAATAAGGTGAAGTCCCAAGACTGGAAAAACATCCTTATCAGACTCAAAAAAAAGTTGAGATGCCTCATCAAATCCTCTAAAACTAGATATGAAAACAAAATTGCAGCAGATAGTAAAGACAACCACAAGGCCTTCTATAGTTATGTAAAGAATCTCCATGGCAATACCCAGATTTGCTCTGAGCTATTGCACAATGGTACCTCCTATACTGAGCCAACAGATATTCCCAATATACTGGCCAACATATTCAGTGCTAACTTTACCCTCCCCCTAAGGACCAATCACAATACCAGTAGATTGCCAGGCACCCAGTATTACTGCTGCACAGGTTAAAACAGCACTGTCCAAGGCCAAGAATACAGCTTCTATGGGAACTGACAGTATCCCTGGCTGTGTTCTACATGAACTACAGAGTGAACTGACACCACACCTGTGTACCCTGTTCAATCACAGCTTCACCTCAGGCTTTGTCCCTACCAAATGGCACACTGCTACAGTCATTCCTCTCCATAAAGGAGGAGTGACAACAGACTCTGGGAACTATTGCCCCATTAGCCTGATGACCCTGATATGCAAATCTATGGAACACATCATCATGGACCTAATAAACAAGGATATAGGGAATCTCCAAACTCTGCATCCCACACAGTTTGATTTTGTGAAGGGTAGATCATGCCTGCTCAACCTGGTTGACTTCTTTGAGTCAGTCACCAGAGGTGTGGATGATGGCAAGGTGGTTCATACAGCGTACCTTGATCTGGCCAAGGCGTTTGATACCATTCCCTACTCAGGAATCATAGAAAAACTCATTAAGTTAGGCATCAATCCCTATATCACTAGGTGGGTTGTAAACTGGCTCACAGCTAGAACCCACAGTGTGAAAGTAACTGACTTCAAGTCAGACTGCTGACAAGTCACGAGTGGAGTCCCACAGGGTTCGGTCCTGGGTCCTCTCCTGTTTGGTATCTACTTCTCTGAAGTCCAGGCCAACAGGAAGGGACTCTGTCTGACAAAGTTCGCAGATGATTGCAAGTTGGGAGCTATTATTAACTCCCCAAGTGATGTTGACATCCTGTAGAAAGGCCTCACTGAGACCAACAACTGGTGTCAGAACCATGGCCTTAAGCTTAATGCCAAAAAAATGTGTCATCATCCCATTTGGGAAAAAACTCAGTTCCCATGAATTATCACATCGATGGTAGTCCACTGAACACAGAAGCTGTTATAAGAGATCTGGGAACACAGGTTGACAGCAACCTCTCTTTTGACCACCACATTGCCACTGTGGTCAGAAAGTCCTTCTATGTGGCACATCTCATTACTAAGGATTTTGCATCCAGGAAGAAAGAGGTCATTGTCTCCATCTACTCTTCCCTCATTAGGCCAGTCATCGAGTACAATGCCCCATTTGGCATGTACCTCACTAGACACCTACAGCAACTGGAGAGGCTGCAAAAGTGCCTCACAAAGATGATCCTAGGCCTTAAACAGTTGTCTTGTATGGACAGGCTCAAAAAACTCCAACTGTTCTCTGTCTCATATCGCCTACTTAGAGGCGATCTCTGCTTGACTTACAAAGCCATGTCTGACCCAGCTCTGTTAGAAATGCTACATCTAAAGAAATCCCAATCCCACCACACCACACACTCCAGAGACCTCAACCTCATTACCACAATCAACAGAACATGCTGGAGGGACAGGTTCATAACCCAGAAACTGTCCACGCTATGGAATAGACTTCCCATACATGTCAAACAGAGCACCTCACTGGCCCTCTTCAAGAGAAATCTTGATGAGTGGATGGGAATTAGAAAATTCACCCCGGGGATCACTCCAGTGGCTCTACTCGACATAAACACTGGGAACTAATGTCGGGTGGCATGATGCCAGTGTAATCCTATGGGCTAGGCTTGTAAAGGCTCTGGGGCCATTAGCCTAGTACACATCTATGAACCTATGAACCTAAGACCTCCATCACATATTGGTCTGCAAATACCCATAGTATAGTCTTCAATGTAGAGTTTAATCTCCCCACAAGACCATTAGTCTGAGGATGGTAGGGGTGGCCTTTAGATGTTTCACCCCACAATACTTCCACAACCAGCAGGTCTGACATGAAGTTGAAACTTCGGTCAGTCAGTATTTCCCATAGAAAGCCTACTCTGCTGAATATTCCTAGCAAAGCTTTTGCCACCTTCTGTGCCTCAATAGACAACAGAGTCACTGTCTCTGTCTGGAAGCACAGTCTACTACCACTAAGATGCATTTTTTAGCTGTAGAATTTGGAGTACTCAGGGGTCCCACAATATCCAGGGCCAATCTCTGAAACTGTTCCTTGATAACAGGCAAAGGCATTAATGGAGCCTTAGCCTTGTTCTCTGCTTTACCATCTTTTTGCCACTGTTCACAAGTTCTACAGTATCCTACCACATCCCTTACAATCCCAGGCCAATAGAAATTTTGCATAATGTGTCTCTTAGTATGCATTGTGCCCATATGACCTGAGAAAAGAATGTCATGTGCTATGGCTAAAAGTGGCAGACAGTAAGCTCTAGGCACTACCAACTGCTGTATTACTTCACCTTTTAGCCCACCTCCAGAAGTCCACTCTCTGTACAACAAACCTTTGTTCCATTATACAGACTCCCTTCTTCCTTGAGCCTCAGGTGCCTCCCTTACCAACTCCCTTAAGCTTTGTAACATTGGATACATAAGTTGAACCTGTCTCAACTCTAACCTTCGTGACCTACCCCAGCTCCCCTTTTGCAAAAAGCCTAGTCACTTCTGACAGCTGTGTCTCACTGTCACTCTGGATACCACCATTCACCCCCATCCTCGCAGTTACAGTGACCAAGGGAGCATCAGTACCCACCAGCAGCTGTGGCTCACATTCAGACTTACTGCTACCAGATAACACCTTCTCTGAAACAGCCACCACACCAGTCCCAGCTTCAGGTATGAGATCTTTCTGGGCCTCTCTCAGACTACCAGACTTACTTTTCTCAAAGCCTGACTGCATGTCACTGCATGTACTCAAGGTACTGTATCATCAGAGTCATTCCCTATCAAGACATTTGCAGGAATGTCCTCAAACCCACCTACTCTATTGCTTCCACTTCCACCCTCCAAGTCAAGATGAACCTTAGCCAAAGGTATTTGAAATGGGGTCCCTCCCAACACTCAGACTGGAGTGGACTGCTCAAGCAAGTACTGCTCTTCCCTAACCACTGCAGGCCTCACAATGGTTATATCAGAAGCAGTGTCCCTTTTAGCAGTTACCTGTTTACCATCTACTAAAATAGGATATAAAGTTTGGTGATAATTTGGCACACCAGTTGTTTCTAAACAACTTACCACTGGAAGTTTGTAATTCACAGTTACTGGCTCCCACAGCTTCTGTTTCTCACCTTGCCTCGATGGACATTTGGCAGCTATGTGACCCTTCTGATTACACTTGAAACATCTAATCCCTAACCGTGCACTTGAATTAGTAGTTCCCCCATTTCTGGTGTACTTTGTTGGAGTGGTTTAGACTACCCCCGCATGGGGTCCCTAATGTCCCTGTGTAGCACTGGGTATCCCTTTCTTATGAGTGGTGCTCTGCTTACCAAGTAGAGATCCCCTTTTCTCCCCAGCTCTGCTGCAGAGTTATACTCATGGTCTGCTAACCAGACTCTGATGTCATCAGGCAAAGTACTGAGGGTTTGTTCCCTCACCAAAAGGTCAGCCAGTCCCTAAAAAGTGGTGACCTGACTCCCACTCACCCATCTGTGAAAGTAAGTACTTAAGTTAGCAATATAATCACATACACTTTCATCTGCCTTGCATCTATGTTCACAAAACTTTTTTTCTATATGCCTCAGGTGTAAGTTTGAAACAGTCAAGCAAGCAACATTTCACTTTGTCATAATTCAAACAATCTACATAATTTAACTTTACTACAGCCTGAACAACTTTACCGTGGGATAAGAAAGTCAGAAGCCAGACCCAGAGCTCACAGTCAACATCATATTGTCTACATACCCTCTCAGAAAAATGAATAAAACTACCTAAGTCACCCCCATCCCTGTACTGAGAAAAATGTTTACTGACCTTTACAGTTTCTGAGGTCCAGTTATTCCCTTCCCCATTACTTCCATGACTTTTTCAAAGGATAAGAAGATCCACTTCATTCCAGCACTGTCTCTCATTATTCTTGGCTTCTAAACACCTCAGCCTCTCTGCTGATTCCAGTTCAAGACATTTGGTTTCCAATTCATGTAGGCGCATTTCTCCTCAGTCTCTAGATGTCACATTCACTCCTCAGCCTCCAGATGTTGGGCTTCCAGGCACAGTCTCCTCAACTCCAGACAGATTCTCAGGTCCTCCAAAGAAAATGTCTGCCCTGTCTCGGCAGGCTGTACATCACCAACACCAAACTGAATATTCTCTGATTGGCTGATCTGAGCTGTGGTTTCCAACCAAGGCTGAAATCATTGCTTCCTTGGTCAGGCTGGCATGCACCAATCCTCTGGCTTCATGCTCCTTAGCCAACTGGATCTTTGTCAGCTTGTGAAAAATCTTCTGCTGACATCCTTACCTGCTATCCCTGACTGACTAAAAAAAAAAAAAACTGTGGTGGATTGAAATTCTGAATGTTTACCTTGTGTACTTTAAGAGTGAACACCTTAATGACAACTACCCACAGGCTACTGGAATCCAACTAAAAATCCCACTATGCTGCCACCAATTAAATGTGACATCCAGTCAATAGCCCACCAGACTGCCACCGATAAATGTGACGTCCCCCACTTAAAACCCGGGTCAGTAATTAAGGAGCCTCAATCCTCACAACTGACTCATATGTGAGAGTGTCACAGAAAACACCAGAGTACAAAGCACACAGGAGTAAAATTCCACAATTTCACTTGAGTACAACAGGAAAATGCTCTATTTTTCCCGGGACTGGACTATATACCTCTGTCCACCCCAAATGTAATCCCTTATCATACACTTCAGAGCAATGTGTTCCGGTTTAAGACCTCTGACTCACTCACACTCAAAATTAAATTTAAATCTCACACACATTCAGACACATATGGGAAGCCTGACACATTTTTCCAGCTGTGTCCCCACCCCAATACAAATGATAAATGCTGACACCAGAGTCAGACAGGTCTACACGCCCTTCAAAGGGTGATCAATTATTACACATTAAATATAAAATAAATGATAGTTATGACCAGAGTATCAAACAGGTATAAGCACTCTCTAATCTCTAAATAACACACTGATTTCCCAGCCACAATGTAAAGCAATGAAAAAAATAATATTAAGTAAAATGATTATAAGAATGTAAATCAATAACTTTCAATAAGCACCAGAATTCAATCACCAGAAATATAAACTTAAACTGTAGGATAAAAGTCCATCATCTTAAAAAACTATAAATAACTAAACTTTCCTACTCTAATTAGAGAATACTTTCCCTGATCACATCCAAAACATAACAGCAAGGCAAAGGCAGGCTTACAGTTTTTGGTGAGTCCTTTTTCCGGGTATCTTCTGCACAGCACTGTAACTGACTGTAACACTCAACTAACTTTTGCTCTTCACTATCTGCTCTTCAACTGACTTTTATTTTAAAAAATAACAGTCAGCTGTTTGAAAAAGTTTTTTTCCTGTCAGTCAGCTGTTCAAATAATCACCTAGCAATCAGGAACATTCTAATGACATCACCTACTGTTCATCTGATTCTCTATAGACAGTTTGTATTTTAGAATCTCCTTCACAAACGTGCAATTAGAAATGTATCAAAACATTGACAGATTCTTTAAATATTTTCTGTAAGCAGGTGGATACTCAACATTTTAAAAACTTATTTACATTTTCACAATTAGACATGCTGACAAACAATACAAGTTAATCTGAGAATATACAGAAATCTCCTGCCAGACAAGCTAACACAAATGACAGTGTTTCATTTTCTTCACAGCTACTACTTTTTTGCTCACTGTATAAAATCCACCAAAGATAATTACAAAGCTGTCTTCAATTATGTTAGGAATCTTCCAAATAATGATCATCCATGGTGTTATCTTTTAAGATCCAGCAGACATCACTAATTTACTTGAAAATTTAGCTCTAACGTCACATCATACTCTCCTCCCTGTTTACCTTGTTACAGTTTTGTCTCCATAATTCCCCCAAATGACCATAGAACAGACCCTTCTCAAAACCCAAAAATACTAACTACCTGGGTCTGACAGTATACCTGAGTATCTCCTAGTTAGCATTAAATGCAGCCTGACTGGCTCCCTTGAAATCCTGTTTAACCTCAATTGTTCCACTAGAAATGTGCCTGAAGCCTAGAGAAAGGCTACAGTAGTACCCTTACACAAGGGAAAACTCACCACTGACATGGGGAACTACAGACTTATTAATCTTAACCATATCGCTTACAAAGTCATGGAGTGAATTATAGTAAAGCTCATAAACAGTGACACAGGTAGTCTATGGTCCCTCAACCCTAACCAATTTATCATTGCATAGGGTAGGTAATGTATACAAACCAGGTGGTGTTTTTTAAGAGGGTGACTGCAACACTGGATAGTGGCCATTCAGTGTATATCAGCTACCCTGACCTGACCACGGGCATTGACTCTGGAATCATAAACACACTCTTCTGATCAGATGTCAGCCCCTCTGTAACACACTGGATCACAAACTGGCTCTCAGAAGGAACCAACATGTTTAGGGCTTGTGGCATACTTTCATCCAGAAGGTAAGTCACAAGTAGAGTGCTACAGGAGTCCATACTAGATACACTCCAGTTCTGATTATACTTTTCAGATATCCAGGCTGATACTAAGGGTCACTGGCTGACTCAGTTTGCTGGCAACTGCAAATTCCTTACTGTCATTAACATTGTAACTCAGTGGTGTCCAACAGGTGGACCTAGGACCACATACCGCCCCACTAAGGCATTTTATCTGGCCCTCAGTATGTCACACAACAAACTGTTTTGAATGAACAGATATATGTTAGACATGGTAATGTAACCCCTAAACCTTGCCAACTATGGTAAGTGGCCCCTGAGCAAAAACATTGGACACCCCTGATACCCTTCTCCTAAACCTTTGTCCTAAAGGAAGCTGATACCCACACTAATTTCTGATGTCAAAGCAAGAGTCTAAAACTAAATGCAAAAAATGCAGCATAGTACCCTGTAGGTAACTAGAACACCCTTGCACCTACTACACTAACACCACACCTTAAAATTGTTATTGTTATCAAAGACAATGACAGATTCATAAATAATGAGCTCACATTTGATTTCCATTGTTAGAAAAACATTCCAGCTATCAAAACTAAAAGTGGAATTTAAAGCCCCTTTTGTCACTACCTATCTAGGCACATTGGCCAACTTTGACCCCAGCAGTTCTTAAAAAATCTTTCATATGTCTGCTTTAAGCTACCCTGATTGAGAAGCAACCCTACCATTATGCTCTTTCTCTTAAAGACACTTGCTTTTTAAAGACAGCTTGGTTTTCGGGGCTATAAATGACTCTGTTGTGACACATCTCTTACACAGTTGCAAAACTGGTAGCATAACCACACACACATGCAAAATTCTAAATCTATATTGTAATATTAACAGAACTTGGTGGCATGATTAATATCTCTCCCAAACTTTTCTCTACATATGCTAATAGGCTCAGACTCCATAACAAGCGATGTAACTCCCTAACTCTCTTTAAAACAAATCTCGATGAGTGAATGGAGATCTCATAAATTCACCTTAAGGCTACCCTTTCTGAATGTTATTGGCGGAGGGAACAAATAATGAGGCTTCAAAGGCTAGGCATGTAATAAATTTGACTAGTAAGAAACTATAAACTGAGGCACATTATCACAGTAATGGAATATATATCTCTCAAAATGTGAGTCTCTGTCACAGAGTAAAAATATTTAGCTGTGTCCTTGAACTGTTTCTCAGGGAATGCCAACTGATCATCCCTTACTTCATGTGGGGTTGCTGTTGTTCTTTTTGTTTTTTTTTTTTTTTTTTTTCTTTTTTGAACCGGCGCAGTGAAATGGGCTTATTCAGCATTCATTCATTCATTTATTCATTTAACATTCAGTGAGAAGTATATTAAGGAGACATTCTATACTCTATATGAAAAGTCAGCAAAATATGTGGCATGACAGAATATGAGAGTGAAAGTGCAATACACAGTAACATTACATACAGTAATGTTTGTATTGCTTAAAAACTGCAAATATAAATTATTGTTTGTAAATAGGTGCATAAGTAAGTACTAGGCTAGCTACCCTTGCAGACCATTTTAAGCCTAGCCAGGTTCCCTTTTTGTGCTCAAATTAACCCATCTCATTTTGTTACATATTGCCCTTCTCTATTTGTCAATTGATAATTATACATTATCCTTAATGAGAATAAATGGGATCATATTATAGATAATGTGATGGAACCTATGCATAGGATAACACATTTAGGAGCTACCTCTGACAATTAGTAGTACGGGGGAAGTCCTGGGGTAAATTTTCTATTCCCCATTCATATATCCAAGTTGTGCTTGAATATGGACAGAGATGAACTTTATGTGGATGGAGAGTCTTTTCCAGAGCACTGGTATCCTCTGCGAGATATACCTGTCCTTCCAAACCTTGCTGCTGATGTTTCAGAAGAGGTTTAGATCCCTAGACTGAGTATTTCTGATGATATTTGATTTGCTGATGTGCAGTAAATCCATCAGTATTGGTTCCATGGATGCCTTGTATGCCAGACACTGGGCACATCTTAGCAGTCTTGTCGGATACTGAGTATAGTGACAGGGCTTTGAGTCTATCCATTAGAACACATTGGTTAGGCCTTGTATCCTTTTAGTAAGGTAACTCTATGGACATTCCAGTTGTTGCATGTATCTGGACAGATATATGACAAAGTAGGCAGTATATGTAATGACTGGCCTTATGAGGGCTAAGTAAAGAGAAACAATGGCATCCGTAGAGCTAGACACAATCCCTTTGCTTATAAGTTGTGCAATATAGAAGGAATTTCTTTGGAGATATGTTTGTCAAAAGTTAGGTCACTGTCCACCTAAGTTCCCAAATCCCGAACAACTAGGTCAATTCTTAGGGTATATCGTCAATGCGGAAGTTCCCTGGCATACACAACTTCCAAAAGAATACAGTCATGAATTTTTTTGGCAATTAGTTTCAGTCCATGATTTTGGCACCAGTTATGTATTTCAGACAAACCTTCCCACAGGTTGGCTAAGTCATTTGAGGATTCAATGACTGCTCCTAGCTTGCAGTCTCTACAAAGTTAGTCAGACAGAGCCCTTTGGTATTGGCTTTTACTTCAGAAGGGTAAATGGCAAACAAGAGGGGTCCCAGCACAAAACCAGGGGGACTTCAATGGTGACTAGTCCCTTTGTGGCGGTAACGTCCCCTATTTTGACTTCCTGCATCCAATCTGTGAGTCAGTTTGCAATCCAGCAGGTGGCATAGGGGTTTATTCCCAGTTTATTTAGCTTTTCTATTATGCCTGAGTGGAGAATTGTGTCAAAAGCTTTTGACAGGTAGAGGTATGCAATGTGTACTATTTTAGCTTCATTCATTGCTTTGGTGACCTATTTAAAAAAATTCACCAGGTTGAGTAAACATGAACTGTCCTTGACAAATCCAAACTGACTCGGATCCAGCATTTGGAGGTTTCTATTTGCTTACTGATTAGTTCTATCTCACTAGACACACAAGCATTACAATGGTTCAAGTCCTACTTAGAAAATAGACAATAAGCTGTCCTTTGGGACAACAACTTATCCACACATCTCCCTTTAACCCCGCAAGGCTCTATCCTGGGACCTCTCCTTTTCTCTATATTCATTAATGATCTAAATGTAAATCTTCCTCAAGTTACCTGCATACAACATACAGATGACTCCACATTAATTTGTACCACCTCCAATCCATCACCCAAAGAGTATATTGCCTCCTCCTGAACCCCAAAAAACGAAACTATTGCTGTTCACTCCAACACTAAAGTCCTCCCCAATAGATCTCACAGTTATATCCAATAATGGCACTGTCATATCACCTGACCCAACCACCAAACTCTTAGGCTTTATTGGAAAGGCTCACCCAGACTCTGCTACACTTTGCTGTGAGGGAAAGGTTGGTTTGCTTTTTATTTGTTGTATTTTTTATTAGTTTATTGCCTTTTACATTTTGAGTGCTGTGATTTGTTTTCTTTACCTTGTGTTTTGCTTATGTTCTGCTTTTAACTGCATATTAAAACTTCAAAAGACACCACAGCTCTGTCTTTTGTGAGTCAGGCAGAAAATCCCCCCCCCCCCATCACTGTTGTGTTCTTAAATACCACTGTCTTTCTAGTTGTCTTCCTCTTATGTTAATTTGACCATATATCTCATTTCCTCTCTGCTTTCACTGGCTTGTGTGAGTAAGCACAAAATTATCATTTTGTGAAATCACTCCCCTTCAACTATTTAAATTTATTGGCCATTGTACTTTATTCCATAGTACCGGAATGCAAAAGTGATCACCCCCTTTCAATCTATCTTGCTGTTTTAAAAATAGTGACTCTCCACTAAAACTTAACTTTTTAGTCAGGTAAAACTTAAGTTACCTACTTTCACATCTAACTTCACTAGTGCACATTGCAGGGTTTAGGATAAACCATTTTTTTTCATCTTACCTTTAAGCATCTCTGTGAATAGCACTTGCTCTAATACCTGCTATAAAGCACTAGGAAGCCTTAAACTGATACAAACACTCAACTCTCCTTATTAATAAGGAGAAATTAATCATAGGCACTAAACAGCCTATAATTGCAAAGTACCTTGCTAAGGTAAGGGAAAACTGCTCCTGTACTTTTCAAAAAAAAAAAGCACCAAACCAGGCATGTTCAAGGGTAAGCTTCTGTTGATTTCTCCTGTCCACCTGGTGAATCTGGGCATGCTGGGGCAATGCAGCAATTGCCTCATGTACACAGACATCCCTCTCCTCCTACCACCCAACACTACAACCTGTGAGAGATGTACTTACATAGCCAAACTGGAAGCAAAGCTCTCTCCACCCAAGATTGTGCTAGACAGTCAAGAGTAGAAGGTTAACACCCACACTATACCTCAAGCAACACATAGCCCTTTTAAACTCACACCACCAACACCCACACATAGCAACACTAAATCCACATATGCAGAGGCCCTTAACTGTAACCTGCCCAAGCGACAAGGACCTCTGAAGCTGAAATGCAAACAAACACCAATCACAACCAAAGTGTCACATAGCTCACAACACCAGTGTGCCGCCCAACAATAGCGCCTAAGGCAAGACAATGTACCTAACACTTTAGTCATAGGTGACTCTATAGTCAGGCACACTGATGTCCCACTCACCAGGCTGAACAAGGAGAAAATTACTGTCGGGTGCCAGGATCTGCCACATAACTCATGCACTCAAGTCACTCCACTACAAGTACAAATATGACTCTGCCATTGTCCATGTTGGAGTGAATGACTTGAGACATACCTCCCTGGACTATATGAAAAGAGACATGGAAGAGCTCTCGGATCATGTGGCCCAGACAGGTATGACCCTAGCCCTGAGTAGCTTCCTGCTTTTGCCCAGAATTATACCACAATATAAGGACAAAATGATTGACTTCAGCAATTGGCTAAGTTTCTGGTATCATTCAAAGGGGATCCAGTATCTGTCTGCCTGAGACAACATGATTGACAGACCACGATGCTTTGCCAGAGATGGTCTGCACCTGTCACCCTGGGATTCAGGTTACTGGCTGAGGCTCTTGCCACCTCTATAGTGCCTTTTTTAGGCAAAGTTCAAAGGACAAAACCATCACCGTAACAGGTACAAGCATGCAAATTCTGAAGGTAATGCTACTCAATGCTAGAAGTCTAAACCTCAAAATTCACTCTCTCGAGGCAGTCCTAAAAATGGAGAACATCGATATCTGTGCAGTAACTGAGAACTGGTTCAAGGCTCCAGAGAGCACCCCTGCAATACCAGGCTACAACTCTTACCACACTTTTCGGCCACCAAACCAGGATCGAAACACTAAAGGTGGAGGAGTGTCCATATTCACCAAGGATATTCACACCACCAGGTTAGTTGCCCAACACAATGCGTCTGAAATTCTCCAAGTGCAACTAACACTAGGTAAGACTGCAATCCAAATTTTAGCTTGCTACAGATCCCCCACCATGCCCCAATATTCTCACTACACCTTTCTGAACATACTGGAAAATATTAATATACAAGCAAACACCCTAATACTGGGTGATTTCAACTACCCTGCCATTAACTGGGAAAACTACTCGTGTACCAATACCTTTGCCCAACGATTCTTGGAATTCATAAATTCCAATGCCCTGGATCAACTAATCCTCAGTCCCACCAGAGGCGCCAATATCCTAGACCTGGTCATTACCAACATGGGAAATCGATGCTCCACACCTATGGTCACCCCCTCGTTGGTCAGGTCAGACCATAAGCTAATCACCCTTAACATCCACATCCCATTCCCACCCCCCAGTAAGGAAACCTCCATAAAAAACTTCTCCAAAGCCAACTTCATGCTACTCAAGTCAGAAGTTACAAACTTCATGACACCCATGCAGACGGGAACTGAAAGTTTGACTGCTGAGTCCTACACTAAGGCACTGTACGAGCACATCCACTCATGCATGAATCGTGCCATCCCAAACAGAATCAAGATGCTCTCCTTCAGCCATCATTTACTGAAGTTCTTTTTCAGCTTGTAATGTCACATCATCTGCATACAGCAGCTTTGTTGATCTGTCCCCATTGTTATGAACAGCAGCTGGCTCAGAACTGAATCCTGATCAAGCCCCCATTTCTACTGCACACCCCCCTGTAGGTCAGTAAACTGTTCATACTTTTGTCTGGTGGTCCCCTGCCATAAAGAAACTTTACAACAAAAGGAAGAAACTGTTGCAGAAAAGAGGAAAATCCCAGGATGCAAAAAACTCCCTTACCAGCCTCAGTAAGAAGCTGAGATCCCTCATAAAATCCGCCAAAGCTAGTTACGAAAATAAAATTGCCAAAGATTCCAAAGACAACCACAAGGCATTCTATAACTATGTCAAGAATCTAAATGGCGAGGGGCGGAGCCTAATGCCTAACTGAAAGCAGCAAATTTCTGAGCTCCACATATTCGTACTAGAAATAACAGGAAAATCTTATTATTATCAAATAATTCTTGATAAATCTTATATGAGAAACTATTAGCAATAGAACCACCAATTTTGAAGAAGAAATTCCGAAATTATCCTGTCAAAAAACCTGAAGACTAACTAAGCTGTGTGGAAATGAGCAACTCCAAGAACTCTCACTCAGACTCTTCTCTGAAAAGAGAAATCCAACTGATATCAGCTACCCTTCAAGATTTATCTCTGAAGATGGACAGATTTACTGAAAACCTAGAAAACCTTAAAGAAAATTGCCAAAAGCAAACTGAAGTCTTTAAGGAAATTCTACAGCAGCAGCAACTAAAAATATCAGACATTGAAACATCTCTAAATGATATCGACGGAAGGCTAAAAGAAGAAGAACTTCATAGTGAATTTCTACTACAACAGAATACTTGGCTAATAAACAAAATAGATGATATTGAGAATAGGGAAAGAAGAACAAACATAAGAATTTTTGGAATCCCAGAGAAGACCGAAGGAGAGGACATCATCTCATTCTTGAATTCTTGGTTACCTGAAATCTTAGAGCTGAAAGAGGGCTTATCTTATGGAATTGAAAGAGCACACAGAGCCATTGGAAAATTACTTCTTATTTCATCTAAGTCATCTCCAAGATCTATAGTGGTTAAATTTCTGTCTTTTATGGACAAAGAGCTGATCTTGAGATCTGCATGGAGGAAAAGTCCACTTACTTACAAGCAATCCCAAATAAGATTTGATAATGACTTTTCATCAAGAGTCTTGGAACAAAGAAAGAGAACTTGGCCCTTAGTGAAATTCCCAAAACAAAACAAAATAAAGTCACAACTTGTATACCCTGCCAAAATCAGAATTCATCATAATAATGACATGAGAACTTTTAATAACATCGAAGAAGCCACTTCCTTCATTAAAAACAACAATATAATCTCACTACCAGAAGAAATGAATTGGTCAAATTCAACCTCCTTAAAGAGAACCTCGTGAAAAAAATACTTGGACTGATGTGAGAAAGAAAAAACAAAAGACTGATATTAAGAACATTGATGATATCAATTTCTCTCAAAGCATTAACCAAGGTATGATTCTTATAGATAGCCTTAATTTCATTACACTTCAGACACATAAATATTTTTTTCTTTTTTTTCTAAAAAGTATCATAATCTATATGTTAATGTAATAATATAGTAGGGGACTGGATGGAATTAGTGTTTGAGTTATACAGTTTCATGCAATTGAAAAGTTTTATTTCTTTTCTTCTAGTTAAATTCTCACTCATAGAGCATTAGCATTTTAATGAAATGCCAGTGTTATTCCAAATTTATTAACATAATGATTATTAGTCACTGTGGTAAAATTTTAATAATTTAAATCCAACTCTTTATAAAGTGTCTTAAAATAACATTTCTTGAACTTTTTTAGATGAGTGTGAGAAAACGTTAAAAAATCCGCCTACTAGCGGTTTAAAATTCTAAAGAGCCGTTAGCAGCTAAAACTGCTTTAAAATATATTCTTGAGCTCTCTAGTCATGTTATTCCTTACTTATCTTCACTAAAATTGTCCAGCATTCCATTTGTTATATATGAAACATGTTTGTATGCTGAGTTCATAGAACACTTCCTTAGTTCGTGAATGGTGTGCTTCGCGCACTCCCACAGTGATTTTCTTGGCAGTTAAAATATAAAAAGAAAAAACGAACATTGATCTGAGTTGCAGCCCCTTTATAAATTAATTTGTACTGCAAAAACAGGGTCTCTAAAACATAGACTAGACGTTAGTAAAGAATGGGCAGGAAAACGTATTATATAAAACAGAAAGACTAGGTTACACGTTTTCAAAAAGTTATTTAATACCTGTCTTCTTTGTGAAAACGTCTCATATCTGATATCTGATTTTACACATAGACAGTTTAATTTCTTTTACAATATAATGATCTAGGGTAAGCTAATTGATGGGAGCTCTTTTACTTATGACATTTAATGCTAATATAAGCAAAGACTAAATCTACTTACATTTGAGACTTGTTCTACATTTATTTAGCAAATAACATTTCTTGATTAGTACTGTGTACTTGACAAGCATTAGCTTGTGGTACTGAGTAATCGACAAGCATTAGCCTGTGATACTGTGTAATCGACAAGCATTAGCCTGTGGTAATGTATGCCTGATATTGATGTTTTGACCTCGGTTAAGCTCCACTTTCATTGGCTTTACAACTGAATCAGAAAAAGAGCAGCAATCTAAAGCAGAGCAAACACAAAACAAAGCTAAAATTGGAATGCTCTGCCAAACGTGGAGCAATTGAGAAATATGCAAATTTATGCAACACCATTTGCTATACGCATTCTCTGCAGTCATAGTGCTGTACTGACATCTGTGCACAAAATGTCTTATTTTTTTGCAGAGTAAAGCACTATTTGCTGTATTTGTTCACCACTATAACAGTGTTCTAGGTACATTAGTATACCATAAATATCCGCAGTGGTATCTAGTGGTACAGAAATATCAACAGTGTACCATTCTCTACATTCCAGAGCCAAAAAGTAGTATTGTAGGGACAAATGTGATTTAGGAACTCATTATGTATTTCTAGGATACAGCATGATACATTGCTGAATTGTTGTCACAATATTCTTGAAAAATGTTTACATAAACTGCACAATATGTATGTGTTTGGGTCTCTTTTCGTTTGTTGAGCTCATGTTTTGCTGAGCGTTGGATGGCTGGAATCGGTTTGTTGAGCGTGCAGTGTTCCAGTGCCTGACTATGTCAAATTCCATTTAAGTGAAACAGTTAACATGATACTTGTGGTGAGAGAAGTTAAGGTACAAGTATACAGTGTTTACATACCTTCTCGTACCCCATACTCGTTCTATGGGATGGCAGATTTGATGGTAGATGTAGAAATATTCAGGATGTGGACAATTATTTTCACAGCACTTGTAGATTTATATATAATAAAAACTTCCGACTCTGCCACGTAACCAATATTTAACTTTTTATTGTTATTAAAATAGAACAGAAGGTAAGCGCTTTCGCGTATGCTACCATACGCTTCATCAGACAATTTAAAAATGTTAGCATCAATGAATTTATAGGGAGGCTTAGCCTATCAGCAGATGAATTAAATTAGTCAATTAACCACAGAAAAGACACATTTAAAAACACATTTAAGAAACCACGTTTAAGAACTGGGCTAAAACCTTCAATATTTAAAGTGGAAGCTGGATTTGTAACATAAGTGATTCAACAATTGAAAACCGTCAGAATAAAAACATCATATATATATCAAAAAGTTCATACCAAAGTTAAAAATACATATAAATTTAATAAACGGAAATAATAGCATATTCTTTATGTTATGTAAAGCTTCAAAGAAAACTTGTTTCTATGAACATTGCAGCATAGTAATTAATTCTTAAACAGAGTATAGAGCTAGAAACCCAAACATATTCAATAGTTCATCAGAAGCCATATTGGCATTTCTTAATTCTGAGGTGTGTCATAAAGTGTGACTACGCTAAATGTTTATAAATAAAACTCAGAATTTTAATCAGTTAGTGAACTTTTGAAGCTGTGCTGTTCTTTTAAGGTGCGTTGATATAGCTATATTTGTATAACACAAAAGCTTGAAGCTTAAAATTAATTCAGGTAGTACATGCTAAAATAGAACTAGATATTAAATATATGTACAAATTTAAAACTTAGTTGTTAAAACATCATATGAATAAATAGACTAATAAATAAATGAATGAATGAATGAATAAAATGAATATGTGTATAAGCTTATAAATATGTGTATAAAAACTGTATATAGAATGAACACAAATGATGATAATAACATGTAATAAAATTCATGTGTAGATATTCTAACAATAAATATAATTATATAAATAGAAAATATATATATAAATATAAAAATGTATAAATATGTATGTATATGAATAACAAATGGGTAC
Organism: Protopterus annectens; assembly: GCF_019279795.1. Classification (NCBI taxonomy): domain Eukaryota; kingdom Metazoa; phylum Chordata; order Ceratodontiformes; family Protopteridae; genus Protopterus; species Protopterus annectens. The sequence goes on along the minus strand of NC_056746.1, from coordinate 211,369,916 downwards.
TGAAATAAGTATGAATGGAATATAAATATGAATGCAAATTAAAATGTCAATTATGAATTTCATTGAGTGAAGCCTTTTTATATGAAATGGTAAAGCTTCAAATAGAAGCAAAACAACTGTGTGTTCAAGAAGTCAGTATAAAAATAGACTTGAAAATATGTAGCATATGTAAACAGATACAAAATGAAAAATATATATTTATCCATTGTTTGACTAAGAATACTAGGTAAAAACCACTGAGCAAGTTATTCCATTTCAGGTTGAATTCATCTTCGATTATTTAGAAAAGATCTAATACTGACATAATTGTTCAGACCTGGCGAATAATGGCCCCTTAGTCTGAGTATCCATTTAAGTTCATTTAATTCTAACTGGTTTGGATAATCACCACCTCGTTCTGTTACTTCTACTACTTGCAGCACCCTGAACACAAAAGAATGAGATGGATTCAAAATTTTTTTTTTTTCACTTGTAGATTTAATTGGAGACTATACTACAGTAACAATCAGAAAATCTACCCTTGTTTTCACTGTAGTGCAATCTTGGAGTTGGTATATATAATTTGCAGCAGTTCTCCTGCAAAAATACTAGAGAATGTTTGTCTGTGTTGGTAGTTTTTTAAGTAGCAGCTCTTTCAGTGTTTAGTAGTTTGATGTGGTTGGGTTTTGGGGTGCTGTGTGCTTGGTGAGGTGGTCTCAGTTGTTTGGCGTTCGGTGGAGCGGGGGTTCGATGGATGAAATGAGACCCATGTGTTCATAGGTCAATAATAAGCTAACTGTTCTTGGGGCCATCTTAAGCCTAGTGGTGTTATCTCATTGGGTGTTTAAATTATCCTTATGATTTTGATTCTATATTAAAATATTATTTTATTATTATTTATAAATAAATAAATAAATATTATTTTATTATTATTTATAAATAAATAAATAAATATTCATGTACTTCCCATTTGTGAATGAATGTTTCTTGGGTCATATCACCAAGTATTGAAAAGGCGCATTACTGCAGGATCAGACACTGAAGTGTTATCTCTGTCCATTAGTAGAATAAGGGACAGCCCTAGAGAAGATTTCCTTTTTCCCATCCATTGATTCAAGTTGTACTGGAATAGGGTCAGAGATGGGTTTTGTTTTGCTTGGATGGGAAGTCTATTCCAGTGTAGTGGTATCCTCTGTGATATGTACATATAATTCCAAACCATTAGTTGTAGTACTGTGTAACTGACAAGCATTAGACAAGCATTAGACCTAATACTGTGTAATCAACAATCATTAGCTTGTGGTACTGTGTACTCTCTCCACACTGCCAAAGAAATTCCATAAACAATAAAATTTAATGACAAGTGTATTCACCATTAATTGTTGTTTAATTTAAGTGATGGGAGTTAAAGAATATTCATTCACAATATTCATTCATCTTTCAAATGCCCACTTAATCCCATACAAGGTTAGTGAGTAGACATCCCGGTTCCCATTCAGAAGCCTGAAACATCATAAACCTGAAAATCAAAATCCTGAAACCAAAAGCCTGAAAATTCAGAATCCTGAAAACTCAAAATCCTGAAAGCCCAAAATCCTGAAAGACCAAAATCCTGAAACTCAAAATCCTGAAAACACAAAATAGACATACTGATGTCATTGTGGCTTTGCTATTGTTAGCCCTGTGGTGTTAGGTCATGCGTTGGGGTCAGGTAAGTGTGCGGTTGGTTTTATGTTAGGGTTAGGGGCGGTTTAAGTGAGTTAGGGTTAGGGCTCAGGTTAGGCATGTATGCAATAGTGACAAATATTGGGGTTAGGCGGTTTAAGTGAGTTAGGGTTAGGCGGGTCAGGTGAGTGTGCGATAGTGACGGACCTTAGGGTTAGGGTTAGGGTCAGGGTCAGTTGGTAGATATTAGTGTCTTTATAGTGACATATTAGCATTATTTGTGTTTTCAGGATTTTGAGTTTCAGGATTTTGGTCTTTCAGGATTTTGGGCTTTCAGGATTTTGAGTTTTCAGGATTCTGAATTTTCAGGCTTTTGGTTTCAGGATTTTGATTTTCAGGCTTATGATGTTTCAGGCTTCTGAATGGGAACCGACATCCCCCATTCTAACAGACAGAAGAAATAATAGGGTACCAACCCTTTTCAGAATGTTCACTCATAATCGCTATTATATAGCGCACACTTATGGGCAACCTAGTGGACCTTAACAAGAAACTAGATCCCTCAGTATATACATATATGGACACAGAGAAGATATACAGAATCTACACAGAATAGGAACCAAGAAAGAACTAAAATAGAGGACTAAGCACTATAAGGCAGTAATGCTAACTGCTACATTAATAGTCTGTTCTAAACATGGAGTATAAATAGAATAAATGCAAACAAAACACAAACATATATATATTACTGTACATTTTTCCTCTGGAAGGGGACGGTCATCTGATCTACATTATAAAAAAAATAGTCACACTTCTTGAGGGTGTGTAGTTTAAACAAAGCAGTAGTATTTACAACAGATGGAAAAGACATTTAAAAATAATATTTTTATATATGAATTGCACACTGGAGTGACAGATGAAAAATGGGAACATAGTTTATTAAAACTTCTTAAAAGAAACATCTCAGTTTTATTTTTTGAATTTATCTGTTATAATACCACAACATACATACACATTCCAACTACATTTATAATTATCTAGATCAAACGATACATGTGTTTCACTTAAGTTTACTTCCCTGCATATTGCCTGCTTGATGCTGGAAATAGCAATTTTCCTGTGATGCTAAACATTAACAGTTTACTTCCTGCTAAACGAACATATCTATCGTCACTGCACGCTCTATAAAGTATCAAGCAGGCTGCACATAGGTAAACAAGAAACATAAGCCATACTTCTATAGATTCATATTATATATAAAGTGCAAAACAATTCTGGTAACGTGCTCTGGGAAATTAACAGGGTACATCACTAAAAATAAAAACAAAAATGAGCAGTTTAAGGGAGAGTAAGTTTTTCTGTATTATATTCTTTGGCACTTCTAAATATTAACCCCACAGTAAATAGATTCTGGAATAAAAGAATACTTTCTTGCATATGAGGTTTAGTAACCTCAAAGATGCTATTAATAGAAATATTTGACAATGCCAGACTCGAACTATAATTTGTGATATTATGTCACACAAGAACCATTGACTGAACTACCTACTCCCAGATAGCATACAGTCCTTGATTTGGTCAGAATATCAACTCTAACAGTTCATGAATACTATGGAAAAGACAACTGATCACATGACCTATTTCATGATAAATCAATACATTGCTGTTTTAAGGAAGGAAGAGATTCTGTTCTAATTTAAACTAGCAAGTGTGAACTGTTCTCCAAAGAAAGATGCTTGATTAATGATATTAAAGATATATATAGGAACTATGTGCTCATTTTAATGTAGTTCACTTTATTTATTTTGAAATGGACAAACAAACAGAAATACATTTAATTAAGGCATTTGATTCTCTGAAATAACCACTAGTATTTCTTTATATTTACTAAGTTGGTCTGGCAAACTATTTTGCTGTAAATGAAACATGTTGCAGTCTGAATTCAAAGAACACCTCTTAAGTTCGTGAATTGTATGCTTCGCATAATCCCATAGTGGCAATCATGACAGTCAAAATGAAAATAAAAATGAACATTGAATTGATCTGCAGTTCTCTTATGGAACAATATCTACTGCACCAATAGGACCTCTAAAACAAACTAAATGATAGCTAGAGGGCAGAAAGGAAATTGTGTCATATAATACAGAAAACATAGATTGTCTTTGCTCTCTTTCTTCACAATGTTATTCAATACAGATATTTCTTGTGGAAACATACTGTACCTGACAACTGATTTTTTATGAAGGTGGTTTAATCTCTTTCATGGTGTTGTGATTTAGTGTAAACTATCTTGTGAGAGCTGATTTGTTTGTAGAAGTGATTACTAATGTATATGAAGACTAAATTTAGTAATATTAAGAACCCCCCCCCCCACAGTCGGAGCAGCTTCATAATCACAAAAATTAATGTCTTGTGTATTAATCATCAGTCGCTGTTCGTTTTAGATGATAAGTTTAAAAGAATATTTAGTCAGAAAATGTTTATGATTATTGAAGAAACGACAGCTGAACACATGACAAATACCATGAATGAGCATTTCACTGCTGTCTAAAAGAAGGAAGAAGTACTGTTCTAATCTAATCTAGTAATTGTGAATTGCTCCCTAATGAAATGCATTTTGATTAATATTGTTTGTGATGTACATAAGAACTCTAGATTCACTCAAAAGCATCTTATTTTGCTTAATCTGAAATGGATGAACCTGCAGAAAAACATCCAATGACTTTTGTTATCAGTAGATTTGCAGCAAATATATTAGTAACTGGGTCATAGGAAATCCTGTATGTAAGATATAATTTAACTATTAGCAGTTTGTATAATTCATACTAAAATGGTATGTCCTTTAATTGATCCATGTGAACATTCTGATTGGATACTCTTATTTTATAGTAAAAAGCTTTTTATGGGCATTTCAGTTTAAGTGCCTAGATAAATTCACATTAAGAGAGGCACTATAATTAATGAATGACTAAACAAATGACTAGGTAATGCTCAGTTAAATTTTTAGTGAGTGTATTGCTAATGTGGTAACTACTAGAGAGACAAACAAATATTCTAATACACACTAAAAATACTGAGGAAAAAATGAACTGTGATTGACACATTTTCCTTAGTTGGTTTAAAATTTAGACTCAGATCAGGAATGACTATAATCATAGGAGACACAAATAGGTGGTAGCCTTCTTTAAACAAGACTAGAACACATTGACAAAGCAGAGAAAGAAATAGAGCGTGGGAAGGAATTGCTTGGACAATTAATCACAACGTGATGATGGAGTAGAAATATCCACACAAATGATGAACTAACCTATATATCCTAAGTGAACAGCTTTGAATTTGAGCAAATGAAGTTAACTATGTAAATGAACTTAGCAATTATATTAAATGAACTTAAACTGGCTATTAAATGATATAAACATTTTAATTAACAAGTGTACTTTTAAGCTAAAGGAATATACTCTACACCTACATTCTAAGATGTTAATAGAATGACATTTAAACAAAACAATAAATGATAACTCATATTGTTTATATCACAAGAAAAGTATGACTTATTCTTATGTGATTGTTAACATATTTAGCATGGCTAAAACCTCTATTGTAAATAAAAACAAGCATAAATATGTTCATCCCCATACTTTCTTTATTAAAAAAGTAATACTAACCCTAATATTATTATAACTTCAAGTAAAAAATTAATTATTTTGACGAGTTGAATTTTCAAGGAACATAGTTTTAGTGTTTGATATACTCTTTTACCAAATTTAAATATTTTAAGATACTTTCAGGATTTCAATAAATGGAGCTCATCCTTATACATCTTTTTCCATACGATTGACGAACTCGAGGGAAAATCTGTTTGATCTTATTAGTTCAAACAGATTAGGAGTGCTAAGCACTTCATGTTTGTAGAATAATTTAGTAAAGTTATTATTCATTCAAATAAAATGTGTTGTTACTTCATTTTTCATTCTTTACTTTTTTGTGGCCTAAATTGAAACATTTGTTAAACTATCAAAGAAAGAAATTAGTTCAATTCAAATTACTTTAAAAAAATATATATATATATATATTTTTTCACAAATCTTCAACAGTAATAGAACTTTAACAATGTATCTTTCCAAAATCATAATGTAATTACCAATAGAAATGACAGACATAACATTGCTTTCTTTAAATATCAGTGGTTTAAATAATCCAATAAAAAGATCAAATTTATTACGATAACTAAAATTACAAAAAGCACAAGTTATATTTCTACAAGAATCTCAGTTTAAAACTGATGACAATTTTACTTGGATACCCAATAACTACTTAATTCTTTCTCACTCCTCATATAAAAAAACTAGAGGAGTCTTAGTTCTATGGAGAAAAAGTGTAGCTAATCCTCAGATTATTTACAACTATGAAGATAAAGAGGGGTTACTATCAATTGTAATAAGATTTCAGAATAGAATTTGGACTCTGGTAAATGTATACTGGATTCCTGGAATAGGAGTATCCACAGTTAAAAAGCAAATAAAACTAATTAATAGGGTAAATAAGGGTATCCTAATAATAGGAGGAGACTAACTGTATTCTAGATAACTCTGAGACAACTAATAAAAGGAATTTACGTCTCACTTCCACAGGAAAATACCTCAAGAAATGGACAGAAAACTTAAAATTAATTGATACATTTAATTTTAAAGAACCTAACTCATTATTATACTCACATAGTGATTACCGATTTAATACTCAAACAATAATAGATAACATATTTAAATCTCCAGACTTAAATAGGAAAATAATAAAATGTTCTATCATTCCATGCCCACTCTCTGACCATAATTCTCTAATCCTTAGATTGCAAAGAGACTTTAAAAGAATAAATTTCACTTCAAGAATACCAGCTTACATTACTAAATTAAAACAATTTAAACCATGGCTAGAATCAGAAATTCAATATTTTTTAGAAACCAATTCCACTGATGATACAAATAATATAATAATATGGGACACTTTAAAGGCCTTCTTATATGGTAAAATTATATCTTGGTTCAAAAACAAAACAAAAGAATGGGAATCAGAATTGCACAGCATCCAAAAACAAATAACAGAAATTAATGCAAACACTTCTGATGTAAGAAGTCCTCAGGTAAAAAAAAAAAGAAATTGAAGAATTAAATAAAAAATACAATGAAATTCTAACTCATAAGGCAAATTTGGCATTGGAAGAATTAAAATTTAGTTTACTCTCAACATCTCCAAAACACTTACATAACTTAGCAATGAGAATAAAAAGGCAAAATATGGAAAATAATATTACAAATATTGTACATGAAGGAAAAGGTAATAAAAAAGTGTCAGACATAAATTATATCCTAGAAGCTTTTAAATTCCATTATACTAATCATTATGGAAACAATAAAAACAAAACTATTTTAATAGAATCAAAAATAAGTAATCCTGTAATAAAAAATATACCTGAAAAATTAAAAATTGATATTGAAAAACAAATCTCTCTCAAGGAAATAAATGATAAAATCAGAGAGAGTAAAAACAACAAATCGCCAGGAATAGATGGCATAATAATGGAATTATACAAGATACTCCCAAATGCAGCAATCTCTTTACTTCATAAGACTCTAAATGAAATTCAAGCTCAAAACATAATTCCACCATCCTGGAGGTATTCTTTAATTACTCCAATAAAAAAAGAGAATAAGGATTCTTCCCTCTGTAGCTCATACAGACCGATTTCCCTACTTAATAATGATTACAAAATATTTATGACTATATTAGTTAATAGAATTAAAAAATCCTTGACTCAAGTCATAAACGAAGACCAAACAGGTTTTATCTATGGCAGGCATACATATGACAATATACAAAGAATCCTAACCATTATTGATTTATTGAACAGGGATAATATAGAAGCTGTCATAATTACACTACATATAGAAAAAGCATTTGATTCAGTGAATTGGGATTACTTATTTAAAATTTTTGAACTTTTTGAGTTTCCTTTAAATTTTATTAATTTGTTAAAGAATATATACAAAGATAATCTGGTCTATGTAAAGTTAGGTCCATTCACATCAAAAGCTTTCAAAATAACTAAGGGTACTAAACAAGGTTGTCCTATGTCTCCCATTCTATTTGTCTTATCAATAGAACTATTTGCAATAACAATACGTAGAGACTCAAAAATTGAAGGATTAAATATTCACAATCAATTTAACTCTAAGGTTATGTTGTTCGCTGATGATATACTACTAACTTTATCTCCAAATGAAGAATCTTTACAAGAATTAGAATTACAAGTAGAAATTTTTTTTCTAAATTCTGGTCTTTGTTTTTTAAATCCAAATCAAAGCATATTCTACTAAACAGAAAAGAGGACTTTCACTTGAGAAAATGTCATATACTTGGAGAAAAAGTCTCTTCTTTAGAATATTTAGGAATTATTATATCTGATAAAATAAATATTACTCTGACTCTAAACTATAATAAAATTTTAAACTTAACATGAACACATATAGAAAACTGGAATAAATTAAATCTAAAATTTGAAAACAGATTACAGCTAATAAAAATGATATTACTACCAAAAATAAATTATATAGTGCAAGCAATACCTATAATTCCAAATAAAAAAATTCTAAAAGAAATTCACAAAAAACTATTATGTTTTCTATGGTATACAAAAAAGAATAGAATTGCTTTCTCTCATCATATTAGGCCATGGAAATTAGGAGGAATTAACTTACCAGACATAGAGACGTATATCAAAGCCTCTATCTTTAAACTAGTATTGAACTGGATAAACCCAAATTTCTCTTCTGCTTGGAAAACCCTACATATGATTATTTTTTTAAATGAAAACAAAATAACAAAAAATGCATTTTTGAACAATCATAAGAATATATTTTGGCACATGTTATGTATTAATTTTCAAAATAATATATCAAAACCCACCAATCTAACATACTTAAATTATATCTATAATCTATTCAGATCCTTTATAAACTCAAATCCTGACATAAAATTATGGTTTGAACTATTAATACCATTTAATATCTCAAAAAAATTTAAACAGAAAATTCATGATAACACACTCATTAATTGGGAATCCAACATCCTCATATGCTGGATCCAATGTATAAACAACCTCAAAGTATTAAGTAATTATCAAGTTATAAATGAATTTGATATAACAAATGTAGACTGGATAAGTCTCCAAAAAAATGTTACTTTACTCCAAAGATTTATGCAAAATTATTAATGATTCACCCTTTAAAACTAAACCAAAATTCATAAACTATATACAGAAATTGATCTATGACAACTATAACTGGTCAAATTCAACGTCTAAATTATACAAAATTCTAATAGTTTACAAGATCAAAACTGATCAAAACACTTGGAATTGTATAACTAAAGGTTTAACAACAAATCTTTCAAATGATTGTAAAAATAACCTATTATACTCCATCAAACTAACCTCTAATATCCAAACATGGAGAATCTTCACCTGGAAATTTTTACATAGAGCCTTTTTTATATATATCCCAAGCAAAATAGCTAAATTCAACTCCACACAAAATGTTATTTGTTGGAGATGCTCTTTAAGTTGTGAAGCAGATTGGATACATATTTTTTATGATTGCATTAAAAATATTGGGATGAAATTGGCAAATTTCTCCAAGCCATTTATAATGATTCATTTGTCTTAACAAAATATTTAATTTTCCTGAATGTAGATGAATTAGTAGTTATGAACAGAAGAGATCAATATCTTTTATGGACTATTTTGGCTGTAGCCAGAAAGTGTATCACAAGGAAATGGAAATCTACAACCCTTCCACGTTTTGAAGACTTTATATTTCTTCTAAAAGAGACTATGCAAAATGAGATAAAAGTCAGGGAAGAATAACCCCTGGAACAAAATACTTATACTCATTGAAACAACACAAATGGATACAATCTCCATCATATGAGTTCAAAGAGATATAGACTTCTGTTGATTTGTGAAAAAAAATAAGAGATAAGAATTCATTTACTGAATGTTCTTTTTTCTTCTTTGAATTTTTTTTCTCTTTTTTAGGCCACTTGTAAATATTGTAAATAATGTTATTGTTCTGTTCATTATTACTGAATTGTAATCTAAATTTACTGTTTTATTTAAAAACAAAATAAAAATTATTTGAGTAAAAAAAAAGAAAAAAAAGAGAATCTAATTGCCAATGCTCAGATCTGCTCTGAGCTACAACAGAATGGCATTAAATATACTGATCCCAAGGATATTGCCAATAGGGTGGCAGATCGATTCATTGCCAACTTCACCCCCCCCCTCAACCCCTACATGGCTCATCTCAATACAGGAAGATTTCCAAATTCCGGTAATAACAGCCACACAGGTAAAAAACACACTCTCCAAAGCTAAGAATACAGCATCCATGGGACCAGATGACATCCCGGGCTGTGTACTACATGAACTACAAAATGAACTGGCACCTCACCTAAATGTCATATTTAATCATACCCTCGCCTCAGGCTTCATGCCCACTGAGTGGCGCACAGCTACAGTTATCCCACTCCACAAGGAGGGATCCACCTTGGATCCCGGGAACTACCGCTCCATCAGTCTGACAAGTCTGATCTGCAAGGCCATGGAACATATTATCATGGAACTTACAAACAAAGACATTGGCAACTTTAAAACACTGGACCCCACCTAGTTTGGGTTCATGAAGGGCTGATCTTGTCTTCTGAACCTGATTGACTTCTTCGAATCAGTCTCCAGAACCATGGACAAGGGTAAGGCAGTCCACACAGCCTATCTCGACCTCACCAAGGCCTTTGACACAATCCTCCACTCTGGAATCATAGATAAACTTACTAAGCTGGGCATTAATCCCTACATCACTTGATGGGTTGCCAACTGGCTTACTGACAGAACCCACACTGTAAAAGTAGCTGATTTCAAATCCAGCTCCAGACAAGTGACAAGTGAAGTACCTCAGGGTTCAGTCCTGGGACCTCTCTTGTTTGGCATCTACTTCTCTGAAGAATAAGGGACTCTGGCATACAAAGTTCACAGATGACTGCAAACTGGGAGCCATTATTGAATTCCCAAATTATGTTGATACTCTACAAAAGGGCCTTACAGAAACAGATGCTTGGTGCCAGAGCCATGGGCTCAAGCTCAATGCCAAGAAATGTATAGTTGTCCCCTTTGGGAAAAAACATGTGCCCATGAATTACCACATAGGTGGCAGTACACTAAACACCGAAAGTGTGATAAGAGACTTAGGGACACAGGTGGAAAGTGGTCTCACCTTCAATAACCACATTGCCACAACAGTCAGGAAATCCTTCTATGGGGCACACCTCATCACTAAGGGCTTTTCATCCAGAAAAAAGGAGGTCATTGTCCCACTGTACTCATCCCTCATTAAACCCATTATAGAATACAATGCCCCATTTGGTTTGTACCTCTCAAGACATCTGCAACAACTGGAAAGGCCACAGAAATACATCACTAAATGAATCACAGGCCTAAAGCAGATGCCCTATGCTGACCGCCTTAAAAAACTCCAACTATACTCTGTCACATATTGTTTACTGCAAGGCGATCTCTGCTTAACATACAAGGTCATGTCAAACCCAGAGCTGTTGGACATGCTACACTTAAAGAAATCCCAATCCCTCAGAGTCACATGCTCCAGGGATCTAAACCTTGTCGTTACAATAAACAAAACATGCTGGAGGGATAGGTTCCTGACCCAGAGACTCCCCACACTCTGGAATAGACTGCCCATACATGTCAAGCAGAGCACCTCTTTGGCCCTCTTCAAAAGGAACCTTGATGGTTGGATGGGAGAAAGAAAATTCACCCTGGGGATCACATCAGTCACCCTGCTAGACAAGGGTCCAGGGAAGTAAATAGTGTGGGAAGAAATAGCCAGGGAATTGTTATGGCTAGGCTTGTATAGGCCTTAGGGCCAATAGCCTAGTACCAACCTATGAACGTATGAGCACAACTTCAACTTTGACTCGCACATTAACTCAACTATTAAATCAGTAAATAGAAAATGTGGTTCCCTTTACAAGATAAAACATTTCCTTATCCCTGTAGCCAGAACTACCATTGCCCACACCCATCTGATCTCCACCCTCCTTTATGTCTCCCCCATTTATACAAATCTATCCAAAAGCAACCTGAATAAACTGGTAACCTCCTATAACAACATTACCAGATTTGCCACTGGCTCCCCATTTAGAACCCACCACTGTCAAAATCTTAAACAGCTAGGATGGCCAGAACTTCAAAACCAACTTCAGTTTCAACAACTTACTGTCACCCACAAGATTTTGTATCATCCCAGTAATACTCCAATACTCTGTAGCCTTATCACCCCCTACAAAAATCTTACAACCCTTCGCTCAGCAGATAAATTACTAGTTACCATCCATAAGTCCTACAACAAAGCAGGTGATTCTCTTTTCTCTAATTCTGTGGGGAAAATCTGGAACAGGCTTGCCAGCGAACTATCATCACTTTCTTCATTATTACTTTTCAAAAAGCAGCTAAAAATACTCCTTAAAACACAATGGCTATGCCCTTGTACTAACCCAGACTAACACTCACCTTGCACTACTGCTGCTTCACTATATACCTCCCTCCCAAAACTCATAAAGTGGGATCAGTACGCTTCCTTAACTCTGATTCTAGTCTAGTCTTTCTGGAAACTACCTCTGAGTATTAACTGTATAACAAGCATTCTACTGTGAACACATTGCCACTATGTATATATTACCAACTTTTATCACTTTGAGTATAATATTTTGAAACAACCTTAATAATTAGTTTGAACCTGATCTTTTTTCTTAGTATTCAATGTGATGAATGTCAAACCCTTTACTATGTAAATATGTTTTAGCAGTAGTGTATTGGTTTTTAAACTCTGTAGTCAAGGTCTTGATGTTAATCTTTATGTATTTTATTTTTATTAGCTTAATTGGAGCTTATCTCCCCGGGCCTCTACTGAAAATGGACATGTATCCAGTTGGACTAGCCCGGTCAACAAATGTAAAATAAATAAATAAATACAATCTTTCCTTGGCTATATATATTAGGCTGGTCAGACTTATAGGTTTGTAATTGACTGGGTCTGTGGAAGGTCCTCCATTCTGCAGGGTAAAGAAGTTTTTTCAGATTCAAAAATGAGTAATGTAATTTATAAACTGAGTGTTGAAAGGCATGCCAGATAATTCTCAAGGTTTTGATATAAAAAGCCTAAATAAATAGTGCTGTTGGAACAATTAGATGTACAAGACACATCACACATTACTCAGTTACCTGTTGGGGTTAAGAAAATGTAAAGAAAAAGATTTCTTAACTTATGCACTTGAGTGTGTTAAGAGGTCATGGCTGTATATAGCTTGACTTTACTACTACGCTAGAGAGGATTTCAGTATGCCAAAGAATTGTCTTCTGATTTCCTGCATATGTGCCCAAACCACAGCATTCTGTTCTCTTTGACTTTTTCGACAAATGAAGTTACTTTGGTTTCTGCTCCGTCATCATTCCTTGATTAGTCCCACAGTGTGCATCCTACTACCTTTCACAGGCACTTCATCTCCATCAGCTCCAGCTTTTTCAACTTATCTGCCTTTACTGCCCAATCTTTTGTACCATACAGAAGTACTGGTCACACCACTGTTTTGTCCACCTCACTTTTTAGTTTCTTTGCAATGCTTCTGCCCCATATCACCCCTGACACCCTGTGCTAGTTGACCACAGAGTCTCTGATTCTAGCTTTAATCTTCTCATTCAGACTTCCATTCTCTTCATTCACCCCTCCTAGATACTTGAAGCAGTTAGCCTGTTCTGCTATTTTCCCTTTTATCTCAGTTTTAAGCTTATTCTGTTTCCCCATTTGCTGCCATGATATCTGTCTTGGCTGTACGCCATTTCATCCCATGTGCCATCAGTTTTACATTCTATTCAGCCATCATTTACTGAAGTTCTTTTTCAGCTTGTAATGTCACATCATCTGCATACAGCAGCTTTATTGATCTGTCCCCATTGTTATGAACAGCAGCTGGCTCAGAACTGAATCCTGATCAAGCCCCAATTTCCACTGCACACCCCTCTGTAGGTCAGTAACCTGTTCATACTTTTGTCTGTGGATCCTTGTAGATAGCCTGCACTAATTCTACCAATATTTGATTGCTTATTATAATGTGAATGCAAGTAACACTACTATGGAAATAATGTTGTCCTCAAATAGAAAACTTTGTTACTTATAAGACTGTATCTGACAAAATATGAAAACAAAGAAAAATTATACTATAGACCAGAAGGTAGTAAGAATAGAATAGAAGAACAACAGATATCAAGTAGGTTGAATCTTTTCAAGGTTTAGAACACAAGGATATATTTACAAGGCAGCTAGTGGGAAGACAAGTAAATCAGTTAAATAATGCTCAAAACAGCTGGAGGGTACACTTCTCATTAAAATGTGATTCCCTGTAGAAGATCACCTGATGTGCAGGCAGATACCACAGATGTGTTGAATACTAGGTCCTCTCCATTGATGCCAACTGTCTAAGTCATAACTCCAGGAAATGAGCATGACAAGATTTCCAATAAAGCAAGTGATGATAAGCATGACCACTTGGATAGGAGGATGGCCTGTCAATATACTTGACCATGGCTATTACTAAAAAACAATGGTCAAACTGAGCATGGCAGACAAGATATTAAGCTATACAGGGCTGAATATTCAATATCAGTTAACACCAATGGTTGATGGAGAAGCTAAGGTCACACTAGTATCCAGAGAGGATAGCTCTAACGGACCTAACCAGGTCACTGTTTCAATCTAGGTGGAGCCATAGAGATGCAGCAGTTCCAAATGTCTATGGAAGCTCCTTTACTGGTAAATTGGGGGGGGGGGGTGCTATTTTAATAAGCAATTAGATGTAATTAATAAAAAATTACTTTGAAAATATTTCTCTCAGTAAGTATTCACTGTTGAGTAAGATAACTATGTTGTGTGAAGTAATTCACAAAGAATGAAACATTCATGATAACCAGATGGAGGTTCAAGGACATTGGCTCAGAAACAATAATACTAAGCTCAGCTACGGAATCTTAAAATCGAAAACACCTTGAACTCATTAAGTAATTACCAAAGCTGACATGTATGCATACCAAACCTCTCAAGTGCACCTCACTATGAGGAAATGCTCTCAGTTTAATTCTGAAGAAGACCACGTTCCTCACTGTTCCACATTGTAAGGGTCCATCACACATTCATCATTAAGAATATTTAACTAATATCCATGGAAAATAATACTGAGTCATAAATAATCAAAAAATATGTAAGTATAAAATAACACATTTTAACCATGATGTGAACTTTCTAGTTGAAGTTGTCTGTACCCTGTTAGTAAGTGTTCCACATTTTGCCCATTTGTTTCACATTAGAAGAGGTACTATTTCACATTTGGGTGACAGAAAGTTGAGGACTATGATGCATGCTTCTTGTCTCTTTATTTAGGTGAAATTGTAAAGGAAGGTGTTGTGTCTCTGAATTAATACAAACACATTGCTGTATGCAGGTACAAGCTAGGCACATCATTCATGAGCAGCAGGCTAAGGAATGCCAGATGCAGTTAAAGCAAATACACAGCCAAGTGCGCAAATTGTAATCTGTGCTGTGCTTGGTCTAAGCCGTGGCTAAAAATTGTCATTTGAACCAATTAATTTACCCATTTGACAAATAAAACAATAAATGTATCATAAAACTTCATTTTAATGGGTAATTCATGCTGCAGTGTGGCAAAGCACATTATCCATCAGGTTACTAGGAGTACAGCTCAAAGCAGAGAGAAAGGTAAGCAAAGCATTTATTTAACACTAGCCTCTGCTCAATTAGATAAAATATTGGATATAACTACATGGTTAGGGAGAGTCAGACAAAAGCATATTATTAAAGTAGAATTGCTCAGCTACTTTCTTGGTTGTTATTAGACATGTGGTCCTTGAAAATGGTGAGAAGCTTAGCTCAGTATCCCAGTAGTACCAATCTGTTTGGTTGAGTAATATAAGTTCATCGGTGAATAGTAGGCTCAGTCTACAGATTATTGTAGGCTTGGTCAGTAACTAGAGGTCAGAATCAAACTCTGTACCTTTATTGTGTGAGGTTGAAACCTTAACCATTATGCTAATCTTCTCCTTTTGCAGGCAACTAATGCAGCCTTGTGTGCTGTTTCATAAGTTATTTTTTCCCCCACTTAGGCCTTACTGATCAGGAAATTATTGTACAGGCACTTATCCTTCTTATTGCTGGATATGAGACAAGCAGCACCTCTCTCACCTTCTTGGCGTACAATCTTGCTACCCATCCCGATGTTCAGCGGAAGCTGCAGCAAGAGATTGATGAGGCATTCCCCAACAAGGTAAGAGGTAACACAGTACAGCGGCACTTGCTAATTTACTATGGCTTCGTGACAACAGCTGAAAATGGACTATGGCTGAAAAACAAATTACTTGAGCTAGGTCCTACCTATTGCTTTTATATAAAAATGCATCTATTATTTACTTCAGGGATGTTTTGTTTTTGGATTTTAAACAATTAAATGCACATTTGCTTCTGCATCAAAGCAAATGCAGCAGTTTCAGTGTGCCTTTACAAGACCGACTGCAGTGCTTAACATTTAAAAACATTGCAGCTATAGTCAAGGGCTGTTTATTGAATGTGTAAAGTAGTTATTCATTTTAGAGAACATCAAAACATTGACTTATTTTTTTCATGCATTTTATCGCAAACCTTGCCAAATTGTTCTTTGTTTCCTGAAGACAGTATTTGACTTTATGACTGTTACTTTTTTAACATTTGTCATGTAACTTTGCAATTATTATATTTTTTTTTTACTGGAACTACCTTATGTAAAGTGGGAGTTGGGTAGATTTAATTAGTCTTTTTTTTGCACTACATTTCACTGTGCAGCTGACTGTCGGCTGCCATTGGTACGTCCCCTCCTCCATCATGTCTGCTGGGATCTTCTGTCCACCTCTGAATGTACCCTGACCCATGCTAATGGCTGATGAGGAGATCAAGGCATCCTGGTGCAACATCATATGGCTGCTGCAGATATTGTAGTATTTTTTTACCCCCTTGTATATGCCTGTATATGATGGGTGTGTGTGGAATTGGGAAGTGTGATATTTTATCTTATCTACATGGTGACTCAACTAATATCCTCCACCTGTTCCCATTTAGGACAATGTATCTTAACATGTCCCTAGCTCCCACGAGGAATCTAACAAGAGGAGTATACAGGCATATACCCTCCCCCTGATAGGCATGCCTATTCTTTCCCTATGTGCCACAGATGCTTGAGCTGCTAATCAAACCCAAGGTACTTGGGTTATAGCCGGGGTTTTATCCATCTATGTCATGGCTGTATCAGTTTATATATGAAAGCAATCACTTCTTATTGTTGGTGACAAATTAATTTTGTTGCTTCCATGTGTTGGCAACAAATTATGTATTTTTCAGTATAAGTTGCAGGCAGTTATACTACATCTGTTTTATTTCATAACAGCACTTTTGCAAAATAGGACTGATGAAAAAGCAAAGCCTCTTACATTTTCTTTGCAAGAGGTATCTCTTGTACCTCCATGCTAATATAACAAACACAGTAGCCCTCGACTCTCTGGACTTTTACAGAATGCTCAAATATTTGCCCCATATATTTAGCCTGTTCCTCACACAATCTGTGTGTGTTTAAGTATTTTTTAGTGTTTTAGCCTGTCCCCATTTAATTAGATGTAGAAATTTTAAGGAAGAGTTTAATAAATTAGAATGTAAAATTATCTTAAATTATACAACATTGTACCCTAAGGGGATTCATTTGGATCCAAATTCGACTTTATGAATATTTATACATAAATAATTAAGTTATTTTATATGTATAATTATGTTTAAAATTTATGTTCAAAATTATGATATATATATTTATTAATGTAATCATTGATTTTGTATGGAATATATTTTAAGGTAATTAGTTAATTGGTTTTGATAATTAGGGTGGTTTAAATTGGTTGATTGATGAGCACTGGGTGCATAAATTTGACCATTTTTGCATGTGAAAGCTATTCCTAGGAGGTGAAAGGCTAAGGTGCCAGAATAATGAAGCTTAAAAAGTGAATGGCCCCTGCTGTGAAGCTGTTTCCTTATTTATGGTGTTTTGAACTTTTTTTAAAGCAAATCATTGAGAATTTAAATCATTAATAATGATAAAAATTTAAGTTTAAGACCTTATTTCCTACCTTCCGAAAATGCATTCAAATGCAAAACTTGTTATTTTAGCAATGTTCTAAGTTTATAGGAGCAATATTTAAAACCTGTCCCTGATTTTGGGCTTTTGTCCCTATCCATCCCACCCCTATTATTTTGGCCTTGTCCAGAATTCTTATGTTAAGAAATTTAGAGGTATGACAAACTCTGATCTGAGTTCACAGCTTCTGAAATAAAAAAGGAAGTGTATTAATTTTCAGTGAAGTACCATTTCATCTGAGTGATGTTATTTATAAAACACAACACACAGTAGTGGATATGACCAGAGCAATTTACTCCTCCTGGTACCTCGGCTGTTTGCCTTCACGGAACATTATACATCCAAAAAATTGCAGTTTATATAGTGCTCTAACACAATTATATCATAAGCCCATCCCATCAGTTAAACAATTAAACCTTAAATACAATCAAATCATGGTGAAAACACAAATCCAGCATATTATGTAATATATAAATGGTCATATAAATGACCACTGAAAATTCAATTATAAAAAATATTAATGATAGAATACTTTAAACATTATGGGATATATAACCTCTTCTACAAATCACCCTTAATTAAAATATGTATTATTTTTTATATATTTTTATATATATATATATATATATATATATATTTGTTTACATCCCACTTAATTTCTTTTATTTACAAACACTCTCAAAGTATATAAATAAGTGTATTGTTTAAAGAATTTTGTTGTAGGAATATAATTTAACAAAAAAATTAATGGGAAATATTGAAAAATTTATGACTACAGGCTGACAATGTGGTGTTTTGTGTGCCAATAAAGGGGGTAATTGAGTAGTGATGAATAGACAGCAATATAATCGAATGGCTATGAAATTGTTGGAAAAAACTGAAGATTATACCAGTTTGATCTTTAATCCACTCCAGAATTTCAACAAGATGTTGTTGGAATTATTGGAAAAAGGAGAAAGACTGGGTTTTTTGACTATCAAGATGTTAAAAAATTATTCATAGCAAATCTTGTTAATCCAAATTTTTTGTCATACCCAAGATACATAAGGACAGGTTTGAACCCCCTGGTAGGCCTATAGTGTCAGGTAGGAATTCTTTTATCTACAATGTAGGAGCTTTTCTTGATTTTTTGCTTAAACCTTATATGTTAAAAAATTCTTCTTACATCAAGAATGGCCAGCATTTATGCAAAATGATGGAGGATGTTATTTGGTAGGACAATTATTTCTGGGTTAGTATGGATGTGGGGCATTTTGAGAATAAATTCATGTATCCAGCTGAATTTTTTAAGAAAAATGTCATCATGTACAAAAGGTTTATTGATGATTAGATTATGATTTGTCGGCAACCCATTAAGGACTTTTGAAAGTTTTTTCGAAGGATTAAATCACAATACTCATGGATTAAAGTTAGAAAATGTGATTTATAGAAAGACTACTAATTTTTTGGAATTTACTTTTTTGTTGATGAAGATGATAATATTCAATTTAACCCTTACAGAAAGCCTACAACTGTTAATAGTTGTTTGTTTGCATCGAGTATGCATCCTAAACATTTGATGGATATATTACCAGCAGGGGAATTCAAGCGGATTTGGCCCAACACATGCCAATGTGGCTATAAACAAGGACAATTGAAAGTAAGTTGTTGGACAGGGGTTATTCTACTGAAGTAGTCACAGCTGCAAAAAAATAGAATAATGGGTAAGTTGGGTAGTAGGTGCAGGGAAGAAGAGAGGTCATATTTCTGATTCTCACATTAAGTCCAACGTGATGGAAGATACATTTTTTTATGTCATGAAGTATAGTGTCTTTTCTAAAAGTGTAGTTAAGCTGGCATTTATGGCCTATAATAAGTTCAGATGAAAATATGGGAAAGATTTTCCCAAGGAAGGTCACTTTTTCTTATGAAAGGTTTTATAATTTGAGAGAGTTGTTAAATAAACCCATTAAGTCATATAACTTGAATCATAGGTATGGGGCCTTTCCCTGTGGCAGCTGTAATCTCTGTTCTAGGATTAGGAATTTATCAGATTAATGGTAGGAGATATCAAACTAGGGGTAAATTCAATTGCAAAACTTGTGGTGTTATTTACATATTGGGTTGTGGATGTACCAATACCAAGTGGTACATCGGGCAGACAAAACGCAAAGCTAGGATTCGAATCTTGATTCTTGGAGCATCTGTCTGATATTAGGAACAGGAAAAGAGAAAGTCCAGTGGCACAGCATTTCATGATAGCACATGAGGGTGATAGTGGTTCATTATTTTTCAGTGTTTAGGCTGATATTAAAGGATTTGGGAGTAATTTTCAAACTAGGTTAAATTTTTTGGAAACCACATTCATTTTTAATTTTGTAACTCCATATCCTGGGGGTCTGAATCAAGAGGTATCTATGCCATTTTAATGTATTTTCAGTTTTATATTTCCTCATATTTATATACTTTGAGAGTGTTTGTAAATAAAAGGAATTAAGTGGGATGTAAACAAATATATATAAAAAATATATAAAACATAATACATATTTTAATTAAGGGTGATTTGTAGAAGAAGTTATGTATCACATAATGTTTAAAGTATTCTATCATTAATATTTTTTATAATGGAATTTTCAGTGGTCATTTCTGTGGCAGTTTATATATTATATAATATGCTGGATTTGTGTTTTCACCATACTTTGATTGTATTTAAGGTTTAATTGTTTAATTGATGGGATGGGCTTTTGATATAATTGTGCACTATATAAACTGCATTTTTTTGGCTGTATAATGTCCTGTGAAGGCGAACAGACGAGGTCGCAGGA
The DNA here is from genome assembly GCF_019279795.1 of Protopterus annectens. Taxonomy (NCBI): domain Eukaryota; kingdom Metazoa; phylum Chordata; order Ceratodontiformes; family Protopteridae; genus Protopterus; species Protopterus annectens. The sequence continues at coordinate 211,349,127 of NC_056746.1, read as the reverse complement.
AGAGTAAATTGCTCTGGTCATATCCACTACTGTGTATTGTGTTTTATTCAGGATTGTAAGTTATTTGCAAGAGTTTTTCATTTTGTTTTGGTGTTATTTATACTTGTAATGATCAGTTCTCAAAGAAGGGAGGGAAATGCAACAGAAATTTTGATGTACCTAAATAATTAACAAAATGTTGGACAAAAAGACACTGCAAAATACAAAGGAATTATCCAAGAAAAAGGAATGAACACAGTGTGAAAACAGAATGATACTCTGAGATAACATCCTGAGAAGGTGACAAAAATGGTTATGAAATCCAAAAACATTATGAGACAAATCAAAGGTAACCTCATAGTGAAGATAAAGAGGAAGTATAATGACTGTCACAAAGCGGTAGCTGTGTATTTAATTCTGACCAAAGCTGTTCGTTTTTCAGCTATAAATAAGCTCAGTACAAGAGAAAGGGATAATGAAGGAATACAAGCATTAGTCAGTTATTCAGGCAATATCTAATTGTATGTAATTTGTTTAGTACAAGGTCAAATGGTTAGCATTTCATCTCCATGATGCCTGACTAACTGAAAACTCACTGAAACCAGGTGAACAATGGCCATCAAAACTGACGCATCTATAAGAAGCGTAATTGAACATTAATTCAAAGAGGAATTAAGTATATTGGTATATTTGAAAGGTAGCTTGTTTAATATTTAAAATTAATCTATTTAATTCCTACAATGGCATCCCCATGTAAGAACACAGACAAGCTAACATTTAGTCTGTACTCTGTACTCGCTTATTACTCCCAGACTGTAGCTGAAATGGATCAACTAAGATCAGTCCACTATTATGATTAACAAATATAGATGGATAGATAAACAGAGGGGCAGATTTATAGACAGATGGGTAGAGTGAAAGACTTATAGACAGATAAATAGATAGACAAAGGGATAGATAGAAAATAGATAAATACACGCATTCATCCATCCTCAACCCCCTTTTCCCATTTTTGCACATGGGTTCAGGGTAGAAAAATCATAAATGGTAGCTTGTAAAGTATGTTAATTGTGCTGGGGACATGCTTTAACACTGTTTCTTAAAATTTATAGACATTTTTCTCTGGTGAGGTCAATAAAACTTGTCATTTGTTTTCTCCAACAAGTGAGTGGTATAGATGAATTACCGTAGCAGGGCTAGCCACCCGGTGGTCTAAACCTCAGCTTGAGGTGATTGTCACAATTGAAGTGACACCCCAACCCCATGTGCAAAATGGGAAAAGGGATTGAAGACGGATGGATGGATACAGTAATGACAGAGTTTATTATGTTTATTTTGGAGGTTCAGGGGTATTTCCCTCAGGGTGTAATGGGTGTTTGTTGCTCCTTTTGTGATTTGTAATAGTTTGTTGCTGAGCAACAAATTTACTGACAGTTTTTTATTTGACAGTCAGCTATAATAAACTTTGCCTGTTTATAGTCAATCCTTAGTTGTCGGCAAGTATATTTTGGACAACAGTCAACCAGTAAATAGTCATATATTCTGTAAATTGCTGAGTTATTATATACATGTTTATATTCCTGAGTAAAGCACAGTTCATACGCTTTTATTTGTTTATAGTTAATTATTTATTGTAAAGCTGGTAAGAATAGTTAACAACAACATTCTATCCTTAAGAGTACCTGGGATAAATCACTTATGCAGTTATACAGCATCTTGTAGAATATTTAGGAAAACCAGCCTGGGACTCTATCAAATAAACCTTGTTAGCAGTTCAAAGCCTAAAATCCTCTGATCTCTATGTCTAGGCAGTTTGTATGTTACATATGAGAATAAGCAGATCATGTGGGCCTTCATATCCATTGTTTCTGCATTTCTTATTTGTCTTCTGTAACACTGAATAGTAGTTCAGTTAACAACTTGTAGCACAAGTATAAAAACTGACATGTTTTACAAAATTTTTAACAGGCTGCTTTGACATATGATGGACTGATGCGATTACAGTACCTTGACATGGTAGTAAATGAATCACTACGGTTATTCCCAGTATTTGGAAGGATAGATCGAGTTTGCAAGAAAACTAGTGTGGTGCATGGAGTAACCATCCCGAAAGGAGTACTGGTCATTGTGCCAATCTATGCCCTACATCATGACCCTGAACTATGGCCAGAGCCAGAGGAATTCAGACCTGAGAGGTACATATGCATCTGCGTTTCTTTGTTTTCATGTATGATAATTTATATTGAAAATAACACGTGTTCAAATTCATTCAGTGTCATTAAAAGTGGTAGCAAAACAAAACATTATGTAATGTTAGAGAGAATTCTGAAGCACTGAAAAATGCAATTCGTTTTGTTTTTTGTTTCTTTGTTTCACTTCTCCACTATGAAAAAAATACATCATTATGCCCCTATCAGAAGTACAAGATCTAATAGTCCTGACATTCTGAAAATTAAATTATGATTCAAACATGCATATAGCATGTTGCAACTTTAAAGCTATTTTGCAGAGAGGACTTTGCCCCATGAATCCCCATACCCTTGTTACCTATATGTGCAGTAACTCACTGATTACTGTGCCCTGGAATAAGTAGAACAAACCGAGATACTGCAGTCTTAGTATAGATTTACCACACCTGTGCCAGCATTTCTGTAGTTCCACTGCTGTTGTTCTCACAGTATTTAGAGACACCCCAACATTATAAGTGGAAAGAAGAATCTGAGAGCCAGCCACATGTAGTAAGGCAATCTGACCATTCCAACAGCCATTAGAGACACAGATTCACAAACCAACACTTTTTTCAAATTTAAATAAATCTCTGTAATTACACAGTGGTCACTGCATAAAGTACTTGACTCCTTCCCCTTTCCCAGTTACTGTGCAGTCTCACCAATTCATATCATATGTTTGTGCATTATTCAAGGAATTCTCAGTGATGGCTTTAAAAGTCAAGAGCACAGTATTTCACTAATCATACCACATAGCTGGATATATGCACTGATCCATACATTTTTAACAGCACAATTATCAGCAAGAAAAAAAAATACTTATAAAAACTGTCATTTTAGAAACATTTAAAATTTCTCTTTTTAATTAAATACATTCAGTAAGAGCATTGTATCACACTGTTAGTAGGGGCATTGCTGGATGCACCTTTTCTGGTAATTTTTATCTCCATGAGTGGTGCTTTCAGGGACTAAACTGTACTGGCTTTGACTAAATCCATGGCTACCTATGCCCAAGCATTGCTTATTAACTAAACAGATAGCTCTAGAACATTTGTCTGTTTAGTATTCAGATAAACTCTTGATTCATGGGTAGTGGGAGTACCGTTTTCTTATGAATGCAAGGTCAATTTTTTATCAGTTAACTCCAGTTCTTGGGGAAGTCATGAGAAAAAGCATGAGGATACCTCAATTTTACATTTGGAGTAAAGACTGCTGACAGCTGTGGAGTGGGGTTAAAACCAGCATAAAGAAATAATATTTCATGTGGAAGGATTGTGAGATCATGCAGACAATTCCCAGAGTAAAAGCAGGGTGTAGATCTATGAGGGGGTTTAAATATCACTTAATTTAAAATCGTTTTTTTTCTCTAAAAACTGCATTTTAACTGATTTTGGCCTAGCACTCAAGTGTGGGGTCATTTATTGCACTGTTGTGATTATTTTGCTGCTTGTGTATCTCTGCTACCTTCAAACTACAAAAAAAAAAAAAAAAAAAAAAAATCTTGCTTTTTTCCCACTTTCTGAAAGTTAAGAATGTTCAGTTACATTGCTGTTCTGAACTGTTTGTAAGTTTCTAGAAGGCCAGTGCTTGCTTGGACTAAAGGGCAGTCTCTGTGTTTACCAGTGGGAGTGGTAAACATTGAACAGCCTGCCTGTCCCTGGAGGAGTGGTTACTACCTAGAAGCTGTAGTTTTATTGGCCATTTTGGGTAATTTCTAAACTCCTTGATCTCTCTCTCTTAAAACCCGACTGCCACGTGGTTTTGACGTCTTTTCAGGCTTGCTAGTTGTTGCTGAAGCACCTACCAAGGGGAGAAAACGCTGAGAGAAGAAAAGGAGCCACTTTTGTGATTTTAAGTATTTTCTTCTGATTTTTTGCTAAGTTTTACTGCTTTGCCGCCTACTTTTTGGCATTTTCTGGCTTGCTAAAGTTTATATCTGTAACAGTAACAGTACTTGGAACACATCTAGAGCCTGTTTACTGCATTTCCTGTGTTGCACTTAATTTAAAATAATTTTTTTTCTCTAAAAACTGCATTTTACCTGATTTTGGCCTAGCACTCAAGTGTGGGGTCATTTATTGCACTGTTGTGATTATTTTGCTGCTTGTGTATCTCTGCTAACTTTAAACTACAACAAAAAGAAAAAAAAAATCTTGCCTTTTTCCCACTTTCTGAAAGTTAAGAAAGTTCAGTTGCAGATTTGCTGTTTTGTACTGTTTGGAAGTTTCTAGAAGGCCAGTGCTTGCTTGGGCTAAAGGAAAGTCTCTGTGTTCACCAGTGGGAGTGGTAAACACTGAACAGCCTGCCTGTCCCTGGAGGAGTGGTTACCACCTAGAAGCTGTAGTTTTATTGGCCATTTTGGGTCATTTCTAAACTCCTTCATCTCTCTCTCTCTTAAAACCCTACAACTCTCTTTTTGCGCGGTTTTGCACACTGAGCAGCGTCGGGCAGTGCCGCCTAAACAGGTTTAAACTATTCCAGGCTCTTCACTTTTTCCCTTAGAACTGTTCAAACTCTCAAAGTAATCACTCTATTCTCTTTCTAAAGCCCTGCACTTGCTCAGCTCTTATAAGGAAACAATAACTAACTAAAGCACTACACCCTCCTTGACTTCTCATAAGATTTAGGCTCCTGATTGATCCTTCCTGATCAAGCAAAAAATCAGTTCCCTTCCCCTAATCTGATCAGTAAAAAAACAGTTCCCTATACTAATCTGGTATGTCCAAGGATCAGTTTCAAGGTTACTCTCCAGTCCAGCTGGTGAATCTGGGAATTTTGAGGCAACCTTACAATTGTCTTATGTACACAGACAACCCTCTCCTCCTTCCAACAAACTCTAATACACGTGAGAGATGCAGTTACACAGCCAAACTGGAGGCAGAGCTCTCTCAACCCAAGACTGGCACAGTCAGTCAGTCAGTCAGGAGGAAAAGGTAACCACCCGCACCACAAATCCAGTCTCACACAGACCTATTGCATCTGCATACCCAACACATAAACACACAAAAACATACTCGGAGGCTCTAAATAAAAATCTGCCTAAACAGCAAAGACCTCCTAAGCAGATATCCAAGCAACAGCCACCCCTCAACAATACCCATGAATCACATATCTCACAAAATCAGTGTGCCTCACAGTCACAGCCCTTGAGGCAAAACTAAACACCAGATACACTTGTTATAGGGGACTCTATTGTCCGGCACACTGATGTCCCGCTCACCAGACTGAACAAGGAGAAGGTCACTGTAAGCTGCCTGTTTGGTGCCAGGATCCACCACATAATGCAAGCACTCGGGTCACTCCAAAGCAAGTACAAGTATGACTCCGTCATTCTCCATGCTGGTGTGAATGACCTGAGACGTACCTCCCTGGACTACATGAAAAGAGACATAGAGGAGCTCTCTGACCATGTAGCCCAGGCTGGTATGACCCTGACCTTGAGTAGCATATTGCCCTCACCAAGAATGATGTCACAGTATAAAGACAAAGTGATCAGTTTCAACAATTGGCTAAAGTATTGGTGTCATTCAAAGGGGATCCAGTGTCTGTCAGCCTGGGATGACATGCTCGACAAGCCACATTGCTTCGCTAGGGATGGCTTGCATCTGTCACCCTTAGGCTTTCGTATACTGGCCAAGGCTCTTGCCACTCCCATAGTGCCTTTTTTAGGCAAAGCTCAAAGGACAAACCCACCTCCATAGACAACCCAAGGATAAAGTAACTAAAGGTAATGCTACTCAATGCCAGAAGTCTAAACCTCAAGATGCACGCACTCGAGGGTCTCCTCAGCATGGAGAAAATCGATGTCTGTGCAGTAACAGAAACCTGGTTCAAGGCTCCTGAGAGCACCCCAGCACTGCCAGGTTATAACTCATACCATGCGTTTCGGCCCCAAAACTCGGACCGAAGCACAAAAGGAGGGGGAGTATCTATATTCATCAAAGATACCTACACCTCCAGGTTGGTGGCACTGCACAAAGCATCGGAAACCATCCATGTGCAACTAACAGCAGGCAAAACTGCCTTTCAGTTTGTAGCCTGCTACAGAACACCCTCACTATTACAGGAACCCCACTTGGCATTCCTGAGAACACTGGAGAATATGAAGGTCTCTCCAAACACTATGTTATTGGGTGACTTCAACTACCCAAACATTGACTGGGAAAACTACTCAAGCCCAAACACCCTCGCCCAACGGTTCTTTGAATTTATAAACTCTAACACAATGGAACAACTAGTCACCACTCCCACAAGAGGGAACAACATAATGGACCTGGTCATCACCAACATGGGGACTCTATGTTCCACACCAGAGGTAAACCCCTCATTGGTAAGATCAGACCATAAACAAATTTCCCTGGACATCCATACCCCGTCCCCACCCCCAGCCAAGGAAATCACTGTAAATAATTTCTCAAAAGCCAAATTTGCACTTCTCAAGACTGAGATGAAATCTTTCAAAGCCCCTCGGACAGAGGATAATACAGCCCAATATGCAGAATCCTTTACAAATGCATTCTATGAGCACCTGCAGGTATGCATGGAACGTGCTATCCCAAATAAAACCAAGACTCACTCCTCCAAAAACAAGAGACCAGTCTGGTGGACCCTGGCCATAAATAAGCTATACAACAGAAGGAGGAAGCTACTACATGACAGAGCAAAATCCCAAAAAGGGAAGGCATCTCTGATCAGTATTAGCAAGAAACTTTGTTCTCTCATAAAATCATCAAAGGCCAGTTTCGAAAGAAAAATTGCCCTAGACACTAAAGATAATCACAAGGCCTTCTTTAGTTATGTCAGGAACATGGGCAGAAACTCCCAGATATGCTCTGAATTGTTGCATAACGGTACAAAATATACCGAACCTACAGACATAGCCAACATCCTGACAGACAGATTCAGTGCAAACTTCTCCCCCCCTTCCCCCCCAAGGAGCAAATGCCTATCCCAACTGAATGTGACCTCTCTGACATCACAGATGCACAGGTGAAAGCTGCCCTCTTCAAAGCAAAAAACACAGCATCTATGGGACCAGACAGTGTCCCAGGCTGTGTCTTACACGAGCTCCAAGAAGACCTGAACCCTCACATTAAGTCACTGTTCAAACTTAGCCTTACTACAGGATATGTACCCAAAGAGTGGTGTACAACTACAGTGGTCCCACTCCACAAAGGTGGTGCCACAACGGACCCCGGAAACTATCACCCCATAAGCCTGACTAGTCTGGTCTGTAAAGCTATGGAGCGTATTATCATGGAACTCATAAACAAAGACATTAGGAACCTCCAGACACTGGACCCTACCCAATTCGGCTTTGTTAAGGGCAGATCTTGCCTCTTAAACCTAGTTGATTTCTTTGAAACAGTTACCAAAGCCATAGATGAGGGCAAGGTAGTCCACACAGCCTACTTGGACCTCACAAAAGCCTTCGACACAATACCCCACTCGGGCATCATAAATAAGTTTACAAGCTTAAATATCAACCCCTATATCACAAGATGGGTTGCAAACTGGCTCAGAGATAGAACCCACATGGTCAGAATCGCAGGTGCCATGTCCGAATCCAAACCAGTTACAAGTGGCATCCCACAGGGCTCAGTTCTGGGACCTCTTTTGCTCGTTATATACTTCTCTAAGGTTCAGGCTAACACGGGGGGATTATGGCTGACAAAGTTCACAGATGACTGCAAACTGGGGGGCCATAATCGAATCTCCAGCTGACACAAGCATCCTCCAAAAGGGTCTCACAGAGACGGATGCTTGGTGCCAGAGCCACGGCCTCAAGCTAAATGCTAAAAAGTGCATAGTCATCCCCTTTGGGAAAAACAAGGTGCCCACAAATTACCACATAGGTGGTAATCGATTAAGTATGGAAGAAGTAATTAGAGATTTGGGGACAAACGTAGATAGTATTCTCTCCTTTGATAATCACGTTGCCAAAGTGGTTAGAAAGACCTTCTATATAGCCCACCTTATCATGAAAGGGTTCACATCTAGATCAAGAGAGGTCATTGTGCCCCTCTACTTGTCACTCATCAGGCCCATAATTGAGTACAATGCCCCTTTTGGGATGTACCTTACCCGACAACTGCAGCAACTGGAAAGATCCCAAAAGTACCTTACCAAGAGGACCATGGGCTACAAACAGATATCCTATGCAGCTCGACTAAAGAAACTCCAGCTCTACTCAGTTGCTTACCGCCTACTCAGAGACAATGTATGCCTGACGTACAAAGCCACGTCAAACCCAAAATGAATGGACATTCTCCACTTAAAAAAATCCAAGTCCCTTAGAGCTACACGATCCAGGGACCTAAACCTCAACACAAAAATAAATAGGACATGCTGGAGGGACAGATTCATTTCCCAGAGGCTCCCCTCACTCTGGAATAGAATCCCAATTCATGTTAGACATAGCCCCTTGCTGACCCTCTTCAAGCAAAATCTGGACGCGTGGATGGGAGATCGCAAATTCACCCCTGGGATCTCTTCTGTGTCCCTGCTAGACAGAGGCACAGTAAACTAATCTTAAAAGGGTACCTTCTGTGACCTACTTTAAAGAGGCACAGTAGGCTAATCTAATAGGGAGGCAGAAGCCAAATACACTCTGGCTAGGCTTATAAATGCCCTAGGGTAGATATCCTAGTATCTACCTATGAACCTATGAACCTATTTACTAAAAACCGCAAACCAAGGAAAACAATACAAACTGTTTGAAAACCCTTGGCGAAAGACGGTGGATAAATTCCACAGGATAAAAACAAGAAAACAGCTCAGAGAACAGCTAAATAAATGAGACTTATTTGAGTACTTTCTTCACTTCTTTAATAAGTAAACTGAGCTTCATTAGAAATGTCTCACTAAAATCAATTTTTTAAACTAGAACATTAGTCTACCAAAAGAAAGGATGAAAGCGCTCAAATAAGTCTCATTTATTTCACTGTTCTCTGAGTTGTTTCCCTGTTTCCCTAAGGTTTTTCAGGTCTATATTATATCATTAAACGCTTAAAAAAGCGAACGCTGATTGATCGACCTAATTTAAGTGGAAGCTTACAATCTCGAACTGTCAGATCAGCGATTTTTTTCCCAGGGAAAAAAAATCGGTGATCCAAAACACATACACACAACACAAGCACACCAAACAAACAGAAATCCACACACATACACCTAAAATCTGATACCTAACCCTACACTAAACTATGCACACACCACTAACTACCCACTTACCTTAACCCAAACCCTAACCCTAAGGTCCGTCACTATCGCACACTCACCTCACTTGCTCCCTAACCCTAACTCACTTAAATCCACCCTAACCCTCATGTCCAGTCAATCGCACACACACCTAACCCGAGCCCTAACCCTAACTCACCTAAATCATCCTAACACTCACATCCACACAATCGCACACTTACCTGAATCCGACCAGTAACTTTCCACCATAACACTGAAAATACCGAAGCAACATAAACGGACAACTGAATGCTTTCCCTAGGAAAAAATTTGAGTTTCTGCTGCTTCGATATTTTGCAGTTTCGCGAAAATAAGTTCGATCAATCAGCGTTCGCTTTTTTAAGCATTCAAGGATATAATATAGCCCCGGTTTTTCAAGGGGTTTAAATATATCTGTGGAATATAGCATAGAGAGGAAAAGCTGCATAGGGTAGTAGTAACACATGGAGGCATACATCACAAAACTGTACCAACATGTAAGCATAGCTGCAGCGAACAAGTGCAGAGCAAACTCCAAAAATAAACCCACATGGTGGGACCATGATATCAACAAGCTTTACAGTAAAAGGAAATGAATCTTGAACATATGTAAGAGGAGTAATTCCCAGAATGACAAAGCACTATTTATTGAAATAAACAAATAACGTAGGAGCTTAATAATATCCACCAAAGCCAAATTTGAGGCTGAAATAGCCACCCAAGCCAAAGCCAATCACAAGGCCATTTTTAGTTATGTTCATAATCTCAGAAGGACAGCACAGCAGTACACTGAGCTGATTGTGAACAGTGTTACCTGTACTGAGGATGAAGATGTTGCAAACCTACTGCCCGGTAAATTCAGCTCAGGCTTTACCTTTCTCTTCTCTCTGTCTGTCCCACAAGATATACCTGAAACGCCTGCATCTAACACACAAGACCAAATCCTAAAAGCACTATCAAAACTTAAACATACTGCATTGATGGGTCTTGACAATATCCCTCGATGCATCTTAAATAGCATGAGTTAGCCATACCCCTAACAATGCTGTTCAACCTCGGACTCCGTACATGTTTTGTACCAAGTGAAAGGAGAACAGCTACAGTCATTTCTGTGCATAATGGAGGACCTTCCACAGACCCAGGCAATTACAGACCCACAAGTCTGACCAGCCTAATATGCAAAGCCATGGAAAGATTTATCATGGAACTAAAGAGTAAGGACATAGGGTATCTCCAAATACTGGACCCACGTCAGTTTGCATTTGTCATGGACAGCTCATGATTACTCAGACTGATGAATTGTTTTTTTGTATAGGTCACTGAAACAATGGGTGAAGATAAAAAAGTACATACTGCATATCTTGATCTGGCCAAAGCTTTTGACCCAGGCCTCTCTCAGGCACAGTAGAAAAGCTAAATAAACTGGGAATAAGCCTTCCTGTTTCCCACTGAATTACCAGCTGGCTCACAGATAGAACACAGGAAATCAAAATATGGGAAGCCACCGCCACATAGAGACCAGTCACCAGTGGAGTCTCCCAGAGTTTTGTGCTGGGATCTCTCCTGTTTGGCATATATTTCTATGATATAGACATCGACACCAAACAGCACAGGCTGACTAAGTTTGCAGATGGCTGCAAGCTAGGAGCACTGATTGAATCCCCAAATAACTATGACATCCTGCAGGAAGGTTTGTCTCAAGCAAATTACTTATGCCAGAGTCATGGACAGAAACAGAATGCCAAAAAAAGCATTATCATATCCTTTGAGAAGTCAACTACCTGAGGAACTACCATATTTACCATAAGTCCCTAAGAGCTGACCCAGTTATTTTTGATTTGGGAATGTACATGGACAGGGACCCAATTTTTGACCAACATGTGTCTACTGTTGTAAGAAAGTCCTTCTATACTGTGAAGCTTATAAACAAAGGGATTGCATCTAGATCTAGAGAAGTCATTACCCCCCTTTACTCAGCTCTCATTAGGCCTGTCATTGAGTATAATGTCTCCTTTGGCATATATATGTCCAGACACACACATTAACTGGAACCCCCACTCAGATACCTTACTGAAAGGATACAAAGCCTAAACAATATGTCTTACATAGACTAACTCAAAGCCATGTTCCTATACTCTGTATCCTACAGACTGATAAAGAATTTAGCTGTGTCTGGCATGCAAGGCATCTTCTGACCCAGTACTGGTGGATATACTGCACATCAACAAGTCAAATGGCATCAGAAATACTTGAAGATGATGGCAGTGTTGAGATAGAGAGGGCAACTGACATGGAATCAAGCAGGACCTAAAGGAGTCAAGTAGATGCACCACCCCCATAGTGCCTTTTTTATGCAAGGCTCAAAAGTCAAATCCACCTCCATAGACAACACAAGGAATAAGAAACTAAGGGTAATGCTGCTAAACGCCAGAAGTCTTGACCTCAAGATGCATGCACTCGAAGCTCTCCTCAGTATGGAGAACATCGATATCTGTGCAGTGACAGAAATCTGGTTCAAGGCTCCAGAGAGCACCCCAGCACTACCAGGTTATACCTCATATCATGCTTTTCGGCCCCAAAACCCAGACCGAACCACAAAAGGAGGGGGAGTTTCCATATTTATCAAGGATATCCACACCTCCATGTTAGTGGCATTGCATGAAGTATCGGAGACCATCCATGTGCAACTAACAGTGGGCAAAACTGCTTTTCAGTTTATAGCATCCTACAGACCACCCTCTCAAAGTCAGGAATCCTACTCGGCTTTCCTGAAAACATTGGAGAACATGAAGATCTCTCCGAACACCATTATATTGGGTGACTTCAACTACCCAAACATAGACTGGGAGCACTACTCAAGCCCCAGCACCTTAGCCCAAAGGTTCCTGGAAATTATAAACTCAAATGCTATGGAACAACTAATCACCACTCCCACAAGAGGGGATAACATACTAGACCTGATCATTACCAACATGGGGACTCTATGCTCCATACCAGAAGTATATCCTTCATTGGTAAGATCAGACCATAAATTAATTTCACTGGATATCCACATCCAGACCCCACCCCCAGCCCAGAAAACCACAGTGAAAAACTTCTCAAAAGTGAACTTCTCACTTCTCAAAACCGAAGTGAAATCTTTCAAGGCCCCAGGGCCAGTGGAAACTACAGCCCAAACTGCAGAATCCTATATAAGCGCATTCTACGGACATCTCCAGGAATGCATGGATCATGCTATCCCAAACAAAACCAAGACCCAATCATCCAAAGGCAGGCGTCCAGTCTGGTGGACCCCAGCCATAAATTGACTGTACAACAGAAGGAGGAAGATACTACATGATAGAGCAAAATCCCTAATAGGGAAGGCATCTCTGATCAGTACTAGCAAAAAATTACGATCCCTCATAAAATCCTCCAAGGCCAGCTTTGAGAGAAATTGCACAGGACACTAAAGACAATCATAAGGCTTTTTTAAGTTATGTTATGAACCTGGGATACAACTCCCAGACTTATTCTGAGTTGATTCTAAACGACAAAAAATACACTGAACCCACAGACATCACCAGTATCCTGGCAGACAGGTTCAGTGCAAACTTCTCCACCCCCCCCCCAAAAGAGCAAGTGTCTATCCCGGCAGGGGGCTGCCTCCCAAACATCTCTGATGTTCAGGTGAAGGCTGCCCTCTCCAAAGCAAAAAACACTGCTTCCATGGGACCAGATGGCGTCCCGGGATGCGTCCTACATGAACTCCAAGAAGAGCTAATCCCTCAAATAAAACAGCTGTACAATCTCAGCCTCACTACAGGATATGTGCCCACAGAATGGCGTACAGCAACAGTGGTCCCACTCCACAAAGGTGGAGCCTCCACGGACCCTGGAAACAATCGCCCCATAAGCCTGACTAGCTTAGTCTGCAAGGCTATGGAGAGGATCATCATGGAGCTCATAAACAAAGACATCGGAGACCTACAGACACTAGATCCTACCCAAATCGGCTTTGTGAAGGGCAGATCCTGCCTTTTGAACCTGGTTGACTTCTTTGAAACAGTCACCAAAGCCATAGATGAAGGGAAGATAGTCCACACAGCCTATCTGGACCTAGCCAAGGCATTTGACACAATACCCCACATGGGCATCATAGATAAGCTATCCAGCTTAAATATAAACCCCTATGTCACAAGATGGGTCGCAAACTGGCTCAAAGATAGAACCCAAAGAGTGAGAGTTGCTGGAGCCATGTCAGACTCGAAACCAGTCACAAGTGGTGTCCCACAAGGTTCTGTCCTGGGACCGCTCTTGTTCGGTATATACTTTTCCAAGGTACAGGCCAATGTGGGAGGACTATGGCTCACCAAGTTCGCAAATGACTGCAAACTGGGCGCCATAATCGACTCTCCAGCTGACACAAACATCCTTCAAAAAGGTCTCACAGAGATGGATAACTGGTGCCAGATCCATGGTCTAAAGCTAAATGCCAAAAAGTGTATAGTCATACCCTTTGGCAAAAACAATGTGCCCACAAACTACCACATAGGCGGTAAACCATTAAGTACAGAGAAAGTAATTAGGGATCTGGGGACCCAAGTTGATAGCAATCTCTCCTTTGACAACCACATTGCCAAAGTGGTTAGAAAGACCTTCTATATGGCCCACTTCATCATGGAAGGATTCACATCTAGATCAAGAGAGGTAATTGTGCCCCTTTATTCATCCCTCATCAGGCCCATCATAGAATACAATGCCCCTTTTGGGATGTACCTTACCCAACACCTGCAGCAATTAGAAAGACCCCAAAAGTACCTCACCAAGAGGATCAAGGGACTCAAACAGATGCCATATACTGCTCGGTTAAAAAAACTCCAGCTCTACTCAGTTGCATACCACCTACTTCGAGGCGATCTATGCCTGACATATAAAGCTATGTCCAATCCAGAATTAATGGACATGCTCCACCTCAGTAAATCTAAATCCCTTAGAGCCACACGCTCGAGGGACTTGAACCTCAGCACAGAAATAAATAGGACTTGCTGGAGGGACAGATTCATAACCCAGAGGCTCCCTTCGCTCTGGAATAGAATTCCAATTCATGTTAGGCAGAGCACCTCACTGAATCTCTTCAAGAAGAATCTTGATGAGTGGATGGGGGATCGTAGGTTTGTCCCGGGGATTACTTCCGTGTCACTATTAGACAGAGGCACAGTAAACTAAACCATAAAAAGGGCACAGTATACTCAAATCAAGGGGTGGTGTAAGCCAAACAAAATCGGGCTAGGCTTATAATTTCCACAGGGCAGATAGTCTAGTATGAACCTATGAACCTAAAGGGGGGGGGACAGGTTGGAGGCAGAATATTTGGAAGTGTTATCTGTACGAGCAGTAAGCACATGGAAGAAAGGAAGAAAGCGAGAATGAAAGAAAGGACTAGATAGTATAATGACTGTCTATAGTAATAGATAAAGAAGAAAGGCTTGTGAATTGTACTACCAGCAGCACACAGAAGAAAGGAACAATTAGAACAATGACAGACGGTATAATGACACAATGAGCACACGTAGTGAAACACTCCACTTTCTTGCCAATAGCTGTTGGTGCTCCACAAAGATCTATTCTAGGCCCCACATATTTCTAAATATTCATCAATGAGCTATACACTGCAACATAAAATGCTATCATAATTCAGTACACTGATGACTTGACCCTAATCTGTTCTGCCAAATTTTCACTAAACTCCAAGACCTTACACAGCAATCCTCCTTATTGATAAAACATGGCTAAAGAATTCAGAACTACTTCTCAACCCTAAAAAACTAAATTGCTCCTTTTCACCCCAAAACATATCTATACCAAAACAACACTATTTACTATTGTTTCTGCCAACAATACCATGATAGAACAAGCAAACTTTGCAAAATTATTTGCGTGTCATCATAGATCAGTTGAAATTTTACCGCCGTGTATCACACAGGGATTATAAAACTCATAAAAAAATAGGTATATTATAAAGAGCAAAAACGTATCTCACTGACATAGCTACAAGGTATATAACTTTTACTTTCTTACTGCCATGTCTCCTCTATGCTATCATCACTAAACCTCATGTCACAACTGTCCATACTGTAGCAATGCTATAATAAAGTAGCCAAATTTGCAGTAAACTATAACAACAGAACACACCACTGCCTAGCCCTCAGATATCACTTAGCTCTTTCTCAACTAACTACAATACACAGACTTCATTGTTAACCAGAAAGGTGCCCAGCTCTTAACATCTTAATACATCATTACTTTCCCAATAGGATTTTATGCTATAGAGAAAAATCACTAATCACTATAACCAAATCATCAAATACTGCAGGTGACTCTATATTCAAATAGTGTAGCTAAATTTATGAACCACATCCCACTATCACTGAAATCCATTCAGAATGTATATTCATTTAAAACCACTAAAACTTCACTTATCAAATAAGTGGATCTGCTCCTGTACATCTCCAGGAAAAATGCCACTGTTATCTTCATCTTTCCATGTCATCAAACTGTTTCTCATCTTCATCTATGGCTGAATAGTTGTAATAGCATCTGCCAGCTATATTCATTGTTTTGTAACTCCACTCATCCCACTTCACTGCTTTTAATATAAACATGCTACTTCTTATCCTCACCTCACTTTCTTTGAATTTGTAAGTACTATTCGTAAGATCTATTATCAGTCTGACAAACCCATTAATACACATCTTCAAATATTCAGTGTTCTACATCTACTAATGCATACATATCTTTTATGCTGTAATTTCTGCCTCTACGTTCGTATGATGTAAATGTAATCTAATTAGAAGATGTTTGTGAAATTATTAAAGTATTATTATTTAATGTCTGTTCATGTATATTACTGAATGTCTGTTTAAAAATGCTTGCAATGTTGGAGCTTGTCATCCAGACCTTAGCTGAAAAGGGGGTTTTGACTCAACTCATTCAGTCCGAGCTAGTAAACAAAAGCAAAATAAAATAAAAAAATAGTAAAATAAAATGACTGTCTGTCGAAGTGAATAAAGGAGAAAGGCTTTATACTGTGTTAGATGCACTGCCAACAGCATGCAGTAAGAAGAGAGAAATAGTTAGGGAGTATAACGAATGGATGTGGCATTAGACAAGGAAGAAAGGTTAAGGTCTGATAAGAGGCTGGGGGGAAATTAATAGAAAGACAAGTTGCATGCAAAAGACATTCTCAGTCGTATCCCAGAAGGGACAGCAGTGCTTAGAGCTGGGTTGGAAAGGCATATCTCAATGACTGCATCTTTAAAGTACCCCAGATGCAGAAGAAGGGGTAGGTGTGTAAGCAGCAGACAGAAGTAAATGCAGAGTACATGTGGGGATCAAACATGAGTGCCTTCAAATCTGGATAATATTAGTATTACAGTGCCACGGTGTCGCAGCGGTAGCATTGTTGCCTCACAGCAAGAGATTCTCACGTTCGATTCTCAGCTGGAGTGTGGGGAGTGCTTTCTGTGTGGAGTCTGCATGTCCTCCCCGCGGTTGGGTGGGCATTCAATAGATATGAGTAAATGGGCGTGCCTTTGTTGAAGGTTGAACGTCGAGCTGGCACCTCGGCGTTCGTCAGAAATCTACTGCCAATCATTAGCGGACCGGAGTCCCGCTGTGGCGACCCCTAACCAGGAAAAGCCGAAAGACAACAACAATAACATTAGTATTACAATGCAGTGTAAAGAGTCTCGGTGATGCAGCTAGAGAGGGTAGACATTATTAGTTACCAAGAGGATGGGTCATGGACAAGCCTGAGTATCAGAACGGACAGAAGGGAGAGAGATGAGGTTCAAGGAAGAGTCTTCAAATGGAAGGTATTAGATATATGGTCATAGGGGAGGAGAGGAACCAAGCCAAGAAAAGGTCAAGGAGTAGCTGGGGACAGAAATGAGATTAAGTGCCCTGTCAGTTAGTGTAGGGGGACCTGTTGGAGGATGAGGAATTGATACAGTGTGTTGCCCCCATGTTGATCAAAGGAGGAGGAGGAAAAATGACTGGAAGAAATAATAAAGGAGTGAGATATGAGGAAGAGTGTAATATTCATGGGAGATCTGAATCTTCTAGAACCACGTGGGGAGAGTCAACCCTCTCAGTACAGAAGGAGTAGGAAATGAATAAGGTCCTGGACCATGATGAATTTAATCATACAAATGGTGCAAGATTTTACCTCAAAGAAATAATTCTGGACCTGTTTTAACTAGTGCAGGAATTGTTAGGGAATTTCAGAGACGGAACAATGAGCTAACATTAGTCATGCCTCTGTATGGTTTAGATTATTGTGGGTAGGGAAGAAGTACAAAGACAATGATGATAGTGTGATATTTTAGAAGAATGGATTTTGCCGTCATGGGGGTAGAGGGTCAATGGTGAGTAAAAACTGAAAATGGATTGAGGGAGTAAGCAAACCATAGGAATGGATCAGCAGTTGAGCACTTGGATCTTTGAACAAGGGTATGAGAAGGAGACAAAAAGACAAAGAAGTAGTTCAGTATGGTTCTACAGGAATGTAACAGTAGCAATTAGAGCAAAAAATAGAGCCTGCAAGTTGTGCAAAGGAGGGGGCGAGACAGATACAGGAGGCACAGTACAAGGAGTCTATCAAGAAGACAAGAACGTAATGACAGAAAAGTGGTAAGTTAAATAGGCAGAAAAGGGGTAAGTTAAAAGGGAGTAAATAAAAGAGATCAAGAATGGTATAAATGGATGTAATGATATGAGGTAAAGCCAGGGAGAGTAGGGTAGTGCATGTGTAACATATGCCAGCATAACTATCTGGAGTTTTGTAAAGTGTCTTACTGGACAGAAAAGAGGTATACATGTATGTCAGACAGTATTATTATATCTGATTAAATGTATATGTTTTAACAGAGAATTCTGGAAGGGAAAAGGTTGATCTCAATCAACCTAATTTTGAAAAATAAGTTGAAAATTAAATGAGTTGTTTTAGGCCATAACGATTTTATCTTACAGGGCTGATTGCAGCCAGAAACAAAAATGTCTGGGGAGCCAGGACTAGGAATCTTACTGTATTGTCCTTGGGGTGAACGTATTGCTAACCTGTAAGGGTGGACATTTTTGAAATTGTTTTATAGCTTTGAGATGCTGCAACAGATAGAAACGGAACATCACACAAACTGATAATCCACAAAATTAAGAAACCAAGGTACAGATCCACATAAGAAATTTATTATGAGCACTTTCATCTCTCTAATGGAAACTTCATCAGAATCCTATGCTGCAACAGATCTTAGCAAAGCTCTGGGTGAATATTGTACCAGAGTCAGATGACCAAATGTGATGTCATTCTATAACCAGCCTGAAATAATTTGTTTAGATATCAGTGAGATATATTCCAGATCTCTTGCAGCAGCACTTTGTGTTTTGGAACCTGACAGGAAAGATCTCTCACAGATATCTCAAACAACCTCACTTCTCATCTTGCCTTGTAAGCAACTCAACACACTTCATCTTGCTAGTAAATAACTAGGGAATAGTAATTCTTTAGATTAGTCAGGAAACTATAGTGAGATTAGTTAAGTATTGTTTTTCTGCATCTATATGAATCCATCCAACTGAGTTATTTTTATGTCTTCTGTGATTGAAACTATGGCGTTTATTGTAACTAGATATTCAGTATTCTCATGTTTTCTGTTTTATTAGTTATTATGAAATATTTCTATACTTTTCATTGTGACTGGTCTTTTAGAGACTACTTTTAACATCTTGAGAGTACTTATGCTTATTTTAGTGACACTGTGGCCACTCCTGAAAGCCTTGCTGCATTGGTCAAACTCTACCAGTTGTATTAGTATTAATTTTATTCGGTATAATTGGGTACCCTTATAAGAACCTTAGAGTAGCTGACTTGTGCCAGTGTAATTTCCTTATAGTCTGGGCAGAGTGGGCATACTGGTAAATCTGTGCCAGCCTTTCTCAGGTGTGTGTGTGTGTGTGTGTGTGTGTGTGTGTGTGTGTGTGTGTGTGTGTGTGTGTGTGTGTGTGTGTGTGTGTGTGTGTGTGTGTGTGTGTGTGTGTGTGTGTGTGTGTGTGTGTGCGTGTGTGTGTAAAATCAAATATCCAAGTGTGTGTGCCAGCTACTTAGAGCAGGGACAGAGTCCAGCTCCAAAGTAGTCAGTGTGGAGTCTTGTTTGGGCCTGGAGAGAGACAGAGAGTCCAGCCCCAGGTCTGGAGGGTGCTCCCTGTGTGCTCTTAAGCAAAATTGTGCTTGGTGCAGACAGCTGCATCTCAAAATACTGTGTGAACCCATTTTTTCTCCTAGTGACTATCCCCTCACCAGTGTTAGTGGTGAGGATTGAGGCTCCTTCATTACTAGCCCAGAGCAGGGACCATCCCAATGACTTTTAGTTACATAATAGAAAGAAGGAATGGAGGCACAGAACTGTCCAGGCTGATCAAAATGGTTAAGAGTTCACTGTAAACTGGAAACTACAGAGATACTGAATGAAAGCAAAGGGAGGGTACTATGCTGTGGTGGGGTGTGTGGGTGGTAGACAGCAGACAATAATGGACAGACACCAAGAAAGAGTGGGAGGACATGAGGAGAACCCAGCTGCTCTTAGAGAGGATAAAGACAAGAACCAAATGGATTGCCTTCCAGAAACCTCAGGATTCTAGACAGTGTTCTGGCAGGTACAGTGATGGAGATCTTCACCAGATTGTAGGCTAATGCAGAAGTTTCAGAGGACTGAAAGGCATTTACTTTAGTAACAGGCTTGTACAAGTAGGTGGAGTAATAAGAATCCAATGAACTACAGGCCTGTTAGCTTAACATCTATGGCAGGGAAGGTCCTGGGGAGAATTCTAAGGGAAAGGCTGGTAGCAATCCTACAAAACAACAATCTTCAGGACAGCAACAACCCTGAGACCATAGCCAAGAAAGAGCTGTCAAGTCTGATCTAGTTGCATGGCTGAGTTACAGGTAAACTTGGCAGGGGACTAGCAGTAGTAAGAGTATACCCTGATTTCTGAAAAGCCTTTGGCTTAGTCCCATTCAGGAGGCTGATAGGGAATTGGATGGATATGGGATAGGGTTGAGACTGAAGAACTGGTTATCTGCATGGCTGAATTGCAGAACAGAGCATTGTGGTGAGAGTGGCAGTATCAGGAATTGAATAAAGTGAATAATGGAATACTCTAGAAGTTTCTTCTGTGCATAGTACTCGTCAATGTGTTTGCTCAGACATATATACAATAGAGGGCAGGATAAATTTCTTTGTCTATAATGCAAAAAAGGTGAGACAATGGAGGGTGGGAGAAATAGTTTAGTGAAGGATTTGAAAAGACTGAACAAGTGGATAGAAAGGTGCCATTTGAGGTTCAGTGCAAATAAATGCTAAGTAATGTGCTTAAAACACAGTTGCCCTGGTGTCAGTGGCAGTACAAATGATGGCAGCAAAACAGAAACATGATCTGGATTTAATGATCACACCTGGACTGTAACACCTGGAGCTGACCAATGAGAGAGCAGTGGCACCAGGAAAAAGAATGTTGTGATATATTCTCAGATATATAGAGTCTTCAAGCAAAGAGCTAATGCTTAAACCAAAAAAGAGAGATGAAGGCAATGAATTAAGACCAATAATCAAACGAAATTGCCTAAACACCACAAGGGAAGCTCGCAACTCAACTGGATACCAAGATGTATTGAAATGCAACAAAGAAATAACGCTTATAATCCAAGGTTATAAAACAAGGTTTTTTGTACTGATTCTGACGAAGATTTTCATCGAAAACGTACTTGGATTATAAGCGTTATTTCTTTGTTGCATTTCAATAAATCTTGGTATCCAGTTGAGTTGCGAGCTTCCCTTGTGGTGTTTAGGCAATTTCGTTTGGTTAAAGAGCTAATGCTTCCAGTCTAAAGGGTCCTAGTAATACCATAGCCTGAGTACTGCACGCATTTTTGCAGGTCATAGAAGGAACAGAACATCAGGCTTCTTGACAGATTCCAGAGGAACACCAGTAGAAATATACATTGTCTAGAGAGGAAGTGCTGTGAACAGAGACTAGATGAACTGGAGCTATTCTTAACTCATAAAATAAGAGATGGGGAGGGTTAATACTGATGCATAAGGTCATGTCAGGAGATAAGAAGCTGTCATCCTGAACTAGAAGAACATGAGGAAGAAGGCAGCACAAGTCGCAGGTTGGATGGAAGTGTGAGAGTTTCTGACTTCTCTTGTCGAGTTGCTTGAGACTAATAGCCAAATGTATTATCATGCATCTAAATCCAAAGATCATAATCTCAGCAACTGCTGCTGGGAGGATGCACCATTATTAACAGCAGATGTAACCCTTTAAAGTGGATACAAAATGATAACTCTTTTATATAAATGTTATTGGACATCTAAATCAAAGATATACTAGTAAGTAATTAGAAGTCTAAAACTCAGCAAGAAGACAAATTTCAATGCAAAGGGGAGGAGCTTTTTTTCTGCCAACAGGTTCACTGATTTTTGGCCTAATTATAAAAGGAGCTTCAAGTTCTACAAGAAACAAATGTTCTAGAAAACTTTTCCAAATAGAAATATAGCCAAATGTTTGGTTTCATCAGCATGTTCAGACTCGTAGATAAAAACATTGTTAGTAGATATCTTAATACGTTCTCATTTCTGTATAAATTATTGATCAAGTGTATTATGGGTTGCATTGATTTCCAACCACCATTACACACTTCATTATTATCATTATCATCAATGACATCATTTTCTAAACTGCTTGTCCTGAACCAGAGAGACTGATAGCTGCAAGATGAGCAGGGAAGACCAGGTTTTGTATCCCCAGCTCATCCTATGGGATCCTCTGATATTCTCAGACAAGCTGAGAGATATAATCCGTCTTGTTCTGGGGATGCTATAAGGACTTCTTCCAGTGAGCTTCTGTACTTTCCATGAGGAGAAATGGAGTCCTTTTCATCTGTATCAAACCTACTGGGACTAGATTTGTTTAGGAAATGTTCTGTTCCTCTTTGTCTACATTTGAACATAGTTCTTTTCTCCTTTTTTTTGTCCCTGTATCATCCTATCACCTTCCTAGCCAGTGCCTCATATCATGCTGGGTCTACCAGTTGCCCCTTAATCGCCAGACTTTCCCTGACACTTGTTGTAGCTAGTCATGGAACCTAAGGCCACTCTGAGAGTCTTGGCTGCCACCATTCTACCAATGTTTTTTTTTTCTGTTATGCTCTACCTGCCACACCTCCCTCCCAATGTGGAAATATGGTATCATTTGAGGGTGGACATGCAGTGGGGGTGTGTGGCATATCTACCCACCTACATGACAGCTCAGCCATGCCCACCAACCTTTCCCCTTCTTTGAAGCTTGCCCCCTTAAAGTAGCATCCCCAGCTTCCATCAGGGATTGCTGCAGGGAGCACCCACAGCCATCCACCCCTCCTCTGCTGCCCCATCACTTGCCTGAATCACTAGTTGAACCAACATCACTGGGCTGTAGTCAGAGATTTATCCTTCTCTGCTACCAGAGAGGCCGCTCTTCTCCTTTTCAGGGAAATAATAATGAATAAGTTTGAAGGAAGATTGAGAGCTAAGGACTGAGGCTCGCTGTGACTAAATGTCAGTGATCTAAAAATGTTGTGACATTTCTTACCCTCCTAGGTATTCTTTTTAGGGTTTTGTAATGCTTCAGTTTTCTATGTTTACATTCTTTTAGTTTTTATACCAGTCATAACCACTGTTTCATAGCCACCTCAGCATAGTCAGGTTAAGCAAATACTGGTCATCAGCCACTGAAATATCTCTACCCAGTTGTCCCAGCCTCCACAGTATCTGATTCTTTTCATAACAAGTCAAAAACTCTATCCACTTTGATGTAGGTGCCCCACAGTTAAATTCAAAATCTAATTGTGGCTAGCATTTCTCAAATCTTTGCAAACACATTCCATTCTATTATGTTTTTCACATGCTCCAGTAAATCCACTCCAAGGAGGCAACAAGTTTCACCAAGCATTATTTCATATATCCTTAGTATGTATTCTCAGGTAAAATTTAAAAATGGTCCAGCTGGATCAATAATTTATCACATTTAGCAAAGTCACATAAATTATTTCAAACCAACCAACTTCTCTCATAATGTGAATAGTTGCTTCTTTTTAAAAACGTTCTTCTGAAACCTTCATGATTTAGGTAATATATTTGGTTATAATTTTCATGCTTTTGATCACATTTCTCCTACAGTATATGACTCCGTTCCACCTATGTTTTAAATGTCATGCTGATTTTTTTTAAATAACTGCAGCATCTGTCTGCAGTCCATGGCATCTGCAGTGCTATTGGTCCTACTGTTCTAGGACATAAGCCCAAAGATTAAAATAGTTTTAAGACGCATGGAGGAAGGAAACACAAACACACACACACACACACACATATATATATATATATATATATATATATATATATATATATATATACATACACACTCATATATTTATATATTTACTCACTCAAACACACAAAAAATATTAACTGTATCAAGAAAAAAAAATGCTGTCCTGTTCCTACAGACTGGCCGGTGGTGGCACCAGTGAAGAGAAGAACAGTCGAGAGGGGCTGAGTACCTTTTAATTAAACCTCCCCCCCCAAAACCTCCACTGTCCCAGACCTACCTGCAAGTCACCAGAATTCATCGTTCAGTTTTGAATCAGGCTGCCTCAAGTACCAGTCACCTGATACACCTGAGTCAACAGGACATGGATGCTCCAGCCTAATCAGCTCCAACTGAAGTGCTATTTCTACCTCCTGGAGCTGGAAGAAGGTCACTTAATAAAGCATAATTGTCTTAATCTTTACACAGGAATATGTATCAATGCTAGGCTATTTTAAAAAAGCCAACGTTTGTTTTAGTCAGAACTGCAGACATGCTTGCTACCTGTTCAGAGGTCTGAGTTCCTACCTGAGAATGGGAAAGTTATATAACTATTTTTATGGAAAATAAATAGGAAAATATGTTGTTCCTTATTTTTCATTGAAGGACTGCCACCTAGCAGCCCATGTCAGTCCTTAATATAATTACAGTCCAACTGAGTAAAATATTAAAAATGTTAAATAATATATATCTTACTGTTCAAGAAAGGGCCTGACCTAAGTAGCTCAAAATTGCTATCCAAATTAAATATGTGAAATTTGTTTTACTTGGTTTTTTTTTTTACTATTTTAACTGAATTTAATTAATTATGTAATAACTTTTCAGTTATGGTGTGTATATAAAGTTGTTTCTTTGTTCTTTTCATCCAGTCTGAAGAAATCTAGTCATAGATGAAAGCACTTACTGGATGTTTCACCTTTGAATTATTAAAAAGCTTTAGTTTGCTTGTTTTGCAGTTGTTGGAGTGATTTCATATGCCATAACTGGAGTCCTCCATTCAAATAGGAAATAGTCTGTCAAAGTAGTTACTAATATTTCATGCAGCTGGTATAAGACAGAGCATTATGATAAGGTCACCAAGTATGTTATTTTTGCTATAACTTTCCAGTTAATCTTCTAGGAGAACTTGAACTGTCTGAAAAGTTTAAATTTACATCTCATAATCATCTTGCAGTAGGAGCACCAGCCCACCTATTCTACCATTTCATATGCTGTAGTCTGAATCCTGCATTCAAACAGGAAAGAGTCCTTTCAAGTAGTTATTCATATTTCCATGTAGTGGGCATAACATAGAGGATTATGATTGATTCACTGATCATAACCCACTTATTTGTTCATGATATGGATGCCAAGAAATCCATCTCGAGGGCAAAGCTCTTGAGGGGAATCTCGGCATCCATGTCAAGAACACACAATTTAAGGGTATGATCGCCTTATCATAATTCTTTATAGTGCATGGAGCTTTATCTGCTCCATATAGTACTAGTTACAGGGGTAAAAAATTGCCAGGTGTTTTCCTGGCATTTAAAGCTATAAAACACTTGGCAAGTGCTGTCAGAGAGATAGTGTAATTTATCCTATTACATTTTCACTCAACTTTAATACCTCTCAACTGACTAGATTTTCATAGGATGTCCAGATTATTGCTTCATATTTTGGATCTGTTCCTCATCAAATAGGTTCATAGGTGTGTACTAGGCTAATGTTCCTGGAGCCTTTACAGCCCTAGCCCATAGGATTACCCTGGCATTGTGCCACCCAACTTTAGTTGTGTTTTTTGGACAAACTAAGGATGATTGAAGTCACTAAATAATGGCATCCATTTGAGTTTAAGTTCATATCCTTCAGGAAGTGGATGCACTACTTCTAGGAATTTAGTTTGAATGAGGACTTAAGGAGACATTACTGGTACAGACAGCAGTCAGAAATGAATCTTTTATTTCTGCCACTGCCATTTGCTGGTCAGTACAGGTTGATTTTACTGCCAGCCGGTAGATCCGAACTTAATAACATGAGAGGGTGGGTGTCTTAAAATTTGTTAACATCTGGTCATGTGCCACTCTGACGCTTAACTGGCTTGTCTTTTTCCAAATCTTGGAGCATAATCAGTGTGCTCCATGCACTACAAGGAGAATGATGATATGGTTCCCAAACACACAGCCAGTTTGTTGTGTGATGAAGAAATGAATTTCAAAACATTCACCTAAGCAGTGAAGCTTGAGAGATGGTTCTTAGAATCCTTCTTGAGAACACATAACAAACTGGAGTTATTATGAATGACTAACTTGATCATAATTCTTTGTAACACATGAGGAGATTTAGCTACCCCAATGTAATATCACTTAAAGAAAAAAGTATAGATGGATGATGTTTTACAGCTATTAAAACTGTTACTCACTCAGCACTGCCATACAAACAGTGGCCATAAGAAGTGTACTTCCCATTAACAGCTTTAAATACTGTTAACACACTTGCCTCCTTTACATTGTGTGTGTGTGTGTGTGTGTGTGTGTGTGTGTGTTTGTGTATCTCTGGGTCTGTCTGTCTCTGTATGTAAGTTGAAGTGCATTATAGCTTTCAAAGCTGTTAGAAGGCTTCTTGTATGTAGTTCTGCGGCAGCCGTTGGTGTAGCAGTATGATCCGCAAGCAATAATGCCTAACAGCGTGTGTGTTACTGCGTAAATAACGTCCACTTAGTTGTGTTATCTGGTCTGATGCTGCATAACACTTTTTTTAGTACTATAATATTTTTTTATGTAATATAGTGCCTCCGCCTAATGTTTGAGTTACTGTACTATATGTAAATGGTGTTAGAGGAAGCATTTTACATCCAAAATATAATTATTTTTTAAAAAAAAATGTCTAGATATTTATTTTATTTTTTGGGCCTTACTGCTAAAATGTGCATGTTTTTTACCAATCATTGGGACTGAAGTTGCTAAATAATGACATACATTTGACTTTTAGACTTTATTTCCTTCAGAAAATTCATGTTAACACAAATCCTGTTATTTAAGCTACTTTGTAATTTTATAAGAACAATATTTAAAATCTGTTCCTATTTTTGAGCCTTTGTACCCCCTTTATTTCAGGCTTTATCCAGATTTTTTGAGCTAAGAAGTCAAGAGGTATGCAAACCTCTTTACTGCTACTGACACTGTTCGATCGATCTCACACTCTCTCTCTCATACACACAAATGCAACTTCAGAAAATGCATGCTAACAAAAATTCTATTATTCAAGCAATTTTATCCTTTTTATAACAGCAATATTTAGCCTTTGTCCCCCCTTTATTTTAGGCTTTATTGAGATTTCTTAATCTAAGAGGTCGAGAGGTACACAAATCTCTTAACTGCTGCTGTTGTCAGTGCTCAATCACCATCAGCTTTCACACTCTGCCTCTCTCACTCACACACACCTCACTTTCATGCACGGTAGAACACATAAGCTCACACATAGACAGAGAAATAAACATACACACAGACAGAAAGATAAACACAAACATGCACACACACTTTTTTCTGTTACTTTTTTCTGTTTTATTTATTTTTTTACACTTGTTATACAGCAAAAGCACTGCTTAGCGAGTGTAAAATAATAGCTTGATTGATCTCATTCACATGCATGCATACTCTGACATACAGAGACATAAACACACACACACACACACACACACACACACACACACACACACACACACACACACACACACATACACACACACTTTTTAATTAAAATAAAGCTCCTGCTTGTACACATGAGAAATTTAAGAAACAGAAATTGAGCAGAAAAAATATAACTTTCAATAAGCAAATTAAAATCAGTTTTCTTAAACAGAAAATATGCACTTAA
The DNA here is from genome assembly GCF_019279795.1 of Protopterus annectens. Lineage (NCBI taxonomy): Eukaryota > Metazoa > Chordata > Ceratodontiformes > Protopteridae > Protopterus > Protopterus annectens. Next base: position 211,321,411 of record NC_056746.1, on the reverse strand, counting down.
TGTTGCTCAACTAACACTTCTTATGTTGTGTCCAGCCAAGAAATCCTTGTTGTTATTATGAGTGTCATGTAAACTTTATTTACATAAACAACTTCTTGTCTATACTTATTGGATTGGTGCTCAAGAAGTAGAGCAGTAATGTGTCCTTACAAAAACAATTTCCAGATGGTCGTCTAGATATTGATTATCACTGCAACTGCATTTAAATATAAGCAGTTTGTGGCATAAAAATACAGCATATTGGTTGGAAATGAAGAACTGCACAGCTGCAAGCTGATAATTAAATTTGTTGTGAACATTATTTAGTATCTACCATTTGAATGCAATTAATGGCAAAAGATATGTTTACTTAAATAAGCTGTGTACAGTTTCACTGAGTTCATTGCAGGTGCACTGAACCAGAGTGAGAGACATTTGCAGGCTAAAGGAGGATCTGCTCAAAAGTTAAAAAGTAACCTTTGAACTTGTAACCTGAGTTTCAGGGAGACAGTCAAGTCAGTGTTTGATAGCTGCAGACCTGAAAAAATGCATACTTTCCCCGGTAGTTAAGAGCAGCAAGTTTTGAGGAGATGCAGTCGTTAAGTCACACAAAATAAAATTTTAACCAGCAGTTGCACAGTCAGATGTGTTGGATCCGGAAATATAAAACAATAAAAAAAAAGGATAAAAACTTAATTTAACAATTTAGCTGAAGCAAGCAGTGTTAAAAATGTTTAAAAAAAATGAATCCTGAGCCTTTGACACTGAATATGGAATACTGATGAAAATCAATATAAGCATGAATATTAAATAATGGTTTTCCTTAGAAAAATGTCCATAACATCTAAATCACAGCAGTGTTCTTTATCCAAAAGAAAATATTACAAAATCATTAATTGGCCAAATGAGAAATGTTAACACACACACACACACACACACACACACACACACACACACACACACACACACACACACACATACATATATGTGTTCCCTTCGTAAGACTGAATTGTCAGAAAGTTGAACATCATATGGGGACCATGTGAACAACTTTCAGAACAGTCAAATTGTTTACACTGAGATCGCAGTATAGTGAGGATGGGAGAATTTGCCCTTTTTCCAACTGCAGTGCAATCTTGCAGTTGGTATGTATAATAAGGAGTTATGGGATGTGCGAGGGGGTTTCAGTGGGTCTTGCTCATCTGCAAAAAGACATTTTTTTTTTTTTTTCAAAAATGTGGATTTATGTTTTTTTTTTTTAATATTATAGAACATCAATTATAAATATATATATCTGTGCATGTGTGGGCATAAATAGATATTGGAACAAACTTGCACTGGGTTTAAAAATGAAAAAAAAAACATTGTCAAATACAGGAATTCCTACAGGAACTCCTTTTTTTTCAGAAGCTATGTGATGCTACGTTTCTCCATATAAAAGCATTAAGCATTGCACCAGTTCTACTGGCGTAAAATGATGGAACCCTGATAATGACCAGGCAGCCCAGGTTTGATTAGCAGCATCTGTTGGAGTTGGCATGGAGAGAATGGCCATGCCTATCTCGGGAAGGTGGGGGGAATCCAGAGGATGACATGGACTGTCATGATCCCTTGGAGGAGGGACAGTGGATGCAGGTGAAACCTGGAGACAGGTGCTCATTTCACTAATCTGTCACCTAGTGACAACCTTCCACCCAAGTACATGGAAGTGTACATTTTTATGCATTTTTACTTTTTCAGCAAACCAAGGAAAGAATTTTCTGTTTTGTAAATATAGAAAATAATTTAATGGAAAGTGAAATGGCAACAGAAGTAAACTTTTCCTCCATATATAAGTTAAAGAGCATGTCAAAGAGTTAAACCATAGCACACAGCTATCTTGAAAGTGCATATTAGCCACTTGTAATGTTGGATGTGGAGTAGTACAATGCTTTACCTCCCACTGTGTATTTATATAGTACCAAAATGGTAGGCCTGTTTCTGTGGCGATGTTACTCTTCTCACTACACAGTCAAGGCCACAGGGAATTCACAAACATTTCAACATTACTGATCATACATGAAGAGGATTGTTCATTTGCATATATTGCAAATGAAGGGACCAGGTGCTGTTGTCAGTCTGATTGGTAGGATGTTGATGAATTCATTGTGTTGGTAATATGATGGTGTGCAGTTGTAATAGAGTACTTGATTGTGTGGTACACTGGTATGGGATGTGCACTTGCATCCTTTTATATTAAATTATTTTGGGGCTATTTTCTATTTTTATATTAAAATGTTTGGGGCTATTTATTTGCACACATGCTGTTTCAATGTTGACCAACTTGACTATTTTACAGGGACAATGAGCATTTCTGTAAGGGTTTTTGCAGTTATTTATGAAACTACAACTGCAGACTATCAACCTGCAGTTTGCATGTTATTCCACAGTTCATGTTTGCAAACTATGGAATTTGTTCAATGAACTCATGTACATACTTGCTCCTTACATGGATTGTTCCAACTGTGCAGTAATACATGCAGTTCCTCTATGACTTCCGGACATGTCTGTGAACTGCACAGGGCTCTGCTATGTGCTTTTTTTACCATACACCACACCTATGTAATTTTGGGTGATGTTCATCAGTTCTGCTCCATGTAAGTAACTAGAATCACTCTGCAGACACTTACATTATTGCACATGGATGTAAGGAACTGAAAGAATGCATTGACATATACACTCTGAGCCTGTCATAGTTACTAATATCCAATTAGTTTTGACACTACATTAAGAGAATATGGCCTTAGTAGCCCACAGTTGGCATTTTCTTTGTTTTTAATTTATTGTTAATGTTAAGTTGCTTTAATAGTGAAGTTTTTTTCTGAATTTCACCTATTTATTTAAGACATGCTTCTCTGGCTATGGCTATAAAAAAGAGATTTTTATCAAACGTCAGACTTTAGGAGCTAAATTTACATAATTGTTTAACAGTCACTCTTTCAAAAGCTGAAACCAGACTTGTAATTCCATTATGGCTATAATTTGTAGCCAGTTGTCACTTTCAGAAGCTGAAACCAGAAATTATTTCCATTGTGGCTCTAATTTGTAGCCAGCTATTTATTTATTTATTTTTATTTATCATTTGTTGATCAGATAAGTCCCATTAGGCTGTGGTCTCTAGTTAAGGGAAAACCTGAGGTTGTATTTATTCTGCTAGGGGAGGTTTGGTCAGGGAATCAAGAAGCTTCCCATACTCTTGGTACTAGCTGGAAGAGTTTGTGTGTGACACAATGGACTTGCTGTTCCCATTCCAGGTGTGGAGGCAGCCCAGAGGAAAAGGGAGAAAACATGGCTGATTCAGCTTTTACTGAAACTGAAGTGAAAGTTGGTGAAAATGCAATCAAAATGGTAGAATCACTATCAGAAATGGGGCAGAGAAATCATTGTTTTTGAATGGGGAGGAGGTTGAGGAGGAAATGAAGGTGAATGCAGAGGTGGAAATGGATTCAGAGCTAAATTTCCAGAAAACTCTGTTTGAATCAACAGAAAAAGTGGAAAAAATGCATTGTTTCACCCCTCCAGTTGGGAGGGTTGTGGGATGTTTACCTGGAGGACATGATAAACCAGAGTGAGTCAGAAAGTGGAGCTGCAATATGCTGGAGTGAGATTATAAAGAAAACTGAAGAAGAAAATGTGCCAGAGAATGTTCTGGAGAAAAAGACTTATGCTGAAACAGTGGGAAAAACTGCCAAAGAGGAGAGGGGAATAAAAGAAACAAAGAAGAAATGTGTGGTTTAGTTGAGCAGTAGAAAGGAAGACAGTTTGGACAGATATGAGGTATGGGACAATGTTATAGTACCGCAGAGTGTTAAAGTTGAAGAGGTAAGAACTTTCATTTTAATTAACAAAGAAACATTTTGTGACTTGATGTTTGAAAGTGGTCAGGCTATGAAAAAATTGGGGGGGTTATGAAAAAAAAGAAAACAGGCTTTCTATGGTCAGAATATGTTGTACAACCCTTTTTTAGACATACAAATTAAAGGGTTTTGAGTCAGTTTAGAAATGAAGTAGAAGCAAAAGAACTGAAAGAGTATTTATTTAGGAGTTTAAAGGAACATGTGAGAATATGAAGCAATATGAGGGAAGCCCACCTTTTGCTAAGAACTTGGGAAAACTATCCAGGGATCTTCTCAGTTTTGAGAATATAATCAAAGAAATGAAGTTACGTAAATTCCATAGAGTTATGGATGACTATGAGAGGGGCAGGCCCTTTGAGTCACAGAGGGGTGTTAGATTTAAAGATAGTAATGCAAGTAGGCCAGATATTAGGAAGAAAATGCCTTGTTCCATACTTAAGAAATCTACACAAGGTTTCAGTACCTCGGGGGAAGAATCTTCTATGACTGACACAGAGGGTACATATGTCAGTGAATCCCCAGACCCCAAGAAAGTACAGACCCAGGTTAGCCCTTTAGGGGTAAAAGACATAGAGGGGGTGCAAACACAAAGGTTGTTACTTTAGAGAATTAATGAAGTAGAAACTAACACTTATAACATACATAACATCTCTAAGTATGTTTTACCAACGATGAACAGTCCTTAGTTAATAAAGGTTTGAGATTTGTACCTAGCTTTTTCATGGAAGAAAATGTTCTTGTGTCAGACTTGATTGCTTTTTGCAGAAAGTTGAATTTAAAATAGTTTTTTTGTTGCAACAGAGACTTCATCCAGTTCTTCGGAATTTTGTTTTCACAAATCAAAATTTATGCCACCAATGAACAAGCATGTAGCAATTTTTCAGAAGGCGGTTTTGAAGGGTCTACATTTTAATTACAATTTATCTCAAAGGTTTAGACATAATCTTTCAAAGGGGGAACAACAGGCTCTTAAGGATTTATATGCCAACACTGATATTATCATCCTTCCGGCAGATAAAGGGGGGGGGCGGTGGTAATTATGGATGCCAGTTATTACTGGAATGAGGGAAATGGACAATTGTCCAACCCTCAACACTATAGGAAGATGCCAACTGACCCCACACTAAAATTTAAAAAGGAAATTGATTCATTTTTAGAACTAGCAGTGGAGGAGGGCATTATCAGTGTACAGGTTAAGGAACAGCTCATGGTCAAGGATCTGGCCCAACAGTACCTTTATCTTTTGCCTAAAATTCATAAAAATTTGAGTCAGCCTCCGGATAGGCCTATTGTTTCAGGGAGAAGGTCCTTAACTGAACCCATCTCCGCATTTTTGACTCAATATTTACATCCTTTATTACCATATGTTAGGGCGAGGATAAAGGATACTACAGAATTTCTACAAATTATTTCAGATTCTCAATTGGAACCCCACTGGCTCATGCGCATGCTGGATGTTAAATCCCTTTACACCAGTATCCCTCACTGGGCAGGATTACAAGCTTTGGATTATTGGCTGAATAAAGCCAATTTGTACCCGCTGGGTTTTAATACCCTTCTTTTATTTCAAGGGAGAATGTTATTGGCAACAACAGGGAACAGCTATGGGGGCTTCATTTGCCCCCATATATGCGGACCTCTTTATGGGGTATATTGAAGATCAAATTATTTATGATGAAATGCATAATATTTTCCTTTCTGAAATAGACATATGGAGATGTTTTTTGGATGATTGTTGGCTTGTGTGGCATGGGGGTGTTGACTATCTTTTGGAGTTTCTGGAATACATCAAAGGAAACAAGTGGGTGATTGAATTTACATCTACTTATGAGATCAAGGAGATTAATTTTTTGGATGTCAAGATTTTGCGACAACCAGATGATACATTGAGTAGTTCAGTCTATAGAAAATACCCACAGTATAACAATCTATTATATGCGACTAGTCATCACCCTAGGCATACAAACAACAATATTCCAAAATCCCAGTTTTTAAGAATGAGAAGAATATGTTCTACAGACAGTGATTTTCTGGAGGCCAAGCAGGATCTTACGGGTAGATTTCTAATGAGGGATTATAGGGCACCGGATGTACATTGAGCCAGTGAATGGGCTACCAATTGTAATAGATTGGATTTACTTGAGTATAAGAATAAAGGGCGTGAATCACAGACCATGAGGCTAGTTACCACATTTGGCAACAACATAAATTTGTTACAAAATACAGTTAATAAATATTGGAATATCCTTAAAGCTAATGAAGAACTGAGTCCCTATCTGCTAGCTAGATGCCTATTTTCTTTCAGGAGGGGCAAAACTTTAAATTCTTATTTTTGCCAATTACAAAAGGACCCTTCAGAGCTATCCACATACTAACCAACTTACCATTATGGGGGACAAGCTTGTGGGTTCCCATCCCTGTGGACATTGCAGCTTTTGTAGTTATATGTTCAAAACCACAGTTTTTACCAGTAAGAATACTGGTCAATTATTTGATATTCGCTTTTTTGGCAATTGTAGTTCTGACTGGTTAGTGTATTTGGCTATGTGTCAATGCTCTGCTTTCTACATGGGGCAAACCTCGAGACAGCTGAGATGTTGCATTTCAGAATATCTTAGTGAAATAAAACACACTAAGTTAACTAATACACTATACAGACATTGTCAATCCCACAAAACAGCTAGTTTTATGTTTGTTATTATTGATCGGGTCAAGGGCAATAGACTATCTAAACAAGGTTGGCATTCCATACTAACTAGCAAGGAAAGGAAATGGATTATCAAATTAGGAGCTTTATTTCATCCAGGGCTCAATGATAAGTTATGAAGAAGTTTATCTATAAATAATTCAGAATAACATTCAGTTTATTTGATCATATATATGTCTATATTTGTTATATACATGAGATATATATACTTATAATGTTTGACTCTGCACTTAAATAATGCATTGAAGAAATTAGGGAAGTGATGTCACAATTGATGATTTTGATGCTATATAAAGCACTTTTGGATACTGAATATTCACCACTGAAGAAGGCTTTTTGCCTAAACCGGTATGTGTATTTGGAAGATGGATTAAATATGTTTTCACTATGGAATCCCTTGGTGCTGGCTTTTCTTTTTGTTTTATTTGTTGACAACATGTAAAAAAGTGATGGACACTACTAAAATATATGATGAAAGAGGACTACGGACTGGAGGATGGGAATGTGGAGTTATTTTAAAAATGGAAAATGACAATGTGATACATATGCCTAGTATTATTACTGTTCATGGTAATAGAAGTTTACGAAGTACAGAGGACAACCTAAACATGTTATTTGTGTGGAAAGAGCGAGCATTTAATTAATGAATGTTACAAAAAAGATGTTATTTATGTGGTCAAACAGGCCATAATGCAAACAAATGTGAATTAAAGTGTAAAAATGTGGCACTACAGAGCATTCATGGTTAGAGTCTGAGATAGAGACACAAGACAATGAATATAAAAATGCAAATGTAAATGGAATTGTACAAGAAAAAGAAATAGAAGAGGATGTCGTACAAGAAGTTATACCACAAATGGAAAATGTAGAAGGTGCCTTTAAAATTAAAGAAAACAATAAAGAAAAAAAAGATGAGACAAGTGAAGAAGAGTTAGGGTGGCCTGTGGTAAAAGGCAAAAAAATTTCTATAGGAAAAAGAATTAGAGAGAGAAAAAAAATGTTTAAAAATATTATGGTAAGAGAAAACAAGAAAGGTAAGGGATAAAAAACATCCTTAATATAACTGTTCAATAAAGCTGAAAATGTTAGCTTTAAATGTGAACAGTATGAAAAATATGAAGAGAAGAATTAATATTATATATTGGTATGCAGCTGTAGATGCTCAAATAATAGTGTTAGACGACATTATACTGTTAATGGAATAAGAATATGTACAAACAGAAAAGCTTTTGGATGGTACTGTTTGGGATATAGGTAAAGAAACCTGTTCAGGTATATGTATATTGTGTAAAAAGAATATAAAGATATTAGATGTAGCAATAATAGAACTAGGGAGAATAACTATAGTTAATCTGAGATGGAAGAGATGGAAAAGGTATGTATATAGGGTTATAACCATGTAATGTTTAAAATATACTTAATTATGCTTGTGTGAATATCAGTATAATTGCCACTGACTTTAATTGTAACCTAAGGAATAAAAAGAAGGACTGTGATGTTAAAATAGTTGCAGGAATTATGAGAAGTGGACAATTAAAATATGGAGTAATAAATACTAGACATATTAAAGGAATGAAATTAAGACAGAAATTAATTACTTTTTAATATCAGAAAGTTTAAAAATTACTCAGAAAGGAATAAAATATACTGGATTTTCTGATCACGTGGCTATTTGGATACAAATTCATAAAAATGAGGAATATATTAAAATAAGAAAAGGAATAAAAAGAATTAAAGAAATATAATTGGATATAGGAGAACTAAGTGAGCTTATAGAACTATGAAAGCAACATAGAACGAGACCTTTCTATGAAAATCAGACTATGTGGTGGGTACAGTTTAAAAAGAAATATAAAAAGGTATTTTTAGAATGTGTGGAAGAAAAGAGGAAAAAAGAAAAAAGAATACACAGTATCAAGTAAAGAACTTTTTAAAGGTTTAGTAGAAAAGCATAGAATACTATATGAGAAAGAAAGAGAAATATACAAAACAAATCAAGAAAAAATAACTTAAGTAAGCAAAAATATTGCTTACAAGGAAAAAAGAGGAAATAGCACCATATTTATATAAAATAATGGAAGATAAAAAAATAATAAGAGAATTAAAAAATAAATAAGGGAAACAAGTTAAGAAGCAAGAAGGAATACATGAAATAATTAAGAGCTATGTATTAGAGTTATATGACAAAAAAGAAGCGTGTATCGAGCAAACTTATGATGGTGAGAGATTTAGTAAAGAAGACAATGAATATGTAGAGAAAACTAAATTTAAAGGAGTTGAAGGAGATTATGAAAGCTATTAATATAAATTTAGCCACGAGATTAGATGGGATTGAATATTATATATATATATATATATATATATATATATATATATATATATATATATATGTGTGTGTGTGTGTGTATGTATGTATATATATATATATATATATATATATATATATATAAATATAAATATATATATATATATATATATATATATATATATATATAAAGAAATGGAAAACTGGAAAAATTATATTTTACAAGTTATGAATGAATGGATGGACACATATTAAGTATAAGGAAATTTGTACAGGTGATTTAAAATTTATGTTTAAGAAAGGCAATAAAGATGAGATAAAAAATGGAGACGTATAATGTTAAATAATACAGACTATAAAATGTCAATGTAAAATGGAAAGGTTATATAATCAAAATGTGTATGGAAGAAAGGGAAACCAGGATTTGCTATGGTTATGAAAAGTAGTTGATGACATTATCAATAAAAAAGGAGATGTAAAGGTTATGGTAAGTGATGTAAGTATGGCATATGATAAAATTCCAATATGAAGCACTATGGGAAATTTTGCATGAATATAACATAAGTGACAAAGTATTACAAATTATTAAATCAATATATGAAAAGATACGTGAAATTAAACATAAACAGTTGGATTGGGGAAGATGTAAAAATAGAGTGTGGAATAAAACAAGGATGTCTAGCCAGCAGTGTGATATTTTCATTAATCATAAATATAGTAGTTGTGGAAATAAATAAAGTGATAAGTAATAGAGGATATAAAATGATGAAGGCTGCACAAATACCAATAATTCATACTTATGAGGATGACATTGTAATAATTGCTAAAATAAATTATGGATGGAAGACATAATTGAAAAATTAAGTATTAGATTTAAGAAATTGGTTTAAGTATAAATAAAGAGAAAAGTAAAGGTATTGGTTATGAAGGGATAATAGGAGGAGGTAGAATAGAATGAAAAGTGTAAAGATAAATTGGGGATAGTATTTGGTAGAAGTGAATATAAACATGAGCAGTGGGGCAAAATTATTAAGGGAATCAAAGAAATGATTGCTTTCTATAAAACATATAGATTTTCATATAGAAAGAAAGCACATTTGATAAATACTATAATATTGGGTAAAATAGCCTATGTTGCAAACGTGTATATGATACCAGTGAAGTATGAATAAGAAATTATGATGACAATATTTTCATTCATCTAGGGGTTAAGATTGAACCCTGCAAAGAGAGGAATTTTATGTATGAAAGAAGAGCAGGGGCTGGGATGGATAAACCCAATTGTACATGCAGCATCTTTAAATATGTATAAAGTACTAAAAGGAGTTGTGAAAGATAATAACAATTTGGTAGAAACAATAATTTATAGTAAATACAAGTAACTTTGGGAAGAAATGGAAATGAAAAAAATTAAAAGTGTCACTAATGAAGAAATAAAAAAACTCTTAGTAAAATTATGTTATGGAAACAAAAACAAATGTAATAGAAAAGAATAGACAGGAATGGTATGTTAATATTATGAAATGTTTTTATTTTGTAGATCTGTGGAAAGAGTTAGAAACAAGTAAATAACATTCAGTAATGATAAGATATACAGATTATAAAGAATTAAAGAATTTAATGATTTTTGTGGAGGCTGTCAATAGGTAAATTGCCAGTAAAAGCAAGTATGGCATAAAAAAGTAAACAATATAGAATATGTAATAAGTCTAAAGAATTGGAAACTACAGAACATTTTTTTAAATGTGAAAAAATTAAAGAGTTGTGGCAATAAGTATGTAAACATGATTTGGTTAAAGATTATTTGAAATGTGAAATGTTAAATATGGACATGATAGCATATGATTATCATGGAACAAGATCTCAAGAAAAGGCAAAGAAAATGGACAGAGTTATATTTTATATAACATGGAAAATATGGAAAGAGAGACTTAATGAGATCAAATACAATGGTAAATGGACATTGACAAGAATATTGGAAGAAGTATGGTTTTAATTGTGGGTAAAAGAGTAGGGAGGAAACACTTAAAAAGAAGTTGATGATATATTGTGTGATGTTATTTATGCAAATAATGTAAATGTGTGACTATGTAAACATGTAAATAATATGAAATATATGAATGTTTACAAATAAAATAAACATACTGTTTGTAGTAGGGGAAGAGTTGGTGTGTGACACAACCAACTTCCTGTTCCCATTCCACATGTGAAGGCAGCTCAGAGGAACAGGAAAACATGGCTGATTCAGCTTTTGCTGAAACTGAAAGGAAAGTTGTTGAAATGCAGTCGAAATGGTAGAATCTCTACAAGAAGTTTTTTCAGATGATGTGTATGCACAAATAACAGAGATAACGGAGAAAAAGCAGATAGTGATGAAAAAGGAGATCATAGTTGAAATAGAGATGATTCAAAGGAAAGCTTTCAGGTGATATTGTTTGAAGGAGAGACAGTTACCTCTAAAAAATGTATAATTACAACTCTGCAGTCGGGGCATTTGTGGGCTGAATATTTGGTAGAAATGTTAAACCAAAGTGAGGCAGAAAATGGAGTAGCAATTTCATGGAGCAACATAAAAAATAGAAAAAAAATGTAGAAGACAGAACTGTGCTAGGAAAAGCTCCAGAGACAAAAACATATGCACAAACTGTTGCAGAAGGAACAAAAAAGAGAAGGAAATAAAAGAAACAAAAGAAAGAAGTTTACAGTATGTGTGAGCAGTAAAAAAATGTTTGGAAAGGTGTGAGGTTTGGAACTCTGTCATTGGACCTCTGGGTGTGAAAGCAAAAGAGGTAAGAGGATTTATTTTAATTAAGAGACTTTTTCTGACTTGATATTTGAGACTGGGCAGGCCATGGAAATATTTGGGGGTGCATATGAACAAAAGAAAAATATTTATCTATGGTCAGAATATGTAGTGCATGCTTTTTACAGACAAACAAAAAAAAAAGAACAATGATCCAGTTTAGAATGGAAGGTGAAGAAAAAGAACTAAAAAAAATTTGTTAACTATATGTAAAGAAGTAAAGAACACTGCAAAATATACGATGAGAGAAGACTATGGACTGGGGATGGGAATGTGGAGTAATATTGAAAATGGAAAATTATAATCTTATGCATGTACCTAGTATTATTAATGTGCCTGTTAATAGGGGTTTTGTGAAATACAGGGGCCAACCAAAATACTTTTTATTTGTGTGGAAAAAAGAATCATTTTATTAGTGAATGTGATAAATAAAGATGTTATTTATGTGGTAAAACAGGGCATAATGCAAAAAAATGTGATTTAAAGGGCAAGAAATTTGGTAATACTGGTCATTCATGGCTAGAATGTGAAATGAATGTGCAATAAAATGAAGATTAAGTTATACAGGAGAAAGAGATAGAAGAATGTGTTGTACAAGAAAATGTAAAAAAAGATGTGACTGATAAAAAAAGTTGTACATGAAGTAAGAAATAAAAATAATTCAATGGGGGAAAAGAGTTAAAGAAAGGAAAAGAAAAATAAAAAATATATAATGCTTAGAGAAAATAAAGGAAAGAGATAAAAGTGTGTTATACTAACTGTTCTTAAAAGCTGAAAATATTAGCTTTAAATGTGAACAGTATGAAAAATTGTAAGAGGAAAATAGGAATATTACAATGCTGTGCTGCAGTAGATGCACACATTATTGTTTTAGACTATAACAGATTATTACAAACTGAAAAACTTTGGAATGGTGCGCTAGTTTGGAGCAAGAGGAAAAAACCTGTTTAGGTATGTGTATATATATATATATATATATATATATATATATATAATGCCAAGAAAACATTAAAATATTAGATGTAACCATAGTGGAATTAGGATGAATTGTGATAGTAGACGTGAGATGGAAAATATGTGTATAGAATTATAGCTTTATATGCATACTTAACAAAAAGAGAGATAAATGATGTTTAAAAATATTCTTGAATATGTTTGTTTCTTGAATATGTTTGTGTAAATATGAACATTATAGTGGTGGGTGTTTTTAGCTGTAACTTATGAAAAAATAAGAGCAATTGTGATGTTAAAATGGTTAAAGAAATTATGAAAACTAGAAAGTTAAGTGTATGGGAGAATAATCAATGGATTTGCAAAAGGAATCAAATTAAAACAGAAATTATTTTTAATATCTGTTAATTTAAAAGTTTAAAAAGGAATTACATACACTGCATTTTGAGATTGTGTCGCTATATTGGTTAAAGTACAGGAAAATTAATATGTAAGAATAGGAAAAGGAATAAAGAGAATTAATGAAAGGGAATTAGATTTAGAAGAGAAAAAATAACTTATGGAATTATGGAAAAATCATATAAGTATGAGAGTGTTTTGTGAGAATTGGACTGTTTGGTTGTTTAATTTAAAAGAGAAGTATAAAAAAGTATTTTTAGAATGTATATGGAAGAAAAAAGAAAAGGAGAAATATAAGATATTAAGTCATGAAATATTTAGAGACTTATTGGAAAAGTAAAAAACTCAATTTATGAAAAAGAAAGAGAAATATATAAAATAAATCAAATTAAAATTAGCTTGTTATATAAACAAAAATATTGTTTCTAACAAAAAAGTAGCATCATATTTGAGTAAAATAATAAAAGAATGAAAAGTAATAAGACAATTAAAGAATAAGGAAGGTAAGCTAACAAGACAGCAAGAGGGAATATATGAAGTAATTAAAGAACATGGATTGTATTACTTGTTAAAAGAAGAGATATACAACAAATGTATAAAGGGGAAAAATTAAATAATGAAGAAAATGAGCATTTAGAGAAAAATAACTATGAAAGAATTAAGTGAAATTCTAAAAGATATTAACATGAATTCTGCAACAGAACAAAATGGAATTGAACATGGTATGTATAAAGAAATGAGTGGCAAAAAATATTTTTTATAGAAGTTGTGAATGAATGGTTAGAAACGGTAATTAAAGAGAAAGAGATGTTTACAACAACTTTAAAATTTATATTTAAAAAGGAAATAAAGAGATGAAAATTGGAGACCTATAACATTGAATAATATGGATTTTAAATTTTAATGAGAATAATAACAAAAATGTTATAAAAATGAATAGAACATATGACCAAATGTAGTTGGAAGAAAAGGTAAGTAAAGGTAGTCAAGAGTTATTATGTATACTAAGAGAAATTATTGATATCGTAAATAAAAATGTAGAAGTGGAGGTTATGCTAAGGGATATAAGTAAAGCATATAATATTCAATATAAATCATTATGGGGAATTTTGCAGGCATATAATTGTAAACAATAAAATACTGCAAGTAATAAAATCTGTTTATGAAAAGAACTATCTGAAACTAAATGTAAGGGGTTGGATTAGTGAAGAAATAAAAATAAATGTGGAGTAAAGCAGGGCTGTCCAGGTTATAGTGTACTTTTCTCATTAAAAATGAATGTAATAGTGAAGGAATTTAATAAAATGTAAGCATTGGATACAAAATGATGAATGAAATACAATTGCTAATAATGTATAATTATGTGGATGATATTGTACTAACTGCTAAAGTATGGATGGAAGAAGTAAATGAAAAATTAAGTATACATTTAAAAATTTGGTTTAAGTATAAATAAAGAGAAAAGTAAAGGATTTGGTTGTAAATGTATGATAGGAGGTATTGAGTTCAATGAAAAATATATACAGCTATATTAGGAATAATATTTGGGAGGAATGAATACAGGCAATAGCAACGGGATAATATATTCAAAGAAATAAAAGATATGGTTAATTTCTGGAAATCGTATAGATTTTCATATACGAAAAAGCACATTTGTTGAGCACCATGAGAAAAATTGGTTATGTTGTTAATATCCATGATTCCTATTTAGTATGAAAAGGAATTAATGATTATATTTTCTTTTATATGGGTCTCTAGACTGAATCCAGTCAAGAGAGGGATATATATATATATATATATATATATATATATATATATATATATATATATGAAAGAAAACCAAGGAAGTTTGGGTTTAATAAATATATAAATCCAATAGTATATGCTGCATCTTTAATTTTATATAAGGTATTAAAAGAAATTATCAGGGAAAATAAACACTTGATAGGAATGATAATATATTATAAATATAAAGAATTCTGGAAAGGAATGGAAGTTAAAAATGAAGTAACAGTATTGTGATTCAAGAAATGAAAGAATACCAAGACAAAATTGTGTTATGGAAAATAAAGAACATATGTGAGAAAAATAGAAAGGAATGGTACTTAAATATTATGAAAGTATTTTTATTGCATTGATCCATGGAAAGCTTTAAAATGGATTAGCAAAATGCCATAATAATGAGATATAATAACTGTAAAAAGATTAAAGAATGTAATGATTTTATGGAGATTGTCTATTAGAAAATTGCCCATTAAGGCAAATATGCCACACACACAAAAAAAATACAAGCTAGAATATTTAACAAATGTGGGGAATTTGAGACTACTGTACATGTGCTTTTGAAATGTGAAAGAGTTAATAACTTGTGGAAAGAAATATGTAAACATAATAAGGTGAAAAGTACGTTAAAATTTGAGCAAATAAATATGGACGTAATAGAATTTGGCAAAAGCAGGAAGAAGTGAAAAAATGGACATTGTAATATTGTATGTTTCATGGCTTATGTGGAATGAGAGACTGAATTAAATTGAATACGGTGGAAAATGTATTTTGATAAAGATTCTGGAGAAAATAATGTTTTATTTGTGGATAAAAGAATGGAGGAAATGCTTAAATTGAATTTTATAATTTAGGGGAGGTTTTTAAAGAGTTGTAAATAATGTAAATAATGTAAATATGTAAATAATATGGAATGTATATATAAATTTAAAAAACTCTACTCATTTGTGAGCAGGGACACTGTTGTAACACTTCTTGCTTTTGGTCTGGGCACAGTAGAGGTTTGGAAAAGCAGGAAGGAGTATGGTGGAAACAAACATGTTGGAGGATCTATGTAGAGCGAATATGGATCTCAGACACTTATCGGGTGAGAAGGTAGAGTCAAAGGCAGTAAAGTCTTCACAAAAAGAAGTGATGGAACAGGCAGAAGCATGCACGCTTGTGCTGGCATGGACTAAGAAGTGAGGAACACAGATTGAGAGTAGTGCAAAGGAGGTCAGACTATCAAAAGATTCTGAAGCTATTTTTCAGAAACAACTGTTTGAATGGGTGAGCAAGGCACAGAATTGATGTGCTATTACACCCCCCCAGTTGGGAGAGTTGAGGGATGTTTATCTGCAGGATTTGATAATACAGAGTGAGCTGGAGAGTGAGAAGGTGATTTCTTATGGAGAAGATTCAAGAAGATGATATGGAGGAAAAGAGAAGGGAAATAAAAAGTAGTATGTAGATTCAGTAAAGCTGTGAGAAAGGAAAGAAAAGAAGATGGAATTAAAAAGAAATAAGTACCTTGTAAGAATAAGTTGCAAAACAGATAAAGAGATGGGCAGGTATGACATTTGAGATAATATAATAGCTTCATTGGGAATATCACGTAAAGAGGTAAGATCATTCATTCATATTAATAGAGACACTTTCCATGACATTATATTTGAAACAGGACAGTATATGGATAAATGTTTTTATCAATATGAACTAAAGAAAAACTGCAACCCGTGGAACTTTTATGTTTTACAAGCATTTAATAGAGCCAGAAAAGAAATGTTTTTGTACAGTTTTGAACTGAGCTAGATCAAGAATCACTAAAAGACTATTTACAGACTATATGTAAAGATGCTATAGATATTACAAAAATCTATGATAATAGAGGTTTGTGGACTGGGGGTTGGCAGTGTTGTGTTGCATTGAAAATAGAGAATGAAAAATGAATACGTATACTAAGTGTTATAAATGTATAAGGAAACAAAGGTATGGTGGAATATTTGTGACAACAGAAAACTTTTTTGTGAAGAAAGTGATAATTTAAGTAGCAATTGTGGCAAAAGAAGATGTTATTTTTGTGGCAAAGCAGGGCATGATACAAAAAGACATGAATTGAAATACTTTAAATGTGAAAAAAATAGGTCACTTAGGGATGGACTGGAGGGAGAAGACAAGAATATAAGGAGGAACAGAGTAGAAACTATGACACAGAAGAAAATATTGAAAAGGAAAGTAATAGAGAGAACTCCAGATAAGAACAATAAACAGATCATGATAGATAATAATGATATGGTAGAAGATGTAGAAGTAAAAGACAAAATGATAGAAACAAATGATGAAGAGATTAGTTGGAGTGTTGTTAAGGGAAGGAAAATCTCTATTGGAAAAGGGTGAAGATAGAGAAAGTTAAAAGGATTTGGTGTATGGATAGAGGTTCAAGTAAAAAAAGAATATATAAAAATAGGCAAAGGTCTTAAAAGATTAAATGAGAAAGATTTAGATAAAGAGGGACTAGAAAGAGACAGTTATGGAAAGATCATGTAGGCATGAGAGGATTTTATAAGAACTGGATATCTTTTTTCTCAATTTTTTTTTATTTTTCAAATACATTTGAATGAATTCCATACTACTTATACATAACATCTTAAGTAACTATGTACACTATTTACATTAGCCTGACACTATAACATATCTTAATGCATACAGTTACTTTATAAGTATGTCCAATCCATTATCAGAGTGTCTGATCAATTATTGTACAGTGTCAATCAACGATAAGACTTTTCCCCAAGGGTTGTTGATAAATGGCTTTGGATAAATTCTTAGTTCTTTAATTTTAATTCCCAATAATGCCGTCATCTTCAGTAGGCTATAGAAGTCTTCCAAAGTTGGTATTGTGTTTATATTCCATCTTCTTGTTATGCACTTCCTTGAAATTGCAAGTGTAGTCCATACTAGATACATGCTTGACCTTTGTTCCCACTTAGTAATACAAGAGCTTTAGTTAAATATAATGATTCATTAAATAAATCTTGTAGAAAGTTATTGATAACATTCCAAAATGGCTTAATTTTAACACAATCAAAGAAAATGTGATTCCAATCTGCATTGTGTACTTGCTCACATCTCCAACATATTCATTTTATGGAAGAACTAATTTTACTGATTCTGACTGAGGTTAAGAATGCTCTGTGCAAGCATTTCCAATTAAAAACTTTCCACTATTATGTAAAGGATATATATTTTATCGATAATACAATATTTGTTTTAATATCTTATTTAACTGTATTGAGTGTCTTTTTGTTACATATTTACAATATGAGGTTTTGGGTGTTGTTTTATAGTTTATCAATATTTTGTAAAATTTTGAAATACTGTTTCCCATGTCAAAGTCATTATATATGATTTCATATATGTATTTCGTAAATTTAGATATTTCTTTAAGTGAAGAATTGTATTAAATCGTGAGAATATGGCGGAATACTTTGTAAAGTTAGCCAGCCCTGTTGTGGAATTTTGTATGTTGTTTTTATTACTTGCATATCTAAAACTTTTAGTTCTTTGATACATTGAAGCCAACAAATAAATCCTTTCTGTTCATATGAATTAATAATTTCTCTATATATATTATGTGGAAAACTCTTTGTGACTATAAATGGTGTTAAAAGATCAAACCAGCTTTTTAAATCTATATTTGCATTAATAATTTTCCTAAATGAACCAATGTAATAATTAATCATATGAGTTTTAGTGGGTTTAGTTATGTTATATTGCATACTAATACATAATATATGCCATGACAAATTATCTGTTGTTTGAAATTTTGTTTTTTGTAAATCAAATTCATTTATTGATATTACAGTTAGTAATTCTTTCCAATTTGCAGAATAATTTAGACTTATCCAAAACTGATGCTTTTATATGCGTTTCTTTATCAGGAAAGTTTAATCCTCCTGTTATGATGCATTAAAGCTATTCTGTTTCTTTTGGCAATCCGTAAGAATTTTATTAGGCATGAATTTATTTCTTTAAGTATATTCCTTGCTGGTAACAGTTGTATTGCCAAGGCTCTATACATGATCTTGGGCAGTAAAACCATTTTTATTAACTGTAGTCTATCTTCAAATGTTAATATTATTTTGTTCTATTTTTCCACAGAGATTTTAATTGTATTGATGATATTATTGTAGTTTTTGAGACTAATTAATTATTATCCTTGCATAACTCAATTCCTAGATATTTTAAGGTAGATTCTTGTTTCCCTATGATGTGATCCCACTTAGTCTGCAGTTATTTTTTGCATTTAAAAATAAATTTTTTGATTTTGATGTATTGCAATGGTGTCATGTGAAATTTGTCAATTAATATATCTAATTCTTCTAATGTCTCTTTTGCATTACATAATGTTAGTAATATGTCATCAGCAAATAGCATTACTTTATAATTGTATTGTTCATAAACATCTATTCCTTTGATTTTTATATTGTTATGAATTGAATCTGCCAATATTTCAATAGCCAGAGCAAATAGAATCGGTAACATGGAACATCATTGTTTAGTGCCTTTTGTTATATGTATAGATTCAGAGGTAAAAGGACCTAACTTGACATACACTAAATTATTTGTATGTATATTCTTTAGGAGATGAACAAAGGATGCAGAAAATTCAAATAGCATTAGGATTTTGAAAAAATGGTCCCAATTTAGGGAAGCAAAGGCTTTCTCTATATCTAAGCCAATTATGAGTGTTTATTTTCTTTATTAACATAATCTATAAGACAAATTATCCTTTTAATATTGTCATGTGTATGTCTATGATATATAAATCCAGTTTTATCATTATTTATTGTTTTGGATAATGGTATTTTCATTCTGTTAGTTAATATTGTCATAAATATCTTATAGTCATTATTAAATAATGAATTGGTCTATATGAGGTACAGAGATTTGGGGATTTGTTTTCCTTTAGGATTGGTGTGATTAAGGAATATCTCCAAGAGGGTAGTATTAAAGCTTGTCACTGAATTTCTTAGAGTTTTATGGAAGAGGGATAGTATCTTTGAAGGAAAAAGTTTATATATTTCCATAATTATACCATCTATACCTGCGGCTTTATTATTTTTACCCTCTTTTATTGTATCTGTAATTTCTTTGTAGGATATGGGTGCTTGCAGATCTAGTTTTAATTTTTCTGGTATTTTTTTATATTAGAACATTTTTCATCTAGATTTAATTGAGCGATATGTATATTTTCTTTTTGGAAGTGTTCCATGTAGTGATTTTATAGGCATCAAGAATGTCATGTATCTCCAAGACATTTTTCCCTTTCTTTTCATGGAAGTTACTTTTAATGTTATTAGCTTTTGATTGTATTTTGATTCTTGTGGATAAATTATGTAGATATCTGGGAGAAGTGGCCAAGGTATGAATTTGCAGTTTTTCTAAAGCTAACCTAGTTGTATGTGTTAGAATTTCATTGTATTTATTGTTTAATACTTCTACGTTCTTTTTCATCTCCAAATGATTTTGATTTTTTTCAGATTTTACTGCCAAAAGTTTGGATTGTAGATCTAATAATTCAGAATCCCATTCTCTGTGTTTTTATACCAAGTTAGGGTTTTACCATATATGTGTGTTTTTAATGAGTCCCATTTCATTAAGTTATTTATCTCTGTGGTGTAATTAATATCTAAGAAGAACTGTAATTCAGATAATAATCAGGGTTTGGACTCTTTAATTTTAGTTATATGTGCTGGAATTCTGGAGTTAAATATTAATGGTTTGTACCCATTTTGAAGTTTTAGTGTCAATGAATTGTGGTCTGAAAAGTGGCAGGGAGTGATTGAGAAATTAATTATATTAGATTGTAAGTCATGGGCAGCAAATATTTTATCTATTCTAGTTTGGGTACCAAATCTGTGATCTTGATGGGAAAACAACAAAGATTTATCTTCTTTAAATTTGAAAGTATCTACAAGATGAAATGATTCTACCCACTTGTTTAAAGCTTTTGATACAGCAGATGTAAGCAGTGGTCTTTTATTTGTAGTTTCAGAAATATCAAATATACAGTTAAAATATCCTCTTCATATTAAGTTGCCTTTATAATTATTAGAAATGAAATCCAAGTGTTTTTTAACAATCCCTGTTCCAATGCTTGGGAACCAGTAAAGATTGGCTAGGGTCCATATTCTGTTATTATATTTAACTATTACTAATGCCATAAGGCCTTCTTTACCTTCATACTTATAAATGATTTCTGGGTCAATTACATTTGTTTTTCATAAAATTGTTACCCCTTTTGTCTTTGTTTTATAAGTGGATTGCGCCAATATCATCTATTCCTTAGGATTCCATTTGTAATTGTCATTTGTTTTGAACTTAGTTTCTTGAAGGAAGACAATTTGTGCTTTGTTCAGTTTTAAGTATTTCAGTAGATATGATCTCTTGCTAGGATTGTTTAAGCCATTGGTATTTAAAGATAATAAAGTTAAATCCATCTTAGGTTATTTAGACTATGTAATTTTTGTTTTATTGTGACTATTAAATATTTTCCTCTAATAACTGTAAAGTGTATGTTTGAGCTTTTAAAGGAAATTATCAGCTTTATACTTTGAGTGTTATTCATCTGCTTTTACTGTAATTGTGTTTCTTCCTTCTTTATTACCTTATTTTGCTTATGCTTCTTCTTAAAAGTACTCAATTGTATTATTCTGCTGCAGTTGTTACTGCTTGGTAGTAGCCTGATTAAATTGTAACTGCTATTCTAAGCCTTTTGGTTTAAGCACTTGGGCTTCAGACCAGTTGTTTTACATTAAGAAGGTTTGTGGACTGCATTGTTGTGGCAGGACAGGTAGCTTACATCCTTCTAAGTTGGGAATTGCTGATTGAAGGCTCGGTGTCTGTTATTCTAAAAGCGCATTAGTTCTGGTTTAAGCACTTTGGCTTCAGGCCAGTTATTTTACATTAAGTAGGTTTGTGATCTGCACTCTTGTGGGAGGAGAGGCTAGATTCTTCCCTTCTGAGCTGAGAATTTCCGGATAAAGACTTATTGTGCCTGCTTATTTGATCTGTTTCTTTCTGAAATTTGTGTTCCTTGTTTGCTGTAGCCCAGAAACTAGTAGTTATCGGCCATTTTGGGCTAATTTCTATCTCTTTCATTTCCCTGCTATAAAAATTGCATTTGTGCGGCCGATTGGCTAGGGTTAAACTATTCCCGGTTCCATGTAGTCTACTCTTCAATTTTTCTCTTGGAACTAGACAAACTTTCAACTTAAGCACACAAACCATTCATTTCACAGCCCAGCACTTGTTCAAAACTCATAGAAAGCACTAATTAACCCTAGCACTAGACCCAGTATACTGTCCAGAAGGACAAGGCTCTCTATTTGTCCCTACCAGCCAATCAGTAAAACAGCTCACTTTACCTATTCAGGCATATCCAAAGGGCAGTTTCAGGTGTACTCTCCAGTCCAACTGGTGAATCTGGGCATTTTGAGGCAATGTTACAACTGCTTCATTTACACAGACAACCCTCTCCTCCTACCACCAAACACTAATATATGCAAGAGATGCAATTATACATCCAAACTGGAGGCAAAGATCTCTCAACCCAAGACTGGAACTGATAGTCAAGAGGAGAAGGAAAATACTTGCAACACACCATCAGTCTCACATAGACCTACTAAACCAACACTGGCAAATAACACACATAAATACACAAAAACATACTTGGAGACTCTAGATAAAAACCTGCAAAAGGAACAGAGACCTCCAAAGCATACACCCAAGCAACCTCCACACCCCATCACAAACCATGAAACACATACTTACATAATCAATGTGCCATGCAATCACAGCCCTTAAGGTAAAATAACATACCCAACACACTAGTAATAGGTGACTCTATAGTCAGGCACACTGATGTACCACTAACTAGGCTGGACAAGGAGAAGGTTACAGTTAGCTGCTTGTTGGGCACCAGGATCCACCACATAACACAAACACTCAGGTCACTCCAGAACAAGTACAAATATGACTCTGTCATTGTCCATGTTGGTGTGAATGACCTGAGATATACCTCCCTGGACTACATGAAAAAGAGACATGGAAGTGCTCTCTGATCACGTAGCCCAGGCCAGTATGACCCTGTCCCTGGGTAACATCCTGCCCTCACCAAGAATGATGCCACAGTATAAAGAGAAATGATCAATTTCAACAATTGGCTAAGTTTCTGGTGTCATTCAAAGGGGATCCAGTATCTGCCAACCTGAGATAGCTTGCACCTGTCACCCTTAGGCTTTCAAATACTAGCCAAGGCTTTTGCCGCTCTCATAGTGCCTTTTTTGGGAAGGCTCAAAAGGCAAACCCACCACAGTAAGTAACCAAAAACTGAGGGTAATGCTACTCAACGCCAGAAGTCTAAACCTCAAAATGCATGCACTCAAGGCACTTCTCAGTATGGAGAACATCGATATCTGTGCAGTAATAGAAACTTGGTTTAAGGCTCCAGAGAGCACTCCAGCACTACCAGGCTATAACTCATACCATACTTTTCGGACACAGAACCCGATCCAAAACACAAAATGCAGGGGTCTATCCATTTTCATCAAGGATACCCACACATCCAGGTTAGTGGCACAACACAATGCCTCAGAGATCATCCGTGTGCAACTAACAATGGGCATAACTGCAATTCAAATTGTAGCTTGCTATAGATCACCCACCATGACCCAGGACCCCCATTCCATGTTTCTCGAGACACTGGAAAATATGAAGGTCCTACCAAATGCCCTAATATTGGGTGATTTCAGTTACCCAAACATTAGCTGGGAGAACTACTCAAGTACTAACTCCCTTGCCCAACGCTTCCTAGAATTTATAAACTCAAATGCCCTGGATCAACTGGTCAACACCCCCACCAGAGGTGACAACATATTGGACCTGGTAATCACCAACATGGGCGACCGGTGTTCTATACTGGAGGTCAACCCCTTGCTGGTTTGATCAGACCATAGACTAATCACTCTGGATATCCGCATTCTGCCCCACCCCCAATCAAGGAAACCACCATGAAGAACTTTTTAAAAGCAAACTTAGACCAAGGTGGAAAGGTTCGCAGCCCCCATGCTAAAGGACAATGCTGTCCAAGCTGCTGAATCCCTTACAAAGGCACTCTATGAGCACCTGCAAGAATGCATGGATCATGCTATCCCAAGCAAAACCAATACTCACTATGCCAAGAAAAGGAAACCAGTCTGGTGGACCCCTGCCATAAACAAGCTATACAATAGAAGGAGGAAACTAGTACAGAAAAGAGTAAAATCCCAAGAAGGAAAGACATCCCTTATCAGTATCAGCAAGAAACTACGATCCCTCATAAAATCATCTAAGGCTAGCTTCAAAAGAAAAATTGCCAAGGACTCCAAAGATAACCACAAAGCATTATTTAGCTATGTCAAGAGCCTAAGTGGAAACTCTCAGATCTGCTTCGAGTTAGTGCAGAATGGCACAAAATACACTGAACTGACTGATATTGCCAACATTCTGGCAGACAGGTCTAGTGCAAACTTCACCCCCCTCTCACCCCCTAAAGGCCCCATAACCATACCAGAAGAATGTAGAGTTCTGGCAATCACTGACAGGTTAAAACAGCCCTATACAAAGCCAAAAATACAGCTTCAATGGGACCGGACGGTGTCCCAGGCTGTGTCTTACATTAGCTCCAAAATGAACTAACCCCTCACCCAAACACACTGTTCAATCTCAGCATCTCTACAGGATACATACCCATAGAGTGGCGCACAGCTACAGTTATCCCGCTCCACAAAGGTGGAGCCACAACAGACCCCAGGAACTATCACCCTATAAGCCTGATTAGCCGGTTCTGCAAGGCTATGGAGTGCATCATTATCGATCTTATTAAAAGAGACATTGGGAACTTCCAAACATTGGACCCTACCCAGTTTGGCTTTAAGGGCAGATCATGCCTCCTAAACCTGGTGGACTTCTTTGAGACAGTTAACAAGGCTTTAGATGAGGGAAAGGAGGTCCACACAGCCTACCTAGACCTTGCAAAGACTTTCGACACCATTCCCCATTCTGGTATTATAGACAAACTCACCGGCCTGAACATAATCCCCTACGTTATGAGATGGGTTGCCAATTGGCTCATGGATAGAACCCACACAGTGAGAGTTGCAGGCTCTAGGTCCAACTCTAAACCAGTTACAAGTGGCGTCCCCCAGGGCTCAGTCCTGGGATCCCTCCTGTTCGGTATATACTTCTCAGAGGTACAGGCAAGTACAGGAGGACTATGGCTGACCAAGTTCACAGATGACTGCAAACTGGAGGCCATAATTGACTCTCCAGCTGATACAGACATTCTCCAGAAGGGTCTCACTGAGATGGATACCTGGTGTCAAAATCATGACCTCAAGCTAAATGCCAAAAAGTGCATAGTCATCCCTTTTGGAAAAAGCAAAGTACCCACAAACTACCACATACATGGTAGTCCCCTAAATACAAAAAATGTAATAAGGGATCTGGAGACCCAAGTAGATAGTAATCTCTCCTTTGATAATCATATTGCCAAGGTGGTTAGAAAATCCTTCTATGTGGCTCACCTAATCACAAAAGGGTTTGCATCTAGAACAAAAGAGGTTATTGTGCTCCTCTACTAATCACTCATCAGACCCATCGTAGAGTACAATGCCCCATTTGAGATGTACCTTACAAGACACCTGCAACAGCTGGAAAGACCACAGAAGTACCTCACCAAGAGGATTACTGGCCTCAAAAAGATGCCCTATGCAGCCTGACTGAAGAAACGCCAGCTGTACTTGGTTGCATACTGCCTACTCAGAGGTGATCTCTGCCTGACATACAAGGCCAGATCCAACCCAGAATTGGTGGACATGCTCCACCTAAAAAAATACAAATCCCCAAGAGCCACATGCTCCTGGGATCTAAACCTCACCACAACGATAAATAGGACATGCTGGAGGGAAAGATTCCTGTCCCAGAGACTCCCCATGCTTTGGAACAGGATTCCAATCTACATTAGGCAGATGCCCTCATTAACACTCTTCAAGAGAAACCTTGATGAGTGGATGGGAAACAGAAAATTTACCATGGGGATCACTGCAGTGTCTCTGCTGGACAGAGGCACAGGGAATTAATCTAAGGGGGTGGCAAAAGCCAAAATGTTCTGGCTAGGCTTATAGATGCCCTTGGGCAGATAGCCTAGTACTTACGTATAGACCTATGAACCAATAAAGTAATGTTTTGGTCAGGCATACTACAAATGTTTTTGTGAAATAACAAATTTAAATGAATAAATTTTAACAAAACTAAGATCCGCACTAGCCATGGAATGAAAATCATTCCTAATCTAAACCTAAGTCCATCAGATTATCACTCATATCTTGACAATCCAGAACACCTGAGCTCCATAAATTGAATTATCATATGGAGAATATTTGTAATAGGAATAAGCAATATTTATATTATTTTGAACAGATATAGTACTATTGTAAATTAGAATTCTAATACAATATAAATGTCTACTTATTGTATAAGCAGTTAATATTTATATGAAAGATAGATGACAAGCAATTCAATCATAGTAAAGTAGAATGTATTATATATAAAACCTCTGTAAAAGATTATAGCACACAGTTATTTAACACATTCACCCTTATTTTTGAAGTCTTTCAAAACTTATTATAGCAATAATCCACGCCTGGGTGTGGGTAATGCTGGATTTACCCACGGTTGGTGTGGTTTGGTCCCAAGGGCAAAGCCCAAGGGACCAAACAAAGACAACTGTGGGTAAATCCAGCATTACCCACACCCATAAGTGGGTTATTGCTATTATACCATGGTGTTAGTTTGTTTTGTATTATGTTTGTATTGTTGTTATTTATGTTTTTGTTTGCTTTTTTTGTATTCTTCCACTTTTTGTGAGATAAAATAGTTCACACTTTTAGTTTGTGTTTATTGTTTATTTCTGTTTTAATTTAAATACATGTTATTTTTTAGTTTTTCAGGAAATGTTAGGAAAGGGCTAGGTGGTGCTTGGTATAATATAGTTTAAGCAGTGTAGAAGTTTATAACGTGTAGTTATGTTTTAGTAGTTATAGGTATGTTGAAATGTGGTGTAGTTTTAATTTGTATTAATTTTTTAAAAATATGTACTTTTACTATTTGGTCACTAGATGGTGGTGTTGTATGCGCTTTTATTAGATGTATGCTGATGTGGACGTTCGGTATGGTGTGTGTTTTTGACTTTGCGAGGGATGTGTGGTGTGTTTTTAGTATGTACATTTTTGGAGTTGTCTGTGTATAGGTATTGCAGGGAATATAGGTAAGTGAATGGTTTTATGAGAATGCTTGGTTTTATTGTGTTATAAGTGGTGGTTATGTAGTGTGTGTGTGATGTATTTGTGACTGCATGACTTTTTATTTTTTTAGTGTTCGAGGTGAGGGAATGAGGAGTGTAGTATGGAAATTGGTTAGTTTTCTGTGTTTTCATTAAATTGTTGTGTGTTTTGGGTATTAGATTTACTTTACTTTACTGTTTATTTGCTGTTGCCGCATGATATTTAGCGACCAGACTTTTTGCGTTGTTTCTTGTAGGATTTACTATGTGCACGCTGGTTGGATTAGCCAATCAGCATGCACGTTTGTCGGGTTTGCGATGTTCGCATGGTATAATACTTAATATAAATAGCGGGTAATAATATTTATACCCAATGTTTATAATACAATGTATTTTACTGGATATATCAGAAGTTATATTTCATTCTTTGCCAGCATTTAAGTAATCACTTTGTTGCTAACCTATTTAAAGCATCAAGTTTGTTTTATGTGAACATTGATGAAAGTTAGTGCATTTTAAATATCAGTACATCCCTCTTCCCCAATTTCCAACACATAAAGATTTTCATATATGTCATTTCTTATTATAAAATGAGTGAAATTATAGGTTAAAAACAACAAATTCACTTATTGTGATTAATGATTACAAGTTTCCTTTCCATATTCATAAATTGTCATTTTATGGCATATACTGAAAGTTTTTAGATTTAAATGGCAACATTCTATTTTGTATAATCAGCAAAGGTTAAACTGAGTAATTATTGTCAATTTAATATTTTTTGTTCAGAATGTGATTGTTACATTGTGTGACATTCCTAGTTCAGGCGTCTATTGTTTTCCTTGAACAACTTTGTCAGTTTGATATCATGTATAAAACATTAGCTACCTTGGTAACAGCTTAAGTATTATGTATGGTCAGGATGGGTTACAAAACCACAATTCAAATTAAAGCAATTATATGACTTGCACATTTACTTATATGAGAAAATCATCATGCCTCCCCTTGATGTTCAATATAGTGTATGTCATTTATGACAAGTTAAAACAGTAGTGTTATTATACACAAGCCCATGTTATTAAACTGAGTGTCTATTGTCAGTTTAATACTATTTGTTCAGAATATGATTGCTACATTCTGTGACATTTCAAGTTCAGGCTTCTATTGTTTTTCTTGGACAACTTTGTCAGTTTGATGTCAAGTATAAAGCATTAGTTAACTTGGTAACCTCTTAAGTATTATATATGGTCAAGAAGGGTTACAAAAACAATTCAAGTTAAAGCAATTACATGACTTGTTATGCATATTTACTTCCCCTTGATGTTCAATGTAGTGTATGTCATTTATGACAAGTTAAGACAGTAGTGTTGTTATACACAAGCCCATGGTATTAAATCCTGTCTTTAATATCTAAATTTAGCAGACTGCTTCATCTTATTTGACGATTATATATTTTATGTCTAGATTTACTAAAATCATACATTACATAACTATTGTGTGTGAATTTTTTTTTTTTGGCTTTTGCTTAGTTATTTGAGAGACCACAAGCTGTAATGTTTATTCTTATTATTAGTTCCTTCCAAGCATGTTTATATAGTCCATAGACTTTAAATTATGAGACCCTTCTAGTTTCTTATTTGTTATAAGTATATTTCCATCCTTACATACACACATATCAGGACTTCAAGCACAGGCAACAATGCCCATCCAGTTTTGCCAGAATTCCATTCACTAGTTCATGTGGTATGGTTCCAGGCTGTTCTTAAAATATCCAAACCGGTATTTGTCCTGTTCTATTTTACCAGCCTGTTTCATGCAGTGGCCACTCTGCTAGTGAACCACTCAACACACTTTCCATTACCAAAGATATTTCCACGAAGGAAATCTGATGACTCTCTAGCACTTCCTGGTAGCCCCAAACACCCCTAGAATCAGCTATCCTTATATACCCAACACGTCCAAGCAAGCTCACCTCCCAGACCACTGCAAAGGGTACTCCACAAGACCAAGTGCTCTTAGTCTTTCACAATAACTCAGACTTCCACTCTTATGTAATTTCTTAATATGTTTGGACCAAAATACATTTTGCATATAAAACTGCGCTTATTTTATTTATTTATTTTTTTAATCAAAAAATACCTTAATGAGCTACCATCGATATGTGTACATGTGGTTTAAAACAGCCCTTTTATTATTATATATATATATATATATATATATATATATATATATATATATGTACTTTTTTTTTTAAAACCAAAAATGTCGTTGCTGAAAATCATCTCGGAGGCTCCTAAGAGCCGTTAAGCATTATTGTCATTCTGTCTCCATTACCATAGCAACCTAGGAGCATCTGTTTCTGTTAGTGTGTCTGTCTACTGCATACCAGAGGCACATGAGGCACCTGAAGGAAAGCTTCATTTCACTGCAACTTCAAGCCTAAATTCCCTCCCTTTCAGTGAGGCAGCAGCCAGGAAAAGAATGGAGAGCAAACAAATTAAAAAAAAAAAAAAAAAAAAAAACCTCCCAACAAGTTGCCACAACAAGCGATAACACATTCTTCCAGCCTTGCCACCTCTCACTCAGCAGATGTATAAACAAACTATTCTCTGCCAAAATATCCCAAATCACAGTTTTATTCACCCCCTTCCCCTGAAACCAGGCTAAAACACCAAATGTCTCTTCCTAATACACAAGCATCAGTAAATCTTGATCACAAGCCACAACCCACAGCTTCCCGGAGACGAAAACAGCAACATACAACAGCTGCCAGACACAGCTGCATTCATGCAC
Source organism: Protopterus annectens (assembly GCF_019279795.1). Classification (NCBI taxonomy): domain Eukaryota; kingdom Metazoa; phylum Chordata; order Ceratodontiformes; family Protopteridae; genus Protopterus; species Protopterus annectens. The sequence goes on along the minus strand of NC_056746.1, from coordinate 211,291,435 downwards.
ACCATGTCAGGCTTAATCAAACAGCACTTGAAGCTATGATATCTGCCATAACTGATATTAACTATGTTTAGACATAATAATAATGACATTTGTACTAGCTGCCAGACACGGCTGCATCCACGCACACCATATCAGGACTGATCAAACAGCACTTGTAGCTATGATACCTGCCATAATTGATATTAACTATGTTTAGTCAGAATAATAATGACATTTGTACTATGAGCTTGCTATTATTATTTAACCAGGATATACAGAACATTTCTAAATCATAATTTAACTGAAGAAGGCATTAGTCTCCATGACAGCATTTTTTTTTCAAACACTCTATCGTTACTGCTATTAGATATGATGTTGACTTGTTACATTTGAGTCTGAACTCTGATGAATGGTACTGTGTTGAATTAGTTGATTACTTAAATTATTATAAGTAAAACAATGAAAAATGAAGATAAGTATTCATAGAGTTCAAGCAGGGGAATAGAACCTTCTATGTTTATATTATATGTTGCTTTGTTTGGCTTATATATAATGTAAATATTAACCAATCTTGACCTACCTTTGTTTGTGAAGAGTTATTGGACTCTGAACATTCTGAATAAATCATTACTGTTTCTCAGTTGTTTAAGAATCCCTCCTTTTTTTTAAATAAAAACAGATGACAAGTGATGTACCATATCAGTTGATACTTTAGGAGACGTAGCTGTAAGAGTTATTTTTTTGGGACAGCTATCTTGGAATCATTTTTTGTTTCTTCTTTCTAGCATCAGTCCAGGGATTTGTTTCTTTTATTCTTTTAAGAGTAGGGGCCATCCATTCCATTTCTTCTGGGATAGACACTATGTTTTTGTTTTTGATGAATATAATAGCTTCTTCTAAGTTATTAAAGGTTCTCATCTCATTGGCAAAAAGTATTTTTATCTTGGCTGAAAAGGCCAGCTGTGCTTTAATGTTGTTTCGTTTCAACAGTTTTATTATTGGCCAGACCTTTTTCCTTTGTTCCAGTATTCTGGAAAAATAATCATTGTCAAACCTTATCAGGCTTTGATTGTATTTTAAGGGTGATTTTCTCCAAGCAGATTTTAATATTAGTTCCTTCTCCAGAAATGAAATACATTTTATAACTATGGATCTAGATGGAGTATTTGTTGAGTTAGAAGCAGGTTTCCTCAGTGCTCTATGTGGCTTTCAATTCCAAATGAAAGTCCCTCTTTCAAGTCTAAAAATTCAGGAATCCAGGTTGTTAAGAATGAAATAATGTCTTCTCCGTCAGTGTTTTCAGGCAGACCAAAGATCCTTATGTTGTTTCTCCTTTCCCTGTTTTCTAAGTCATCTATTTAGTTAAGCAGCCATGTATTCCGTTTAAGCAGAAATTCTTTTTGGAATTCTTCCTCTTTGAGTCTCCATTCAATGCATTTAGAAAAGTCTGTATATTTATTTTTTGTATGGTGTTGCTGTAATAGTTCCTTAAGAGTATCAGTCTGTTTTTGAGAATTTAATTTGAGGTTTTCGAAAGTCATTTTTAAAGACATCCATCTTCAAAGATAGTTCCTGTAAGGTCGATGTCATCAATTGCAGTCCTTTTTCAAAGCAGCATATGGATGAGAATTCCTTGAGTTCTTCATATTCAGTGACTCAATATATCTCCAAGTTACTTGACAAAAAAATGTTTGTATATCTCCACCAAAATTGATATTTATGTAGTTTAGTAGTTTGTCTATAGATTTCTGATGTTTTAAACTTGAAAATAATAACATTTTCCTATACTATTATACTAGTTTATGGAGCTCTCAAAATGCACTGCTCTCAGTTGGCCATCTAGGCTCCACCCCCAAGAATTGGATAGAAGTTTTAAATTAAAATATAAGAAATGATTTTTGCAATGGCAGAATTCAAAATGAAAAAAATGAGAAGAGCAAATATACGTTAATTTGCTGTTATAGGTTTAATAATAAATAAAAATAATTTTTGAGAGGGAAAAGGAAATACCTGAAATGACTCAGGAGAATAATAAAAAGTTGTTTTTTTAAACAAAGACATTTTTGCAAGGGGAAAAAGGAAGATATAGCACTATATTTAAAATTGTAAAGGAGGATAAACGAACAATATGAGAGTTAAGAAACAACAGAAGAGAAAATGTTAATAGTCAACAAGAGATAATGAATGTAATAAAGGATTGTATAAAAAACCTTTTATGACACATAAGACAGCAAGAAAACAAAAATGGAAATTTTTAAAAAAGTAACAAAACAAGACAGTGAGGATTCAGAAAAAGGAATTACATTGGATGAACTGAACAATGTGTTAAGCATGGTAAATATAGAATCAGCAATGGGATTGGATGGAGTAAAATATTATAGGTATAGAGACATGATAGATTGGCAGAATTGTTTTGTGGAAGTATTAAATTAATGGTTAGAAGAAGGTTTTAGACAAGAAGAATTATGTATCAAGAGTTATAGATTAAATATAATGCCATAACATTAAATAATACCAAATGTTTTGGCATTCAGGATGTGTCTGTATGTGTGAGCGTTTGTGAGTTAGGGTTACATTAAGAGCTAAGGAAGGAGAGAGATAGATGTTTCCTGTATATTTGAACTGTTGGTGGTGAGTGCCTTGTTTAATGATACTGTTACGGAAAAGGTGTTTTGTAATGTAGTAAGTAGTGATACTGTGGTCTTGCCTGTAATGTCTAATGTAAATGTGGCAATCCAGGTACACAGCCAGTTTAAGTTGTCCATGTACTCTACCCCATACTGTACATTATGATTGAAATATCATGGTAGAACAATTCAAAGACAAGCTGTGTCACTCTATTTCTAAACAAAGGAATGGGATGTGCTCCAAGGTTTTGAGGTGTACACCAACTGCTTTCCATGGCAGGCTGTTAACCCCACAGCAATTAAGTACTGCTAGACTGCATGTATGTATGTGAATGTGGGTAGGGGGATGAGTGGGAGAGTATGAGGTTGTGCATGTGCGTACGTGCATCTTGGTGTGTGTGTGTGTGTGTGTGTGTGTGTGTGTGTGTGTGTGTGTGTGTGTGTGTGTGTGTATGTGTTGGTGTGTGTGTTGGTGTGTGTGTGTGCAATAAATGCCTACATTGGGAAGACAGTTAACACAGGTGTTCCAGCTGTGTTTCAAGCTTTGAAACTCAAATTGACAAAGTACAATTTATGCAATAAGCTGAAAAAATAATTATGCCATTCCATTTTGAATCTTTTCCAGCAGCTCTGTTAAATTACCTTGATTATTATAAAGCTACATACCTGCAATTTTGTTAAAAAAATACATGCCCTCGAATTTGGAAAAAAGGCTCACTGCTCATGTTAATTACCCACACCTGCAGGTCAGCCAATTACCACAATGTCAAAAAAAATGTGATGTAGAGACAGGTATAAGTGCAATGAGAAAAAGCTCATTATCAAGTCATTAACATGTCTATGAACTTTACATTAGCTGGCACTTTCAGATCTGACAGCAGACCTCTCAACTGTTCCAATTTTTTAAGAACATTCCCATTTTTGGGCCAGGTTTAGGGGCATCACAGTTTTTGGAGGTATGTCCCTATTTTTAGGCTGATTACCCCTTCACACAGTTTTATAAAACCCTCTCATCACTGCTTAGCATATGGCTAATTAGCATTAGTCCCTCCATTTGGCTGCAGTATTTTCATGCAGCTTTGTCTGGGAGACCATCCTCTGTGCTGAGGTCTTCACTAATCGAAATCCTTAGGGGTAGACTAGTTTAAGAATCAAAATGAATTAACTGGATGGGGAAACTGCCATATTAAGGCTTCCCCCTTGCAGTAAGCCTTTCTGACTCCCAGCCATGGTAAGTAGAGATTTCACCCTTAACTACACCACAGATGAACTGTGTATTAGACCCAATGACTAATAAGTTTATTAAATGAGACAGGAATACCTGAGCTTGAAAGGAATAGATCTTTCTGCTGTAAAAGTTTATTCTTTGTTAGAAACCAGAAATAACCCTTACAACATGTACAAGTCAACTGTAACCTGTTTAAAACCAGCATGCATAACCACTCCTGAGCACGTGGAGGTGATAAAAGTAATGCAATAACAAGAACAACATTTGTTGGTCAATTTATTGTTAAATTATGAAATAAACTTCTGTTGTCAATCAGAACAGTCCGACTTTAGAATCATTTAAGATAGAATTAGTCATTTGGACTGGGAATTAGGCCTGTTCTTATACTCCAGAATATGTGTTTAAATATGACCTTCAAGTCTAAACACATTAAGCTGAACCATTCAATGAATCCCAGATGTATTAAAGGAAAACTTTACCCTAGAACTAAAAAAAAATTTTTTCAGTCTAGCTTTGTTTCCAGACCTATTTTAACACCTAAAAATCACTCTAAGTGCTTTATTTGTAATTTTAGCCTGTTTAGCACAACATGGCTACCGATGGGGCATGATATATCAATGTGACCTTCTTCTCCTTCAACCCTTTCTCTTTCCCATAAAGCATTTCAGTCTTCTTTCTATGACTCATGACAGACATAAGGAAGTAACTGTGAATTCCCATGCCAGTGACATATAATGGGAAATATGTGACTCGCCGTTAGTTTGTATTCCTTCTGTGTTAGGCTTGCTTCTTTTCTGTTTCTAATCACTCTCATTTATGTTTAGCTCAGAGCTTGCTTTACAGTATAATTTGAAGTTATCCTGCAGCAGCCAGAGTTGTAGCTAAACTGGATGCCTTTATTCTAAGTGTTCTTTTGTAGTCCAACGTGAATTAACACTCCCCTCCTCCCACACTACTGCAGAGGTGTGAAAACTGTCACTGCAACTAACACCTCAGAATTGAAAGGAAGGGAGTGCCATTTCAAATGTCTTCCCCTCTGCCTGCAGAATCATTTAGTTATTTAATGTTTGGCAGCAGCAGAAAGATTTAAACAATTTCAATTTAATTATTGCAAGCCAGTTTCAGATAATTTATGATTATTTCATTGTGTCCAATCAAGAATAGAGCACAGAGCCAACAGAGCTTGGTTCCCAAAAACGAAAAAGTCAAGATAAAAATACGTAGCATAAAACTGCTCCCAGGAACCAGATGGCAAAACTCTTCAAATCAGTTATATCCAAAAAACAACGATACACTTCTACTCGTAAAAAGGCTCTAAATTTATTACAGAAATAGTAAGTGCTTTCACCCGTAGGCTTCTTCAGACTTTAAACGTTTAAAGTCTGAAGAAGCCTACGGGTGAAAGCGCTTACTATTTCTGTAATAAATTTAGAGCCTTTTTACGAGTACAAGTGTATCATTGTTTTTTGGATACAACTGATTTGAAGAGTTTTGCCATCTGGTTCCTGGGAGCAGTTTTATGCTACGTATTTTTATCTTGATTATTTCATTGTGTTGATTTTTTATTTCCCCCTATTTCTACAAGACATTATGTTAACTTATTTTTGCTTTTCAATCTCTTTGAGGAACATCAGTCTAGTCACATGCTGTTTCTGTAATTTCCTGACATTTGCATCATCTCCACATATTTTAAAGGCCTGCAAAACAGTAGTTTGCAAACCTGTGTCTGACAATTTTGTGCAAGTATGTATCAGTTGCATAATGCAGGTAATTGATGTATTTTTGGAGCTTAATATGATCTTCTCTAATTCAGCTGAAACTATTTAGCAATCCTCTATTCCGTTATCTGGATTAGTACATTTGCGTTGAGGCATTCCTTGTCTTTGTGCACATTTCCAATCTTACTGCTAAGCCGGTCATATATTGAGTTGTTAATTGGCAGCCGACACTACTCACCCAAATACAGTTCTTCATATTTGTCACATTACTAGTTTTGCTTGGGTCTCTTTAAAACAACAAAAGAGACGTGCAGTTTGCACAAAACACCACGTAGGAGGGTTTATACCCTTCAGTAAATTAAGGATTGCAGCATCCAATTTGCAGTTGTACTAACTAAACTTGTCAAGTCAGGCAGTAAGCACACAGGAGTGAAATGCTACTGTCAGTGTCATGAGTACAGAATGACAATTTTGCCTCCATAATTTTCCTGTCTACCATATTATAAGTCACTGTTGCAGGCCGTGCTGTGTGGCCTTTTGGGAATATTGCACATCTTAGTCCAAGTTCTCCTAAATGTTGCCACCAGAGATCAAAAAGCACACTTTATAGCACTCTCCTGTTTGTGTAAATGTGTAGGCCCTACAAATTACCTAAGAATACCTAAAATACATGTATCACATCACACAAACCCCTTTGCCATCACCTTTGTGACAGCTGCATAATGTAACGCTGTCTCACACTGTGCATCAGACTTTAGTACATGGTCACACAAGTTACTATATGTCAAGGGTACCAGCCATCATCATCATCTGCACAGGTGACAGGGATCACACTACACAACAGCTTGGACTACAAACACTGTTAGGAGGGCATAACTGCCACACAGGATTTTGAACATTGTGATGCCTGTGCCATGTCACACTTGCTAATCAGGGTCATGTCTAACAATTAATGGCTTCTGAAGTCATTGTGCAAGAGTGCCTATGGAATTGGGTTTCTGCTAGTTACATATTATTTTATTTATTTATTTTATTTTATTTTATTTTACATTTGTTGACATGGCTAGTCTAGCTGGATACATGTCCATTTTCAGTAAAGGCCCGGGGAGAAAAGCTCCACAAACACAAAAATATAGAACAAAACTAGTTATACAAAAAAAAATATTTTACAAATGGAAAGTAGTACATAAACAATGCCAGAAGCATAGCCAACAAAATACATCAGGTGATAAAATTGCTAATGCAAAAAGGGATAGAAATCTTATGTATTATATGACAGACCATGTTGATTGCCTGCATAGAGGAATCACATTGCAGATTTTTTTTTTTTTTTTTTTTTGTAGCTCAGTGGAAATGGCAAAGTGAACGTAGAAAAATAGTACTGTAGAAACCTAGTAAAGTATTTGAAGTGACTAAGAACAGGTGGAGGCTATAAAAGGTTCAGTCAGGGTTAGTACAAGGACAGAGCCATTGGGAATTAAGCAAAGTTTTTAGATGCTTCTTGAAAGTGGGTAAAGAAGTAAGTGCAGTAAGTTCACTTGGAAGCTTGTTCCAGATAGGTCCAGTAGAGTTGGAGAACAAACAGTCCCCAGCTTTGTTGTGGGATTTATGGGAGGCTGCTAGGAGCTTGGTGGCAGAATGCAAGGAAGAGTGTTTTTTATAAGGAGTAATTAGAGTACAAAGTATCGTAGTATTTGAAGGCTGATAGAAGATTTTGTGGGTGATGGTAAGTTGCTGTAGTAGTATTTCATTGTAATTCCATCCAGCCCAGTTGTTTTAGATTTGAGCAATGATGAGTACAAAAAGGGGCTCCTGTCTCAAATCTGGCAATATTGTTATATGAAGTTTCTAGTTTATTGAAATTAGATTTAGATAAGTTTGTAAAAATCGGTGAGGCATAGAGAAGGGTAGAGAGCAGGTGCGTTTGGGCGATGGTACTTCTGGCTGAAGCAGTAAGGAAGGGTTTCAGCCTATATAGAGATCCAAGTTTTCTATTGACTGACTTGATGGTTAAGTTAATATGCAAATCAAAGTTGAGAGTATGGTCTATTGTGACACCTAGAAGTTTGGTAGTAGGGTCAGGGGTTATTACTGTGCCATTGTTATATGTTATATTGAAGGTAAAAGTAGATGACTTCTGTGTAGATGTGAAAAGTAATAATTTAGTTTTTTTGGGATTCAGTAAGAGACAATATTGATAAAACCAGTTTTCAGCTGCTGTGAAAACTTTTTGTGTAGTAGTCTGAAACTCAACTGGGAGGATGCTGAACATATCAGTGTTGAGTCTTCGGCATATTGAATACAGATGGATTGTGGAAGGGACTTATTTAGATCATTAATAAAAATAGAAAAGAGGAGAGGTCCCAGTATGGAGCCTTGTGGCACTCTTATTTTGATGGGAAGCAGAGATGATATGTGATTGTCCCAAAGAACTGCTTGCTGTCTATTTTCTAAGTAGGAATTAAACCACTGGATAGCCTGGGTGTCCAAAGCAAGAGATTTAAGGATGTTTAGTAAGAGAGTATGGTTGACCATATCAAAGGCCTTAGAGACGTCTAAGAAGAGAGCTGAGGACAGCAAGTTGTTATTCCGATTTTTATTAATATGGTCTGTGAATGACAAGAGTGCAGTAGTAGTGCTGTGATAAGGTCTAAAACTGTGTTGGCAGTCTGCTAAAAAATTGTGTTGGAGAAGATGGTCGAGTAATTGCCAATGTACACATCTTTCCATGATTTTAGCTAACAATAAAAGTAAGGCTATGGGACGGAAGTTGGAGAGTTTGTTAGAGTTACCACCCTTATGAATAGGAATGATATGAGAGACTTTCCAGAGGGAAGGGATAAAGCCTTCAGTTATGGTTCGATTTATTAAAATGGAGACAGGAAAGGCAAGTACTTTGGCTGCAATTTGAAGGTACTCAGCTGGGAGGAGGTCAGCTGAGGGAGTACAAGGTTTAAGTTTCATAAGTAGGGTGTGGATGAGATCTGTCAAGACTGGTTGCAGTTTGAAAGTGGGAGGATTATTGTTAACGGAGTAAGGTGCCTGTGTGGAATGAGGTGACAAGGTTGAGGCTAGGGAAGTAACAGTGTCAGAGAAAAATTTGTTGAAAGTATCAGCAATTTGGTTAGGTGTACTCTGAGTGAGGTTAGGAGTGGGTGTTTTAGAATTACCTGGATGTAGCAGTTTGTTGATACCTGACCAGAATATCTGAGGGTTTTGGCATTGTGTGTGTTGGAATTTCCAGTGATAATTTTTTTTATCAAGGAGTATTAATTTCTTTGTTTCGTTTCTAAGTTGTTTAAAGGTTTGGTGGTCAATTAGTTTTTAGTACTATGCCATTTGGCCCAAGTTCTATTTCTATGTAACATTTTTGTTTGATTTCTTTGGTTAGCCAAGGAGAAGGAAAGCCAGAAAAAAAAAAACAATCAGTCAGCTCATTTGAGATCACTCCCAGGGTCAGGTGAGCTATCCTAGAGGGAGAAGGAAATAGTAGGATGTATATGAGGTAGAACAGAGAGACTTAGAGGGAATTTAAACAGTACAGACAGGGCTAAACTATTGGGGAATTCTAAGAATTATCAGAAATACAAGGGACAAGGTTGGGAGGGCAGGAGAGTCTAAACATATATTTTACGTTAAACTATTTATAAGATATGAGAACTAAGTTAGGGATAAAAGTTCCTTTATATGTTTTGTTTTAATAGGTGTGGGAATGCAGAGGTAAGGAGAAAGCCTCAGGGAGGGAAAGGTAGCACTGCGTGGGGTACTTAGAGAAACTGGATTGGATTGTTTCTCTGAGCAAGGGATTTCCAATAAGGGAAGGAAATAACAAGTCTTATACTGCCATCTAGTGGCCTTCGTTAGCAATTACTTCCCAAAACTACAAAGGTAAAAGAAAATCGGGCACGGGTGAGAAGGTAAGCGGGGGTAAAATAAGGAAGTCAGGACGGTGGCAAGCTGCTGGCAGACACAAGGCTGAGCCCTATCCTGGGACAATATGTCACCAAAAAGTGGTACAATAAAGATTAATAAGTAAATAGCAGCAAGAGACGTACATACATGCAGCAATCCTTAGGGAAGGTATTGTATAGAGTTCCGTGATGGAACTGATATTCCACTCTAACTTGAGGAGTTTCAGTAGAGGGTAGTCCACTGGGCAGGTAGCAGCTACAGGAGAGGACTAGCAAACACTACAGTGGGCGAGCTGTAAAGTAAAGATTAAATTAGAATAATTAGTTTACAATGTTTATCTACAGCACATGAAAGAGAGCGGGTTAGTAGCTAACATATAGACTATAAAATTCAAAGGGAGACCACTACAGTAGTTCTACAGAGAGAGTAAACCAGTTAAGTGTAAGAGGAGTGAGGAGACTGTGAGATGTATTATAATGGGGAAAAAGGCCAGGACAGGGGAGAACAGATAGAAACCATGTACAGCACGTGTACAACAGCCCAGGAGGTAGAGCCCTAAAAAGTCTATAGAGCTAGGACTTTTACATTAAGCATATGGATAATTACTTAAGTAGAAGTCCTTTATCTTGAGCATAGGGAAAAAAATTATTTTTGACACTATGGTTACACAGTCGCAACTGTGGTTACCAACCACAGTGCAGTATCTCAGGCGACAAGCAACTGAGCGATAATTTATAATATTAAAATGACTAGAATAATGTGAACCACACCCACAGTTATACGTTATGGCTGCAAGTTTGAAGGAGCAAGAAATTAAGGGGTTGAGTGAAATATTATTTATAAAAACAAAAATGCTATGGGAACAGAATCGCAAAAAGAGGTTACAAACCTCCTACTTCCTTTAAGAAGCGGACCATAAGAATGAGCATAAGGCTAATTCTTTTTTTAAGAATATGGTTGCAGAGTCCCTAGCTGCAGTTACAAACCACAGTTCATAATCTTAGGCGACAAGCAATTGAGCATAAGATGCTTTATAAGAATAACTAGAGTAATACAAGCTGCTTCCACTGTTCTACCTTGTGGCTGCGACTAAGAAATAGCGAGAATTAAGGGGTTAAAAACACAGTAAGGGAACAAAATCACTGAAAAAGGTTACAAGAGTCAATGCGCTATATCAGAAAACAATGTACAATAAAACAGTATGGGAAAAGAAGCACTGAGAGAGGTTACAGAAGTCAGTGTGCTACAACAGCCAACAATGTACTAAGCAATAAAACATGTCTTTAATAACCTAAGCTATTATGAAGCACAAACACAGTATTACCTTGTAGCATCTCGTTTTAAGAGATGTAAAGTAAGGTACAATTTAAGCATACTATCTGAAACACGTCTGAGCGCATAGTCGCTAAATAAGCATAACTATCTAAAACACATCTGAGTGCTCAGTAGCAAACTGAGGTTAGACTTAACAAAGCATTACATCAGGTAGCAAGATACTGTGTATTATTCGTTTCCTGGGATAACTAATGTTAAGCAGGGATCTACACACATTTACCTTATCACAACACTTTAAGAACAGCGTAATTAAGGGACTATACAGAACTACAAGGAGAAACACTGAAATTATCATCTGTAATTTATCTATATGCTCAATGTTTTTATGGGTTACAGTGCATACTTCATAGATACACACCGGGTTTGCAGAGTCTGAATCTTTTCTTTACCTCTGTCTATGGCCTTATGAAATTCAGTCCCCTACTGCAACTAACATACTCTCTTTAATAGTAAAGTCTTTCAAATAAAAATAATTATGCAACTACATATATGAAATTGTCCTGCACACACCACGATTGACCAGCACTCTACATATCCTATGGGTGTGCCTGCATCCAGTGTGGCAAATTTCAGTTACAAGATTTTCAGTGCCATTAACTATGTGCATGAAGGTTTGCTATAAGACATAGTAATTCATCTACAGCACGTCCACTAATTAGTAGCATTAACCTCCCACTGCTTCTCATTTTATTGTAACAAGCAGTGTGTCCACAGATCATTGTGTTTCCCTTCCCTTAGCACATCTAACATTTTTAATAGTCTCACACTGCCGTGACTTCAAGTCACCAGACCATAACCATTGCCTTTTCATTCCCTTACAACATCCAACATAACTGAGTGTCACGGCCACCCCTCACGTCAAGTCACCAGACAATGACCATTGCAACTGTTAAGTGTTTCTATTACACCACCACAAAATTTAATCAACTGACTGCTACTGAACACTAAAATTCCCTCTCCTTTGCAAGTGCATCATGCAACAGGCACAATGTCAACTACCACACCTGTCATGGGTCACAGTCTCAATGTCCATCATCCTAGGTACAGCATGCCTCTCCAGTGTTCCTGTCCAGCAATGTGCAGTGAGCTGATACCTGTTCCAGCTGGTATTCCTGAATGCTGTTATCACTATACATTTTATTGTCGCACTATAACCACTTTGAATATGGCAACCTAGAAGCAATGCCACTCTTAATCCAAGCTAATTCCTTCGCCATAAAGAAAAAAATAATGTACAATACGCTATCATGACATTTCCTTTCAGCAACCAGTATGACTATTGTCTACCTTTCAAACTCGCTTATGAGCTGTCACCTTTGCTTCACAGGCTATCAATATTAACTTCATCACACTTACCTTGGCTGTAAAATTTCCTTTGTGCAATATTTACCATGGCTACTATGCCAATACTTTCACTTCATTCAGGTTATATTTCTTCAGCTGATATCTCCACATTCACATCACCTGTAATGCACATCAATAGCATACTGTTAGGTTACAGATATAAACGGGTCTATATTAGAACATCAAAGTTTCACAACTTCGAATGTTCTAATATCGACCCCTATTCAGCGAATGCTGAAAATAGCGAAACTGCAGAACACCAAATTTCTTCTTAGGGAAGGAATTTCGTTGGCCATTCCTGTGGCTTCGCTATGTTCAGCACTGTGGTAGAAAGTTACGGGTCGGGATCAGGTAAGTGTGCGATTGTGTGGACGTTAAGGTTAGGGTGCGGGGTAGGTGAGTTAGGGCGTGGGTCAGGTAAGTGTACGATTGTGTGGATGTGAGGGTTAGGGGGTAGGTGAGTTAGGGTGCGGGTGAGGTGAGTGTGCGATAGTGACGGACCTTAGGGTTAGGGTTTGGGTTAAGGTAAGTGGATAGCTAGTGGTGTGTGTACAGTTTAGTGTAGGGTTAGATGTAGGATTTTAGGTGTATGTGTGTGGATTGTTGTTTGTTTGGTGTGTTTGTGTTGTGTGTATGTGTGTCAGAACAGCAAATTTTTTCCCTGGGAAAAAATTAGCTGTTCTGCATGTTCAATATTGTCAGCGTTTGCTGAATAGGGGTCGATATTAGAACATTCGACATTTTAAAAAGTCAATGTTCTAATATAGACCCGATATAAACACATATGTATGACTTAATGCTTACTTCTTGCATACTGTAAAATCACGTCATACCCACCTTTGCTATCAGCTAGGTAATTCTGGCATCCATGTCAAATACCTTTTCCATCATCAGTTGGATGCTTCTCTCCAGCAGTGTTCAGGGCAGTTACATTGCATTACCTGAAAACAGATTACACAACTTTCAAATCAGTTTTTCTCATTCAACAGGACTTGTAGATGAGAGAGAAGCATAGAAAAAAATTACACAATTATATACATACACACACTTTACATGGTTCAACTGTTGCTCTGTATTTATTACTACCCACTCAGACAACTCATTTTCAGCTACTATACAATGACGTCACCTCAAATGTCACATCTTTGCATATCATTAGCTGAGACCAGTCCCTATTTTCTCACCCATACCAACCATGTTCAAAGCGATACAAGCAATCACCCTAAATACGGACAAAAAGGAATGGAAACCAAGACTAATTTCAGCTCCTACAGTGCACATGATACAAACAGAATGCCCCATCCCATTCAACAGCTTCATTACACTTTCCAAAACGAGTTAACATCAGCTTCTGTAACCGCTTAAACACGACTGTCTCACTTTCAAAGGGCATATAAAGCTTGAGGGACTCTACCACTTCCCAAATTTTCACTAGTAATGTTTCTACCTGCATTTGTTATTGTACTGAATGACACTTTTCAGATTGGTCACATCTGTCAAAGTCTCGCAGACTGACAATGTTTCGTGAGTATTATTTAACAATTGCACTGCCTACAGTTTCATGCATGTGACACAAATTGAATGGCCCATCCAATCCAACAGCTACATTTCACTTTCATAAACAATTAACATCAGCTTCTGTAACCGCTTAAACATGACTGTCTCACTTTCAAAAGAAACATGACGCTTGAGCGACTCTACCATTTCTCCAATTTTCACTAGTAATGCTCTACCTGCATTTTATTCTCTACTGAGTGACAGTAGTCAGATTGGTCGCTGCTGTCAAAGTCTCCCAGACTATCTGACACTGTTTCACGCTTAATATGTAACAATTGCACTGCTTAAAATTTCGGCTACTTTGACATACACACATGACAGGCAAATTCTCTTTAATTTGAACTGGACTCAGTTATTTAGCAAGTAGTCTGAACTGTACATTTTTTGTGTGTACCTGACTACTTACTGCCAAACGGGACTGTAGCTGTGCAAGCACAGTATTTTTCTCTGGCCGCTCAGATTTATCTATGTTTCTGGCAGCTCTGGTACTTCCACTGGCTCCACAATCAGACTACCTGTCTTGGCAGACACTACGTTCATCATGAGGTCGTAGATGTAGTCATACTTCCTACCTTCAAATATAGGCTTTGCTATCCACTCCTGCTTCCAGCATATTATTTTTACGAATGCTTTTGCACATGTGCCAAATGTCAAACTGGTGTTCTATGTGAGTAAATTGAGTACTCAATTACTGATGCTATACTTCGATGCCTATCTGTTGTTACTACTCTGGTACTCACACCCTTACTAATTAAATTTCTCATGCACCTTTCAAATCCGATCTTCTCAAGTCCCACTGATGCCACCCCTTCACAGACCTGCTCCACTGCAAAATATAATATGTATCCTGTGTCTAAATCCATCATACCGTAGGTACAGTACTTAGCTGAAAATCCTGGACTGTCACAGCGTCCATCTCCACCTAACCTTATCAATCTCCACTCGAGGTCCTTCAACAGCTGCTTTTGATGCTCATGCCAATGGAATTGCACAACTAGGAAAAGATATTGACTCTGTATGTCATAGTATGTCGTCTTTCCAATGAATTCTACACCTAGGTAGGCACAAAATCTTGATAAGTGTGCGTAAGTGTTACCACTGAACAGTACTGCGGTGGCAGTCATTAGGTTGCCTGCTGGCATTCAACCAAGCAGTGGTTGGCTTTCCCAACTTAGAATTTCATGACCATTAAAACAGGACACTTTCACACAAAAGTTCCAAGTATGGTCTTCTTCTCAATTTCACAAGCTGGTGTCCTGCACTCTAGACATATAAGTTTCAACAAGTTATCGAGGCATGTCTCAAAAACAATGAATGTTTTGTGTCCAACAACTACTTCCTCCTTTGACACTTCCTGGAATGAATCATCCGCCTCAGACTGAGACATGCTTATTGAGGACTCACCCCAGTCTGGGTCTTCCTGATTCTCGTTACTCTCATTTCCTGACATGCTTATTGAGGATTCGCCCCAGTCTGGGTCTTCCTCATTCTCGTTACTCTCATTTCCTGACATACTTATTGAGGATTCGCCCCAGTCTGGGTCTTCCTCATTCTCGTTACTCTCATTTCCTGACATACTTATTGAGGATTCGCCCCAGTCTGGGTCTTCCTCATTCTCGTTACTCTCATTTCCTGACATACTTATTGAGGATTCGCCCCAGTCTGGGTCTTCCTCATTCTCATTACTCTCATTTCCTCTACTTCCTTCAGATATACAATCTTCACTACTGTTGTCACTACACATGCTACCCTCATCATTTTGTTCTTGGACCTGCACTGGTTCAATGCCAGAGTATACCACTGACTGTTGATTACTAGCACTCTCTAAATTAATATGACCTATGTCCTCTTCTGTGCTTGCTGCAAATCATTTCTCTTCTGCGTGCATTTTGACACCTTACTGTAATTGTGATCTATGAATGGTTGCACTACTATTTCTGGGAATTGAATAGCAACATCATGGCTTTCAATAAACTTAACTTTAGATGTGTTACTACTACTTTCTGGTATCTTTGCCTGTATTCCAACACTTACAGCAATACTTATATTTTGGGTCTGACAGGACTTGTTTTTCAACTTACCTGTTTGTCTGAATCTGGTAATCATTACCTCACTGTCATCCACAATGACTTCTGTGCATACTGGTACAAGTTCCATCTCCACCTGTTTAGAATCCAAAGTGTAGTCATCCTTAGCAGTATATCTCAAAACAGATTGTCATACGTTACAATTAGCATACACAGTAAGGTAGACTACATAGAAAGCCTTGCAGCATTTTCATGCCTAAAAAAGAAGCATTTCACTGCCACAGGTCAGTGTATGTATGTCTCAATGAATCATGACAATCGTGTTAATAACTGATTTGTTGTGACAATAAGTTGAGGGGCCCTCATGCTTGTAATGCTTGTGCTGTGATAGCTATTTACTAATATATCACAAAATGTAAGCCTCATATTACTTGTCTGTATTGACATTCTTTAAAACGGGGTCATTCAAACACCTGCACTTTTGGTTTCATATCAGACCTGGATTACAATATCTACTTAGCCTTCCATGCAATGGTGTGCCATGTTCTCAGACTGACATTGTGGCCTACCAGCAAAACAATTTCTAGAAAAACACTCATTTGAAATTGGTATTGTAAATACTTTGAACACATGCAGCTATGCTACACTCTTCCCTGCCAATTCCATTCTAAATTTTGGCATACTGTGTGTTCTGATTTCCTGGACAATCTGACCATGGACAAAATGCTACAATGATGCCCCCAGGTCCCAAGGGATGTAATCCTAAAGTCCACTGCAAATCCCAAAACTGACTATGGTCTTTACTGAATCACAACACAAAGGAATCACTGTACACTGACATCATCTGCTATTTAACTGATGTACTAATTACTACATGTCACTTACATAAGTAGGATGAATGCCCGAGTCCATGTACACACTGGCATTCTGCTCCATAGCGGCCATCTGCGTGCTCTCACGCTGGTCATCCCACTCCATATCCGATGCATGCTGTTATTAAGCCAAATTGAAAAGAAATAAGATTTAGACATTGATGTACGCATCTCTATCCATTTATGTATACACACCCTTGACTTTTGTTGAATGTGTCAGTGCCCACGAGTCATGTGCCCTCTTCTCACCAGGGGACCGTACTGAATATTTTTACTAACTTGTGGGAATTTGTACCCAGGGTTATGTAACTTCCCCTTTCTAATACACATTACTTCTGCATGAGCTCTTCACACAATTCCAGTCCTACAGACCCTCCTACTTCAATCATCTGTACTGAAAAATTATATTACAGGAAAGTGTAAGTGACGGGACTCTTACCCCTTCACTTTTAATTTTGTTCAGCTTTAACAGTGTGTGACATGACAACATCCATCCTGTAAATGCCCAACTTACTAAGATTATACTCATACTTCCAAGCCAGTGTGGGGGGCTAACTGACACTCGCCGAGGTGTACAACTGTCAGTCAACTGTACAGCAGTCAGTCACATATCTATTTTCCAATTGTTATCTACTCTTGAAATTTCCCACTATCAGTTCAGTACAAATGTAAATGATGCATTGTAATGAAGCCTTAATTGTGCACCTTTCTGCACAAATTGCAAAATGGAGTGCATAGGCTACTTTCAAGTGTACTTTTGCCTGATGCAGCCTATTTGATTTACCAGCATATCACTGCTTCTGGGTGGCTCTTCCAAATGCTCTAGTATGGTCTGTGGTTCTGACAGAAGGTCCTCCACAAGCTGGAAAATACAGGAAAAAAACTTTATGTACTACATTGTAACCTTCAATTGACCCAGTGATGTTGATGCACTTGCAAGTGCATGTACAACAGTAAGGTTTCTGCAGACCACTTGGGTAGCAAATACATGTACAGCAGTAATGCTTGTGCACACCACTGATGTAGTACAAATTAAATCCAATACTTAAGACCCTTCTCTTTATCTCCACCTTACTTTAGACTACAGATAATGTTGTGGTACTTCACATGAACTTCAGTATGTTACTCACAAGTGACATCACCCTTACAGTGACTGTATACAAGCCTGGTACTGCTAAATGGTTTATAACTTTGATTTCCCAATATCGGCAGCACCACACTACTGTCCTGACATCATTTAATAGGAGTTGTTACTGTAAAAACAGACATACCTTTCTTCACATATTCCAATCAATACGTTGCACTGAAGTATTCCGTATGTGATTTTGAGCAAAGTCGAACAATGTTGGTAGTGCATTGGCCTTCAATATATGAGGAAGTCTGTGTGGCTTCATGTTTTCTGGCATCAATTCAAATCAGTAATCATGCTCAAACATGTCTTCTTCAAAGTGACGTGAACACAGGTAATGCTTTGGGGGGTTCTTAACAAATTTTCAAATGTCACCAACATCAGTTCCACATCGACGCATCCACACCATACACTGTTGTGCATTGCGTGGAAATCTGTGGAATGACATTCCTTCGGGCATGCAACCTCTTCTGGTCTGGCAGACATAGGCCAAGCACTGCGGCTTTCTGTTAAATCCTTGTGGAGAATAGTGAGAAACCTAAAAAAAAATAAATAAATAAATTCATGCAGTTATTGAATGAAATGTTTCACACAAATCTACTGTAATACACTAAACATCTGTTGCATCAAATAACTTTATCCAAAATATATTTCAGTGCTGCAATGCAACATATGGCTAGCTGTAAATAGAAATAGAAACTGATTGTGATCTTTGCTCATTTCTACTAAAAATAAAATTGCAGTGGCACTGACTACACCTTCACAGAAACTCAAGATGTACTATAGCTGTACAGCACTTCTGTGGAATACACCCAGCCATGTACTCGCCACAATGTCTACATAAAATGTTACAAACCAATACTTCTTTCATGGTGGTCAGTCTCTGTGTGTTTACCTGCCCACTTTGTATCGCTTGCTCTTGAACAGTACCCCTTCAAAGGCATAGGTTGCAGTTAACTACCTTCACTAATGCTGCCTTAGTAATATAGCTGCACTAAGCTAAAGTCACTGATTCAGTCGTAATCACACAGTAAGTAAATGCCATGGCAATTTTTTATTGGACTGCGTCTAAAGGACCATCACTTCTTGCATTCTGACTGACCATTACAAGACACTCACACAGCCTGAATTGTTAATAAGGTTGTACTACATATTGTATCTACAATATTTCACAGTGATCTGTCAGCCATGCCTGACGTATGTGTGCAGTCACATATTACATCAATGACAAGTTCCCAGTAGTGGATGACAATGACACGTTGAGACCTCCCATAATCCCTTATGTCAATGGGCAATAAATGCCCAGTAGTGTAGTATCAAGTCATCATACAATGACAGTACAGATATAATAATGATATCACAGTTGTCATGACTTGTACCTGACTTCAGAAACATATTGAAAATGTCCACTTTTCTCACATGTGTAGATCACACTCCACTCCACCGTAAAAGGGGGTATTGATTATGTGTAGAGTGAATGCGTCCTGTCCAATGCAACCTTATGGACACAACATTTCCCATCTTAGTGTAACTACATTGACCCAATATAGGAACGTACTTAGGAAGGCATCTGCTACACATGTCCACAGTCTCAATTATTACCAGTATCATCATGAGCCTGAGCCCTGGTCTGATAAGGCATTATTACCCATATCTAGGTTGGTGACATGTATGGCCGGACCTTAATTGGCTGTATTGCATACACTGCCATCAAGCATAGCACACATTGCCTACAATGCACAACTTTCAGGAGCATGTCCTTCAATGTACAAGTCATTTAAGTTTCACTTCGCCAGTGCAAGTATGCATTAAATACATGCTGTACACCCATAGTCAATATATACAAAGATATAGGACAACTTCATATTTAACGTTGCAGTACAACTCTCATTGACACAGTCTGCTTCAAATGGTAAGACCAAACAATTTCCAAACAATTAAAACTTTTATTGTCATAGAAAAGTAGATGACATGTTACACTTTCAGACATCCTTATAGCAGAGAATCATAATAATCTCCTGCCCATTACAGATACTGAATTGTCATTCCAGTTCCATTATACCTTTGTATGTCAGTCACTCAGGGTATACCCAAATCACTTCGAAAGGCAGGATGCCAACATATTCATTGTTGTCTGCAGGAAATTGTCTTATACATGAGACTACACATGCCGGAATGACAACTCTGTTCCCACGTCCCAGTCTTCGCTTTTCAAAAATCCATAGCACATACGCCGGGAATGCTACCATGCGGTACAACCTGTCAAATCACATCTTTTTTAGCAACTTACACCTCATCATGAATTCATCACAAGTATCAGAAATCAATACTTTTTACCTTTCTAGGTAGGTATGTAGTATTACACGTATGTGTGGGCAACCTACACCAAACATTGGCCAATATCACAGGAATCATGATTATGGATAATGATTTCCACACCGACACTAATAGCACAAAGTTCTACTGTGGCTTCAATTTTACACCTTTACACCTTTCTGCATTCAACTCCCAATGTGTTAGTACAAACTACTATATTTAGCTATAACAACCAGCAAGCAAGTAACCATGCTTTCGTCTGACTACGAAAGTTAAAGTGCACATAACTGGTGGTGTTTGAAAAACTAATGTTCATACAGTGCAAAGTTAAGATCAACCACCCACTTAAATTTCAGCTGAGAGGATTTACATGCTGTAACAGCAACCATCTTTTGAATTCGACATTTCTCCCTTACCTATTGGTCCACTTTATGTTGCGTGATCGCTTTGTAATGTAGTGCATTTCCCGCAGAATCAATTCTAGTACAACAGAGGTTAGGCATGCCATTCCAAAGTCTATGTGATCAGTGATGCACAGTGGCTGAATGGTGAGTTCAAGCTGTGCAATTGTAGCATGTGCTCGATGGGATGGTACACAGCAGAAGCATTCATGGAGGGTGTTCATTAGAACACACTTTTGACACGTGTGCCAACTCATGATCTCGGTATTCACTTTATGTGCTAATACATCACTGCTTCCACTACTATCTCAGCAGTGTTTTGGTCTTCTTTCTCCCGGTGCGTATTCGGGTTCAAAACTGAAAGGAACTGGACCCTGCATATTCATCTCGAATATCACATCAAATAATTCTGTGAAATGCAGAAAGCAAAACATTGTCCACTAAAACACAACATCAATCCAGTAGCAGAACAGAGATGCATGCAGTTCCCAATTTCAATCACTGTTAAAACATACATTTGAAACAGGCACAAGGATCCATAACGTGTCATCTGACAACAATTTTACATATTCTGCAAGTCTAGGACTAGACAAGTAGACTGCGTCTATACTTTGACTTCACATTTTGCTAAGACATGTAGTGCCCGCACAGCAGGTCAGGCAGTCACACTAGCACCTTTACTTTGAAGCACAATCACCACTTAGAAGATGATAGTGACGTACTCACATCCTTGTACTGCAGCTATAATCATTTTTTTGCTGGCAGAAAAAAGTGAAATTCATGGAGTCTATGACGGACTGCTGGAGACTCACTCAATGGGTAGGGAAAACATGCATTCTGCGCACTGATTAGGTCATGGTAAGCATTGAACTGTACGGCTGACTTTGCAATAATCTGTGGAATGCATCAAGTGATGTCATATAAAAGTTACAGATGTTTGACGTACATGTCTAACCTCCCCCAAAAAAAAATACAACAGAAAAAGAAGGGAGGTAGTCAGTCAACAGTGCAGCAAGACATTTAACTGCAGCCCGTGACATTAGTTACCAAAAGCAGCAGTTCTTGATATTCACAACATTGTTTTCCTATCAGAGTTACTACCATGGTAACCAGTATCGTTAGTCCCAGAACAACATGTACCACCTTATAATACATTTGGTTAGCAACCTTGAAGATAGCTCTTGATAGACTTCAAAGACAACTGAAGTCCACATGATAGAAATGGAAGGGCCCATTCAGAAACTTGGTTGGCCACATGCATTGACTCCATACTTCCTTTTCACTACCTAAAGTGATGGACAGCAACTACATGCTGTACACATAAGGGTGTGTAGTCCACCATTCACCAGCAAGCATACTCAAATAGCTGGAAATAATGGTTGTGCTATCGACAACAGTCATGGTATACACTTACAGAGGCATCAAATAATTACATTTATGATGGGAGCAATACCATGACATGGTCAGTAAATGTGCAACACATGCCATGTAGTAAAGAGTTATTCATAGGGTCAATGCACTAACCATGGTACCTATTGTTCTTCACCCCTTGACTTGCACCACAGCTTTCCTTGCCCCCACCACATTAGCCATGACACCCGAAACAGACCAAAGAGTACATTCAGTGTTATTCATATGCTCATGTTATCAAGGTTGTGGCTATGTCACACTGTTGTGCATAGAACAATGGACTGAAGACTTGTGTCACTATAGACAAACAAATACATTAACCAGTCAAACCACACATTTTCTTGCATGCTTTGCCAGCACATTTATTTACAAACCAGGACAATTGCGGAGCTTTGTTTTTGCAAACAGTACAGACTCTCTCAAATGACATATAAATATATCAAGTCCACTGTCACTAAGGTGAACACGGTCATACCGGAATAACTCTGGGAACCTAGCATTTATGGATGTATGGTGAGTCACAGATCCTTTGCACAGCTCCATCTGTCCCCACATGAAGCTATTGTGCAGTCTTCGAATTTTATCAATGGCTTTAATGCTATGTGCACTATTCCAATCCATCCTTTGTATGATATCTGACCATATGATATGCAGATTAGGCCACCATGTAAGCAGTCTGCACAAAATTTTCATTATTTCCCCTTTCAGATGCACAAGGGGCCATGTTGTCAGGTCATTTCCTCCCAGATGCAGTACTGCAATATCTGGTTCTTCACCTCTGGCATATTTCTATCACAGCAGGCATAGCAGACCATCCCACCGCAAGCCTCTTTTTTCTGTACCAGGACACCCGCATTAAGGACTCACTTTGCCACAGATTTTCTGCTTCTATTTGTATAGCTCTTTTTGATGACCAGTGCACATAAGAATGACCACATATCCACACCTGGAGAGGTCTCTGAGTGACACCCAGACCAACACAGATGAAAGGATTAACAATCCACTACTCTGACCATTACAGTCACAGCCGTAAAAAAGTGAAAACACCACAACACAGACTGTATACAATACCGACCTTCCATCTGCACGCCTTGATGCACTGTGCTTTTATCTGGTTCCATTACAGTACCCACATTGAAATAATTGAAATGAATACTGCTACAATGCATTCTGTAATTATGTCCATGACAAGTTATGTCATACCCATTGTGGCACACTGCTTGGTCAACTCGCAAATGCACTCTGATCAGTAACGGTTACTAGATACTGCATTCCAATACATGAAAAGCAGTAGGTGATGACACGACGGTGAAAGGAAAATCAGAAAATGAAAAAAACAACACGAGACAAAGCCTATGTTTACACATTGTGTTCCACAGTAGTAATAATCTGGACTGGGAAATGTTCAGCATATCTTTGGGATGTGGGAGGAAATCAAAGCAACATAAAGAAAACCAGCACTAAAACCAGTAAGACATGCAGGTTATACACAGGAAGCAGCCCATACAAGAAGTGCACTGCAGAAAAAGTCTATAAGACAACAGCAGTAGTCACTGCACCACTGTGCTACTAACCTAACTTTGGTGCTGTATTTGGTACAAGAAGATAAACCAGAGTAGGAAGGCTCAGTGTATTGAACGATTTGGAGGGCATGGATGTCTCGGACGAGATGCAAGGATTTTTGTTGAACAGTAAATACACTAAATACAAGTGCATATTATAACAGGTAAGCAAAGAACACCATCTGGTTACAAACAGATTAAATACTATTGAGGAAATAAAAGTGGGAGCAGGGTGAACTTCAGTACATTTCACAGCTATAACCCACTTAGGAAAAGCGATTTCACAGGAATGTTGTTGAGTAATGGAGACATTATAGGACATTGTAGAAATTAAAAACAGTTACATAGTTCAACTGTGTGTGAATCAAATGAAAAGAATGCAGTCCCCTACAAGATACCATGACACTGGAATACAGACATATCCTTCCTCTCCCTATACTGCAGTACTGCTCTAATGAGCAGGGTAGCTTTAGCAATGTGAGTGACTAGTTGGGTTAAATGCTCCATTGTTCCTAGCTCACTCCAGACTATACCTGTGTTACCATGACTTTAATGGAAATATTGCATATCTCAGACCTCCCTACATTTTTTCAAGCGATTACATACCCACATTCCAGACAGCATAAATGTTTAGAACATCTGCTGCTTAGCTTGCACATCTGAAAAATGTGTAGCTTCCGGTGTTGAAACTGTGACTGTGGAAAGTGGAAAATTCATTTTCACTGTCTTTTCTTCAGTTAAAAGAGTGCAGACAGGATTCTGAAGTGATGTCAGAATCGACAAAAATCAAACTCCCTTTCTTCCCCATTTATATCGAAATTTTCATCTTCTATAAGTTTACACAGTAGTACCAATTAAGAAATCAGAGTTTATTTATTTATTTATTGCAGTTGGTTTACCAGGATAGTCCACTGGGCCACAAAGAACCCGTTTTCAATGGAGTCCTGGGGAGAAAAGCTCCACAAAGAAAATGTACATTCAACATTTGACAGAGAAAATGTAGGTACAGAGAGTTAATAATACAATGTAGACAGGATACAAGTGAAAACTTATCAAAGATACAGTAGCAGTCATAACAGTTAATACATTGAGAAGAAAAATACTAGTAATCGAACAAATGTTAAACATTATACAGATTAGAGAACAAACATAGTAGCTATATAAAGTAGGATGAGATATTGGAGGACTATGAGTAGAGTTAGTTATGTAGGGTGGGAGCATGAGCATTCCCACTGTGATGCTAGATGTAAAAAAAGAGACTTTTTGAAGGTAGTTTGGATATTCGGATTTCATAAAGCTAAACAATAAATAACCTTCACAGTCTGTTAAAGGATATGACTTGTTTATGCAACAAAAAAATGTCTGTCTTATACGAGTAAGAAATATTCCATCTTGCATGCCTCCAAGGAATGTTTAAAAGCTGTAATGAATGATTCAGTACTGCTGCGACAATTTACCAGCAACCTTTTTTCACCTTTCGTATATCACTCATTTATCAAGCATGTTTGCATTACTTGTAACTGGATTTATAAACATGCACAAAACTTCACAAGACAGCATAAGTACTACTTTACAACTTTCAAACATTTACGGTATAATAATCGGAACATTATTTTGCACAGCAGCAGGTATATATTCCAGTATCATACAAATACCAAACTGTGCACCATATGGGATTACATGTTGCAGCTCTTGTGCATCTCACAGCAAAACAGACAAATTTGCACAAAGCTCTTCAGGAATACACACATACATACATGCACATTTGACACGTGATATTCTGTATGAACCACTTATGATCGGTAACTCCAAATGGACTGACAAGGAACACTTCTTGCTTAGTTGGATAAACAGATGTATACATATGGTAGTCATACTTTAGCAAACAAGGTGCAAAAACATGGATGAACAGAGGGAAATAATAAACAGGGGTCCTTTCCCAATAAAAGGGCAGGCAAGCAGAATAAATGGCATCTACCACCATTCTTTCTTAATGTCCCCCTTGGGCAAACAATTGTCTCAGAGAATGGGAGTTAGAAATTGGAACAAGATGGTTACAGGTGGCGCTGGAGGGAAAACCTTTTCCTTTCTACCATGGCAACAAAAGGAAGTATTAATCTTCAGGTTGAGTCTTTACTCACATAAGGAGTTATCTAACCAGTGCCTGAGTCAAAGTGGCAAAAGGCTTCCGGTCAGAATGTTTTTGGTACCAAAGAAAGAGGTCTCTTTTAGAACAGTACCAGATCTATCCTTCCTATACATGTATCTCTTGGTCAGTTCCCAGGGATTTCTCATATTACAACATGCTAGTCAAGGGTGACTCGATAGTGAGGCACACTGATGTCCTATTCATTAGATTGAATAAGGAAAAAGTAACAGCCAGCTGCCTGTCAGGTGCCATGATCTGGCACATAATGAAGGCTATCAGGACCCTCAACAACCGGTACATATATTAGTCTATCATTGTACATGTGGATGTGAATGATCTGTGATGGACCTCCCTGGACTACATGAAAAGAGACAGAGAAGCTCTCAGATTATGTAAGCCAGGTGGGTATGACCCTAACACAAATCAGCATCCTACTATCACCCAGAATTACCCCACAGTACAAGCAGGAAATGATTGACTTCAACAGTTGGCTAAGTTTCTGGTGTCATTTTAAGGGGATCCTGTATCAGTCTGCCAGCGATGACATGATTGACAGAACTCAATGGTTTGCCAGAGATGGCCTTGGCCTGCTTCTGTCACCCCTGGGCTTCTGGATACTGGTCAAGGCTCTTGCCACCCCTGTAGTCTTTGGAACACCACCAAAAAAAGTCAATAACTGACCGCCGTAAGAGGAAAAATGCAATCTGAAGGTCTTGCTGCTCAACGCTAGAAGTCTAACTCTCAAAATGCACTCGCTAGAGGCACTCTATAAAATAGAGCACATAGATATTTGTGCTGTAATAGAGACCAGGCTCAAGGCAGCAGTAAGTACCCTGGCACTACCAGGCTATAATTCATTTCACACCTTTGGGCCACAGAAGTTGGATGGAAGCTCCAAAGGCGGTGGTGTCCCCTTTAATGATAAGGGATGCGGACAGCTCCACACTGTTAGCCCAACATAACACATCAGAGATACTACAGCTGCAGGTAACATTGGGTAAGACAGCGATTCTGGTCATAGCCTGCTATATGTCCCCAACCATGTACCAAGAATCACTCCATGTTCTTAAACACCCATGGAGAATATTAGGATCCAACCTAACAGTCATACTGAGCGACCCCTCTTGTACCATTCATTCCAATGCCCTGGACAGTTTTTACCACCACTAGAGGTAGCAACATCCTTGACCTGGTCATTACCAACATGGGCGATTGTAGCTCTACACCAATAGTCAACTCCTGCTCTACAACTAGCCATATCTCCTAAAATGTCCAAATGTTTGCCAATTAATTTTAAAAAATGTTAAGCTCATTTTTTCAAATGAAATATTTAGCCACAAGGAAGCATGTACTATGTTATTTAAATGTTGAAACAGCCAAGAATACTGACATATGTTCATTGTTAACATATGAGTGTTATAGCAGACTGAACACTAGTTAAGATCCAGTGGAAATAGTGTAATTTGTAGAAAACCTGTTTCATAACAGATGGAGATGGCTCAAACTGCACAAGTCACTGGATTTTGAAAGTCTGCAGTTAGAGCAACGTGGTGCACTGAATCTGCAAGTATTTACACAACTGTTGTGATGCACTGCTGAGTTTTAATCTGAGTGCAAACTGTGAACAGAGCAGATATTACAACTGTATTGTATCTGTGAGGTATCAAATATAAGCTACAGCATGTTAACGCTGCCTGCCATGCATTTATCACTAATATAGTAGTATTAATATGTGCAATATGGGTGCCCTCTTGAAATTCTGAGGACCATGCCTGCAATCCTCAGAACAGAGAGACTGTAAATGTGAATTGAGCAATATGCGGTAAGCATGAGGTTGCACTACCTCAGACTGCTCATGCTCCTCCAAGGTACAGCAATCTCAGAATTTGTGGACAAACATGGCAGGAGTATGGGTGTGCAGACCCCACATGTCAAGGGTAAACACTTTAATAGTGTAATAAGAAGATGTGTTCAATCAGATCTTGTGCATATGATATGGAGCCATGCAAACCATAACATGGACAACATAAATATCATGTCAACTAAACATGAAGTCTACTAGACAATGGTGTACAACAACCACCAATACCAGTATAACATAATAAGCTCATTGTTAAAACATGATCATACCGAAGCTCATTGTTAAAACATGATCATACCGAATGTTTAAACACTGTTAATGAGAAATGTGTTCCAACACAACAATACTGCAACTAATCAAAAATACTTTTTTCCTGTATCTTTTGTAAGTAGGCCTTTAGACAGCTCACATTTTTCAACATCTTCTGGAGTTCATCCGCATGGTCATGCATTGTGATTTCCCCTGACTTCACTGAGCTGAGTCAAGATGTGTCAGAGATGAAGATAAGATACAAGCCTACTTGGGAAAAAGTGCTGCGTCATTCAGTCTGTGTCTCAGCTTAGCAGAGAGCATAGGCAGAGTTACTCAATACAGTGTAGAATAACATAACAGCTATCTGCACAAGTTTACAATTTATCTAAGACACTTTTCATCTAATCACAAATAATCAAAAATCATGCAGTACACATTTTGTGTATAACACAATCAGTCAAATCACATTGTATATAAATCTTCATATAGAACAAACACTTCTCAAAACTTCTTTTTTTTTGTAGAGGGGCAAGCCAGCTGCACTGCCCATGTGGAGAGCTTTGCCCCCCCCCCATACTCGTTTAATCAAATATTCTAACTCCAGGGTCACACAACCTTGGAGAAAAGAGAAAAACTATATAGCCAATAGATCTACACACACACACACACACACACACACACACACACACACACACACACACACACACACACACACACACACAAATAATAAGGTCAGAATTGTATTTACTTGGTTTTTACTTTAAATTATTAGAGTGTAAGACATTACCAATACTGTCACACATTCACTGTCCAGACTTTAAGCAAAGTGCACCAAAAAGAAATCTGAAATGTATTACTACAGTAATTAAACAGCTCATAAGTATAAAAAAGATGTATTAACCATGCTGTGTGCTTCTTGAAGCTGTTGATATTATCTCACAAGCTGTGCTAGTGTGCCACATTAAGAACTGTGTTTGATGTATCTTCAATGACTTCACTGTCCCTATGGTGTTAGCAATGAATGAATATCAGTAAATATGGTGAATGAGTCTTTTGTCTGAAACAGGACCACAATGAGACTGAAACTCATGAAGCTGGTTATAACAGGTAATGTATGTTTCTAATATTACCACAATTATAATGTTATTTATTCCAACTACTCATATTTGGCTGAAGTGGCATTTTTTACTTCACAAAATAACACACAAATTGAATAATCCTCTGAAGCCAAGCATTTAGACATGCTTCATACTTCATAAATTATCCTTCAAGAAACATATTAACTGTATAACCTCAAAAACTCATGAACATTGTGTGTTATACAAATTAAAACCCCACCTAACAGCACAAGTAAATACAGCTCAAACTCTTTTACTATCTTTATTACTTTATGCAATCCTCTATCCTCATAATACTCCAAAAACTCACATAAATAAGCTCAACCAAACATACAATACAATTGCAAAATATACTGCTAATGTCCTCAACAATATTCATCACCATAAGGCACTTCAGAAGATTCACTGGCTAGCGCTAAAACACCTTTTAACATCTAACCAGTTAAAAAAAAATCACACATAAAATTTTATGTGAATTCAGCAAATGCCCACACATCTCTAATTTACATTCAAAATACACGCGTCATAGTAACCTAAGATCTCTAAACAAAAACTTCCTAGAAGTTGTCAAATCAAATGTCCAGTTTGGTGACTGTTTATACTCTGTTCAAATAGCCAAACTATGGAATTCCATTTCCCCTGATCTTAGACATGAGCATAAACATAAAACATTTCTGTAGAACTGAAAAACAGCAAACATCCACTTGGACCTATCCTTGTGTGTGTATTTCATCTCCATCCATCCTATCCCCAACCCCTATCTGTCCTAGTTTTTCTCTCTTTTTCTACCACCTTTAACCATTATACCATATATCCAACTATTGCCATATACTGTTAACCTTTATTACTAATGTTTTCTATTAATGCAAATATGTATTTTATAATTGTTTTGCATATGCATTCGAGAATGTCCATGTATACTTGATGTTTTATTACTTCTATTTTCCACTAGGCCTCTGCTGAAAACAGGCTTTTAACTCAGTAAGGTTATCATGATGGAAAACCTGGTTATAGATCTGGCAGTGGAACAGTACAGCCTTTTAAATCTGATTTAAAGGTCCAGCTCTGAGCTCAAAGCAAGACTACCTTATACTCTCTTCCTAACTGGCTACTTCTCTGAGTGCCCAACCCTAACAACTTTCCTGTTCAGCTTGCTGT
This sequence comes from Protopterus annectens, assembly GCF_019279795.1. Lineage (NCBI taxonomy): Eukaryota > Metazoa > Chordata > Ceratodontiformes > Protopteridae > Protopterus > Protopterus annectens. The sequence goes on along the minus strand of NC_056746.1, from coordinate 211,261,480 downwards.
CACTTACTTCCATCCTCCTGCCTTCTTAGCCACATTTAAACCCTTCTGCTTGGAATTATCTCCTCAGTAAAAAAAAATCTCAAAAGCTTTATCCTACAAAGGGACTTTAGTCTCAATCTTCTTGGCCCTAATCAGGACAATATCTTGGCAATTATTAACGACTTCAATCTCATACAACTGGTCACTGCACCCACCAGACCATGTCTTAACTCTTCACTCACTTGTTGATCGTATTGGTCACTGAACCCACCAGACTAAGTCTTAACTCTTCACTCAATTGTTGATCGTATTTGTCACTGAACCCACCAGACCATGTCTTAACTCTTCACTCACCTGTTGATCATATTGGTCACTGAATCCACCAGACCAAGTCTTAACTCTTCACTCACTTGTTGATCGTATTGGTCTCTGAACCCACCAGACCATGTCTTAACTCTTTACTCACTTGTTGATCGTATTGGTCACTGAACCCACCAGACCATGTCTTAACTCTTCACTCACTTGTTGATCATATTGGTCACTGAACCCACCAGACCATGTCTTAACTCTTCACTCACTTGTTGATCGTATTGGTCACTGAACCCACCAGACCAAGTCTTAACTCTTCACTCACTTGTTGATCGTATTGGTCACTGAACCCACCAGACCATGTCTTAACTCTTTACTCACTTGTTGATCGTATTGGTCACTGAACCCACCAGACCATGTCTTAACTCTTCACTCACTTGTTGATCGTATTGGTCACTGCACCCACCAGATCAAGTCTTAACTCTTCACTCACTTGTTGATCGTATTATTACTAACAATTCCTGTCATTATTTCCCAAATTTTCATTCACCCCCTTCCTTCAGTGACCAATGAGACTTTGAACTGTGGGTTCTACGTATTGAAAGGCCAGAATAGATTTCCAGTACAAACTTCAGAAACTTTTTTTTTTTTCATAATTAAAGTTTTAACTATCAGCATATATAAACCAGCTCACAGCCCAAAATATAATCTAACACACTTTTTAGCTGCATCAGTATTTGACTTTTGGCTGAAATGGAACTGGTATGCATTCATTTTAGTTTTATGAGTCAAACTTAATTACAAAGATTGAAACACATGCTTTTTTCTGAAGAAAAACTAAATAAAGCACAACAGCACACAGCTGCAAATGCAAACATGATTTCTCAGCTAAGAGATATGTTTCTGAATCTATGCACAAGGTGAATGAAGTTCACCTAGCACATTGGATATCACTTAAAATATGTTTGCTTAAAGCTGTTAAAAAAAGAAGAAAAGATAAGTAGAGATGATTTTAATCTGCAAAGCTGGTTAGCAGAATTAGAAAGTATATATGTGTACATGCAGACAGCCACACAAGTTTACGCAGAAATAAGGCTGAATGAAGTTATCGATAACTATGACTAATAATTCAGCTCTCACAATAGGAGTAATACCTGGACTGTATTTAAGCTTCTATGTTGGCCATACCTTACTTGGGCAAAAAGGAAGTTTCTTTGTTCACCAGTGAGAGTGGGGAGCTCTGAACAGCCTACCTGTCCTTGGAGGAGTGGTTCCTGCCCAGAAACTGTAGTTTTACTGGCCATTTTGGGCTAATTTCTATCTCTGATATAAAAAACACATTTGCGTGGTTTTTGCGTCTGCATAAGCTCAGCAGATTCTGCCCGTGTGTCCTGCAGAGACCTACAACGCCAGAGAGACAAGAGAAGAGACTTTGGAGTGTTTAAGTACCATTTTTGGTTTTTCGTGTTGCTTATTGCTATTTTTTTTGTTTTCTGGTGTTTATTGCTTCTCAGAACACTCATTTTACACTGAAATTGCATTTATTTGTGCTTGCACTTTTAAAAAAGTCATTTTTGTTGTAAATTGTATTTTTTAATTGTTACTGGCGTCTCACTCATGTGCGACAGCCCTTACTGCACTGTAAAATTGTTTTTGCATTTGTTTCTACTGTCTTCCTGGAAAAAAAAAAAACTTGCTATTTTCCTGCCTTACTAAGCTAGAAAAGTCCAGTTTCAGATATCTGCTGATACCTGGACTGTGTTTAAGCTTCTGTGTTGGCCATAACTTACTTGGGCAAAAAGGAAGTTTCTTTGTTCACCAGTGAGAGTGGGGAGCTCTGAACAGCCTACCAGTCCTTGGAGGAGTGGTTTCTGCCCAGAAACTGTAATTTTATTGACCATTTTGGGTTAATTTCTATCTCTTTAATCTTTTTGATATAAAAACCACATTTGCGCAGTTTTACACATAGCGCAGCAGTGGTTAGCTAGGGTTAAACTATCCCCGGCTCCACCGAGTCTGCTCTTCAGTTTTTCCCTTGGTACTAGCCAGTCCTTCCAATTTAGCACTGAAATCAGCACTTTCTGACTAGCACTTGGCACAATAAGAGACAGAAGCACTAATAAACTATAGTTACTCGATCCCCAACAGTTGTTTGTAGGGAACAGTCAAATTACTCTCCCCACCAGGCAAATAAGAATAAGTTCCTTAACCCATTCAGGCATGTCCAAGAGTCAGGTCCCAGTGTGTTCTGTGCACCTGATAAATTTAGGCATCCTGAGGCAATGTCACAATTGCCTCATGTACACAGACAACCCTCTCCTCCTACCAGACGACACCAAAATCTGCAAGAGATGCACTTACATATCTAGACTTGAGGCAAAGCTCTCTCCAGTCATGATTGGAATTGACAGTCAAGAGGAGAAGGTACCAACCTGCAGCACACCACTTACTACACATAGACCAACCATACATGAAACTGCAAACCCCACACATGGATACAAAAAGACATATTTGGAGGCTCTAAATAAAAATCTGTGGAAACAACAGAGACCTCCAAAGCAGACACGCAAGCAACCTACACCCACAAACGCACCATAATCATTACATAACCACCAAAACCAGTGTGCTGCACAACCACAGCCCTTAAGGCAAAACACCTTACCTAACCGATGTCCCTTTCACCAAGCTGGATAAAGAGAAGGTCACTGTCAGTTGCTTGTCGGGTGCCAGAATCCGCCACATTACCCATGCACTCACTCCACAACAAGTACAAATATGACTCTGTCATTGTCCATGTTGGTGTGAATGACCTGAGATGTACCTCCTTGGACTACATGAAAAGGGACATAGAAGAGCTCTCTGATTATGTAATCAAGGCAGGTATGACCTTAGCCTTGACTAGCATCTTAACCTCACCAAGAATGATACCTCAGTACAAGGAAAAATTATATATTTCAACAATTGGCTAAGTTTTTGGTGTCATTCAAAGGGGATCCAGTACCTGTCTACCTGGGATGACATGCTCAACAAGCCTTGATGCTTCACCAGAGATGGCTTGCACCTGTCACCCCTGGGATTCAGAATACTGGCAAAGGCTCTTGCCACCCCCATAGTGCCTTTTTTAGGCAAGGCTCAAAAAACAAATCCACCACCGTAACAAGAACTAGTGAGAAAAAACTGAGGGTCATGCTGCTTAACGCTAGGAGTTTAAACCTCAAAATGCACTCTTCAAGGCACTCCTCAATATGGAGAACATTGATATTTGTGCAGTAACGGAGACCTGCTTCAAGGCTCAAGAGAGCACCCCCGGCGATTCCAGGCTACAACTCATACCACACATTTCGGCTGCAAAACCCAGACCAAAATACAAAGGGAGGAGGCGTATCCATATTCATCAAGGATAACCACACCTCCAGACTGGTTGCAAAGTATGATGCCTCGGAGATCATCAAATTGCAACTGACAATAGGCAAAACTGCAATCCAGATTGTAGCTTGCTACATATCACTTTCCCTGCCCCAAAACACTCACTCCTCCTTCCTCGAGGTACTGGAAAACATAAGAGTCCAACCGAATACCCTTATATTAGGTGGTTTCAATTACCCAAACATCAACTGGGAAAAATATGGCAGTACTAATACCTTTGCTCAGTCCTTCTTGGAATACATTAACTCCAATGCTCTGGACCAGCTTATTAACACCCCCACAAAAGGTAAAAATATACTGGACCTGGTCATCACCAACATGGGGGACAAATGCTCCACACCTGTGGTAAATTCCTCATTGGTCAGATCAGACCATAAACTCAGCACCCTAGATATCACATACCACCCTTACCCCTTGCCCCAATTTTCCAAGGCGAACTTTATGCTACTCAAGACAGAAGTGGCATACTTCGTTACTCCCCAGCAGAAAGTCAATATGATTGAATCTGCTATATCCTACACAAAAGCACTCTACAAGCACCTACATGAGTGCATGGACCATGCTATCCCAAACAAGACCAAGACCCACTCCTCCAAAAAGAGGAAACCAGTCTGGTGGACCCCAGCTATAAATAAGATCTATAAGAGAAGGAAGAAATTATTGCAAAAAAGAGTAAAAACCCAGGAATGGAGGGGCTCCCTGACCAACCTTAGCAAAAAGCTAAGAACCCTCATAAAAACCTCTAAGGCAAGCTTTGAAGGAAAAATCACAACAGACACCAAAGACAATCACAATGCATTTTAGCTATGTCAAAAACCTAAATAACAACTCCCAGATCTACTCTGAGCTACAAAATAATGGTTCACAATTCACGGAACCAACTGACATCTCCCATATATTGGCAGGTAGGTTCAGTGCAAACTTCACCCCACCCTCACCCCCAAAGGGCCCATATCCATACCAGAAGATTGTGCTGCTCCTAAAATCACAGACACCCAGGTGAAAACAGCACTCTCCAAGGCAAGAAGCACAGTATCCATGGGACCAGACAGCATCCTAGGCTGCGTGCTACATGAACTCCAAAACAAATTAATCCCTCACCTTAATACTATGATGTTAATCGTGTTTCACTGTTGCAGTCATTACAATTGGGTTATCCTGCTGGAAGGCTAACCTCAGTCGGCCTGAGTTCCAAAGTTTAGGTCCGGCGTCGGTTGCTGTTGCCTCTTCCCTGACGTCAGTGTGCCAGGGGTATAAAAGATGCAGCTGACGCCATTTTCTTCAGTCTTTCTTGCCGCGCGGTGCCTGAAGCAAAAGCAGTTCGCAAGTGTCAGTCGGCCGACTCCTGAAGTTCAGATCCGAAGTCTTCATTACAGCTAAGTACCCCATTGGGGAAACATTTTTCTTGTTCCAGACCGATGTCAGAAAAAGTTAATAACTGTATTTCTTATGGGAAGCAAATACCTCATAAGGATTTTCATTCTTACTGTATTCCTTGCCTAGGCCCTGACCATAACATTGCTAGTTATCGGTTTTGTGCTAGATTTAACCAACGCACTATTAAGCATCGGTACGATTTTGCATTCCATTACTTCGGCAGAAGACTTAATTATATAATGCCGTCGGATCAGCTGACTACCGGAGTTTACAAAAAACGAAAAGAAAAGGACAAGCATCCGAGATCCAAAACCGACGACGTGGCTTCTTCTAGGCCTGTCGCCGGTTCTCAGTGAGGCGCTTTCGCAGCCCCTGACGCCCGCTACCTCAGACCCACAGGCTACTTCCGACACCCACGTGGAGCCGACTGGGCCTCTGGAAACTCAAGGTATTGGACACTCGGAAACTATTCCCTCAGATGGGTCCAGAGCCGCTAAGCAGGCATCGGCTTCTGAGGGTGTTTTCAGGCCTACACAGTTATATGTGAAACCTACTTCAGCTACAAAGGCAAAGACTAAAGCAGCTCTAAAGACAAAGAAACAAGTACAGCATTCACCTGGACAGGCCTCCATGCCTAAAAAACAGATGCTTAAAATGGTCGAAGACCTTATTACTTTGATCAGGGGTTCCCATCCCCCTCCTGAAAAGAGGCCTAGGCAAGAGTTAGAATATGAATCTTCAGACCAGGTTTCCATTTCCTCTGATTCCTCCTCTGAACAGGATTACTCTATTCCTCCCTATGAGGATTCGGATGCTGAAGAATCTATCCCTTCAGCCTCTCCTCCTGAGGATTATTCTTTTGGGGAAACACTGCATACTATGAGGGAGCATTTCCACTGGGAGAGCCAAGACTACTCAGAATACAAGATAAAGCTCAGAGACTTCATTTTATTGCCCCAGCATAGGCCCCTTGCTATCCTGCCTGTTTCAGACATTGTAGATGATGTTTTTTCAGAGTCCAGTCTTTCTCCAGACTCTTTACCACCAGCCCCTGTTAAGCCAGACAGATACTATAGGGTCCCTGATTCACATAAATTCTCTATAAGAACCCTGCAGCTGACCTAGAAACCATCTCTCAGGGTCCCAAAGAGGTCAAGGCTTCTACTGCAAAAAAACCTATCCCCTCTGATAGGAATTCTAGGGCCCTAGACAGATGGGGCAAAAAGATTTATACCTCTGCTACCTTGGCTGTTAAGAGCCTTAAATTGCCAATTTCATATGCTTAAGTATCAGCAATATCTTATGTCTTTGCTTAAACAGAAAATGTCAGCAAATACAGAATGTGAAGACAATAAAGAAATGCAGGATTTATTGCATGCAGCTAAACAAGTTGGAAAGCATACTTTACAATGTGGTTTTGATTCTCTTGAGGCCTCCTGCAGGGCCACTGTTACAGGTTCTGTCATTAGGAGGCATGCTTGGTTAAAAGAACAAAATTTGCCAAATCATGTTAAAGCAAAACTATTAGATGCTCCTTTACAGCATGATACTTTGTTTGGTGCTAAAGCAGAAGAGGTGTTGAAGAAAATGGAGGACAAAGCTAAATCAATGCAAACAGTCAAGGATTTCTTGCAGGTACAACCTCCCAGATTTAGCAGGAACTGGCCTACAAAAAATTGGTCCTTTCCAGTGTCAGACAGACCACAAAGGGGCAGATACAGATGCCCCAGAGGCAGATCACAGCCCCAAGGCTCATACTGGCCTAAACAATGGGGTGCTTCTACCTCCAAGAGCAGAGAGGAAAAATCACAGCCATACAGGAAACCATCTCAATGACTTTCCACTTCCAGCACCAAGCACTTATCTTTTGGCAGCCCCTTTGGGGGGAAAACTAGCACTTTTTTCACAAAACTGAAACATGATCACCCAGGACAAATGGGTTCTACATATAATTTCACAAGGCTACAGGTTCCACTTTCACACCCTGCCAAGGCAAAATGGTATGCCAGACCTGCACGCAATCAATGGACAGAGGCACAAAAACAAGTTTCATCCCCCATGGACATGAGGGCCATTCAGCAAGTACCAGAGCAAGAGCAGGGACAAGGATTCTATTCAAGACTGTTCTTGGTACCCAGAAAAGACAAAGCCTGGAAACCAATACTGGACCTATCTATTCTAAACACATATCTGGATATTCCAAAATTCAAAATGTTGACTCTACATTAGATTCTGCCCATGTTGGGCAAGAAGGCTTGGCTTGTGACTTTAGATCTAAAGGAGGCATACCTGCATGTCCCAATCAGACAAACATGCAGAAGATACCTCATATTCAAAGCTGGCTCAATGCACTACCAATTCTCTGCACTGCCCTTTGGCTTATTTGCTGCGCCCAGGGTCTTCACAAAGTGCCTGGCACCAGTAATTGCATTTTGCAGACAAAGAGGAATACAAATATATCCTTACTTGGACAACTGCCTTATTCAAGCGGAGAACAAGGACATTCTACTACAGCATCTGGCATTTGTACAAAGATTACTGACAACTCTAGGGTACACAGTAAACGAAAAGAAATCAAAACTCGTACCCTCTCAAGAGATAATATTCCTGGGTGCAAGCTTAAATACAACTGCCCAGATGGCTTATCTCATGCCAGACAAACACAGGTAACTGACTACTTATTTCAAAATGTTGGCAACAAAGACCCAGTTATCTGCAAGAAAAATTCTGCAGGCCTTGGGTTTCATAGCATCCTGCATTCTGCTAATTTCATATGCAAGACTGCATATGAGGAAACTTCAATGGTATCTAAAAAGTGTTTGGACTAAACATTGCCACAGACTGGAAGCAATACTTACCCTCATTCCCTGCCTGCAACAGGAGTTACGATAGTGGGCAAAAGCCTGTCACCACAACACGGGACAGCCATTCTTCTTACCCACAGCCAGGCAGACATTGACAACAGATGCATCAGATTATGCCTGTGGGGCCCATATGGCATCTACATATCAATCAAAAAGAGATGCTAGCTGTTCAGAATGCCCTGACAGCCTTCAAGGATCTACTTCATCCAGGACAACTGCTAATAAAGACGGACAATACTACAGTCATGTGGTACATAAACAAGCAGGGTGGCCCACATTCCTACCCCCTCTGCAGGCTAGCCATGAACTTGTGGAACACAGCATTGACTTACCAAGTACATCTGCAAGCACAATTCCTGCCAGGAAGGACAAATACTCTGGCAGATGAACTAAGCAGAAACCTAATGGATCCCCACGAGTGGAAATTGGATCCACAAGTCTTCAGCATGATAACAAGGACCTGGGGATGCCTGGACATAGACCTATTTGCCTCCCCACACAACTACCAACTACAAAGATTCTGCACAAGGACTTATCACAAGCAAGCATGGAAAGTGGATGCTCTATCTTTCAGCTGGAAAAATCTAACAGTATATGCCTATCCTCCTCTGCCTCTCCTCCCCAAGGTACTCCACAATGTCAGACAAGAGAAACCAAAAATGATACTGATTGCCCCAGACTGGCCCCGCCAGCACTGGTACCCAATACTAAAGAGCTTGTCTCACTGCCCAGCCTGGACATTACCTCAAATTCCTCACGTATTAACCCAACAAGACAGTCAGATACTGCACAGCCAACTCCAGACCTTAAACCTGGCAGCATGGCAGATAATGTAGCCTCTCAAGACACACCTCTCTCTAAAGCAGTGATGGATGTTATTTTGGAGACCAGGAGGCCTAGCACAAGAAAATCTTACGCAGACAAATTGAAGAGATTCTGTGCTTGGAACCAAGCACAAGGTATTGATACGATTGTTCCAAATATTCCTCAGATTTTGCAATACTTAACTGAGATGCTGGATAAAGGCCTTTCCTTTTCATCAATTAAAATTCATGCCTCTGCCATTTCAGCTCATTACAATACAGAACCATCTATTTTTTCTCATCCATTACTAAGGCAGTACCTCAGAGGGGCCAAAAACACAAGACCTCCAAGGAGATCACCAGTACCTGCATGGGACCTCAACTATGTCTTGGAAAAACTCACACTGTCTCCATTTGAGCCAGCCTCTGCAGCTGATATAAAATTCTTATCCTGGAAAACAGCTCTGCTCCTAGCAATAACCTCCGCTAGAAGAGTCTCAGAGTTACAGGCACTCATGGCTGTGGAACCTTTTGTCATTTTCCATCCTGATAGGGTTTTGCTGAGGACAAACCCTACATTTATGCCTAAGGTCATGTCCAGTGTGGCCCTTAACCAAACAATTCATTTGCCAACTTTTTATCCAAACCCATAGAATAAGGGTGAGAGAATTATGCATACTTTGGACATTCACAGACAGCTACATTTCTACTTGGACAGAACCAAAGCTTTCAGAAAGACTGAACAACTTCTAGTGGCATATGCTGCAGCATCACAAGGAAAGCCTATCTCAAAACAGACTATTTCAAAATGAATAGGCCATTGCATTCATTTCTGCTATTCACAGCATGGCAAATCAGTGCCTAAGGGCATTAGGCCACATTCAACCAGAGCAGCAGCCACTTCAGCAGCCTTCCTCAGAGGAGTACCAACCAAAGACATCTTAGAGGCTGCAACTTGGAGTTCAGTGCATACCTTTACAAAGCACTATCACCTACCTCTCTACTCTAAATCCAGGGCAGTCTTTGCCACTGCAGTTATGCAGGGCCTGATAGCCTCCCCTAATCCTATTTAGCTCCAGCCTCCCAACCTTAGCTTTGGGATTCAACCCAATTGTAATGACTGCAACAGTGAAACACGATGAACATAGTACAGTTGTGTACCTACCATAAATGTAGATGTTTGAGTGTATTCACTGTTGCAGTCCAGGTTACCCTCCCACCATCCCCCTTTTTTCCTTGCTGGGACCTATCTGTACTTTCCTACTCTATACAACCTATGTGGTGTATTTGCTTGTAGATGAAGGAAAAGTTGTTTTTTGTGCATGCATGCTTATTGGCATAATTTAGCCTACCATTTTAGGGGCACCTGACACCTGGGGCAAGAAAAACTGAAGAAAATGGCATCGGCTGCATCATTTATACCCCTGGTGCACTGACGTCAGGGAAGAGGCGACAGCAACCGACGCCGGACCTAGACTTTGGAACTCAGGCCGACTGCGGGTAGCCTGCCAGCAGGATAACCCAATTGTAACGACTGCAACAGTGAATACACTCGAACATCTACATTTATGGTAGGTACACAACTGTACTTCTAACCACAGCTTCACCTCAGGTTATGTGCCCACAGAGTGGTGCATGGCAGCAGTTATTCCACTCCATAAAGGAGGTGCCACCACTAACCCCGGGAATTACCACCCCGTCAGCCTGACGAGTCTCGTCTGCAAGGCCATGGAGTGCATCATCATGGAACTCATAAACAACAACATTGGGAACCTACAAACCCTAGACCCCACCCAGTTTGGGTTCGTAAAGAGAAGGTCATGTCTCCTAAATCTGGTTGACTTTTTCCAAATGGTCACTAAAGCAATAGATGAGGGAAAGGCGGTTCACACAGCATACCTTGATCTTGTAAAGGCCTTCGATACCATTCCCCATTCGGGAATTATAGACAAACTCACCAACCTAAATATAATCCCCTGCGTTACAAGATGGGTTGCTAACTGGCTCATGGACAGAACCCATTCAGTGAGAATAGGAAACGCTAGACCCGGCTCCAAACCTGTGACTAGTGGTGTACCACAGGGCTCAGTCCTGGGACCCCTCCTGTTTCGTATGTACTTCTCGGAGGTACAAGCAAACACAGATGGACTATGGCTAACAAAGTTCGCAGATGACTGCAAACTGGGTGCCATAATTGTGACTCCTACTGATGTAGACATCCTTCAAAAGGGTCTTATGGATACAGATAGGTGGTGCCAAAACCACAGCTTCAAGCTAAATGCAAAAAAGTGCATTGTCATTCCCTTTGGGAAAAACTAAGTACCTATGAATTACAACATAGGTGGTAGCCTACTTACCACAGAGATAAGAGACCTAGGGACTCAGGTGGATAGTAACCTCTCCTTCGACAACCATATTGCTAAAGTGGTTAGAAAATCCTTCTACATGGCCCACCTTATCACAAGGGGGTTTGCATTTAGGAATAAGGAAGTTATTGTCCCCCTTTACTCATCACTCATTAGACCCATTATTGAATATAATGCCCCGTTTGGGATGTACCTAACAAGACATCTGCAACAACTGGAGAGGCCTCAAAAGTACCTCACAAGGAGGATAACGGGCCTTAAAAAATGCCCTTTGCCATGAGGCTAAAAAAACTCAGACTGTACTCTGTCGCATACCGGCTACTCAGAGGTGATCTCTGCCTGACATACAAGGCTATGTCAAACCCCGAATTGCTAAAAATGCTCCACCTAAGGAAAACCCAATCCATCAGAGCTACATGCTCAAGGGACATAAAACTGATATCAACAACAAACAGGACTTGTTGGAGGGACAGATTCATGTCTCAGAGACTTCCCTTGCTCTGGAATAAGGTCCCCATATATGTGAGGCAGAGCTCCTCATTAGCGCCCTTCAAGAGGAATCTTGATGAGTGGATGGGAAACAGGAAATTCACCCCGGGAATCACTTCTGTGGCCCTGATAGACAGGGGCGCAGGTAACTAAACCAAGTGGGAGGAAAGCGAAAGCAGAACATTTTTGGCTAGGCTTAATTATGCCCTAGGGCCAATAGCCTAGTGCCTACATATGAACCTATGAACCTATAAGTGTGTCTGCATGCTTAGTTGTTTTCAGTCTGACTTTTTTGTGTATGAAGGCTCAAGCCAGTAATGTGTCATAAACTTAAGTAATGCTAAACAATATGACTGTTTAAAAACTGATGCTGGCAGCTTGCTTTGTAACCAAAGACAAGTGAATGGTTTAATGTTTCATCTAAGCTGTGAGAAAACACTACTGGGAGGTAGACTTATTCCAGTTTTCAGTAAATCTGCAAAAACAACTGACAGCAGCAGTTGGATATTAGCCCTGGATGGCATTTACATATGGCTCTATGTGGCCAGATGATTTTGTCATGAGACATGCATACCAGGAGACTACATTAGCTCTACTTGTAGATCAGGTACAATGCAGAAAAGTATGTCATAAAAGACAGAAAATTAAAAACTTATAAAGCAGAAGAAGCTAGTGGAAACTGTTTCTATGATTACATCAGAACTTATGGTAGTTCTAAAACATATTGAACAGGCACAGATTCTTACTGCAAAGTACTGAAGTTCTGCAAAAAAGCACTCTGAACTCCTTTTTAATGCATTACTTTGACTGTATAGTTGTGTGCCTGCCTCTTTAACATCTCTCTCTCTTCCTCTTTCACTTTCAGCCAGCGTTTTTCTCACTCTCTCTTACCCTCACTGAGCTAATGCCTCTGGAATGTAAAGCATGGAAAAAGGCTGAAAAGGGGGATAGAATGCATTTTCAGGAGGCTGTTTTTAGTATGGACTATGTTCAGTGCCAATAAACATAATTATAGCTAGGCAATAGGAAGAGCCCGAATATCTAAGTGGATAATACTTCGAAGGCATATTACTGCATACCAGAAACATATGAAAAATGTCTTTTAAAAAGTCAGATGGGAGATGAACAGTTCAGATCAGGATTTGGTAGCACTGATCCAATGTTTACAGGGAGGCAGATGGTGGAGAAGCTGGAAATAAGGAAAACAAATAATTGGGTATGTTGAGACATACAGAAAGCATATGATAAGATCTCAACAAAGCTGATGTATGCAGTCTTACAATGGAAGTATCAGAAACATTGCAGAATTAGTGTTGACTCTGTACAGTGACACAAGCACAGTGTTTGGACTTACAGATTGATTGCCAGTGGAGATGACTCTCCATCAGGGTCCAGCTTAGAAACCTGTTCACACTACTGATTGACTACATTAGCAAACATTTCAGTAAACACAGATCAAAAAAGCTGCTGTATATGCAGATGATGTGGCATTACAGGCCAACTGAACAGGAATTTCAGCATATAATAGGGAATGGAATTTAAAACTGAAGGCAAATGTGATGAAAATGAGCACATACAATTCAGTGGTCATGACAGCAACTGGGGAAAGTCAGAGTGCAGAGAAAATAGAATCAGGAGCACTGAAGCCAAAGCAATGCATGCAACTCAGTGTGCATCTGTATGGCACAGATTGTGGGCAGTAAAGGCATGGCTGCTGAAGAAGCTTGAGGTAATGGCGATGCAGTGACTGAGATGGACAATAAGATGCACACTCGTTGAGAAATAAACAAAAGCAAAGGAAGATATCACAACTCAAACTAAATTAGCCCCAAGTGCAGAACAGGTTAAGATGAAAACATACTACAGTGGTTTGTTTACATATGCAGAAAAACAGCAGAGAATCTGGTATTGCAACTTGAGAGAGACAGAAAAAAAGCAAAAAAATATGAGGTTGCCCAGCCAGGGGACGGACTCCATGAATCCAAAGCTACACAAAGCAGAAAGTCATGAAACAAAAGGGCCAAAAACGAAAACAATAATCATACTAGGAAACCATCTGCCCCTTCAGTAAACTATACACAAAAATAATATAAAAAGACCACATAAATTAAGAAAGGAAATGATCTTCCCTACACATCCTCAATATAAAAGTGCTTGAAATTCAGTAGCTGGCATAAAACTAAGATGAATTGCATAATGCTGAATGCTTTTCCCCAAAGGAAATCATTGACAGTGAGATTTCTAATTGTACACCAGCAAAGATGTACTTTTAAAGGGAGATTTCTTCCTTCTTCAAGTTGGTATGAATGTGGAGTTGGTATATGTAAGGTTGGGGGCTACAAATGACTTACCCTTCCGCCACATGGGAGGGCAGTAGGGATTGCCCTCTGCAAAAAACACAAGAAAAATAAGTTTTTCATTCACCCTTTTGTTTTGTTTTACACCTAAGAAAAGTGATAGAGACAAAATATAAAATAATGAAAAATAAATAACTAAGGAAAAAAGGAGGCAAAACTTTTTAAAATAAATGGCACAAAACAGAAAACACTGGACTAGAATATAAGCAGATGCTAACAAATAAGAAAATAGCCATCTAATACAGGAAAAAGACATGTATATAGAAAAGAAAAAAAAAACAGCAGCCATGGATTAACAGAAAAGTACATAAGTGAGATTCAGTAAAAATATAAAAAAATAAAATAAAATAAAATATACACTATCCCGAATGCAATGAACAAATGGAAAACATGCTAATATGCCTAAAAGTAGCAAGGTTGCAGGATGTCAAACTACCTTTATAGAATATTTTTAGATCAGTTAAAAATATCAAACAAACCAAAAAGTTAGTTAACCAAATCAGAATGAAAGATACTAGAAAAATGAACTGTGTAATAGAAATACATATTAAGGACTACCTTGATTAAGTGTTTTGATTGCACATGGTCTTTAAGGGTCACCTTAAAGAAAGGTACAAATCCTCTTTTCCAAATGATCTAACACCTACACTATTGATGTCCATTACTAAAATGGCTCCATACAGCATAAATGTGTAACACAACTTTTTTTTAATCTTATTGTTTGGGCCCCACCCCACAATGACTATCACCTCTTTCACTAGGATGTCCAAACGATCCATCTGTTCCTCCCAGGAGGGAGTACCCCATGCCCATTCATTCCTCTGGGAAGTGAGAACTCAAAGTTCCAGCATCTTCTGTGAATGTGGTGAGATTTTGTTTATGCTCTTAATACCACCCCTGGTGACTTGCATGTTACAAAATCATCTGTTAGCAGGAGTTGCATGACTGCTAGCACACATGTCAAGTCTTCCGACGAAGTGGTACACCTCTTTGCAGCATATGCATGAAAGGATCCTTATTATCACACCTATACTTTTGTAAGTGTCACATGCACTGTGAGCTGGGCTGCCACACACAGGCCAAGATGGGTTAGCTGGTATCAGACATCCACTCCCATCTACCTTCCACCTGGTCCCACCACCACTACCGCCATGCAACTAGTCAAACAGAAATTATGTAGGACACAATCAGGGTTTTGTGCACTAGAGGCCAATATATACCACAACTTTATTTAACAATACTAATCCGGCTGTTTGGTAATCATAATTTTGTACATATGCACATATCTTTATTATTATTATTATTATTATTATTATTATTATTATTAGTATATTTCTCCTGACTAATTTTATTTTTCATGTTACTCTCTTCCCAGATCACTTTGTGATTTATTTTTTCAGCTGTCCTGTAAAAAGAATGTGTACTATAAGTTCATCTTTCCCAGTATTCGTCATATATGGATACGTTTGTTTAATATGTTCACTACTATGTTAAAAGCACCTTTTTCACAGGTGCTTTAAAAATTAGCCCGTGTACTGTAACTGTATAAACTGTATAGTACTTCTGATGCATCCACAAGCATGCCATAGCACGTTTGTTTTGCCTGTCGTGTATGTATTAACAGTATCTAAAAGTCTTCATATGAGCCATACTATGTAAACTTGGATTTGACCCACCTACAATTTAAAAGATGGAAGTAAAAGAATCTATTATAACTCCATAAAAAGTGCACAGTATCAGCAGCTGTAACACTGGTTTCAGTTCTACACAGTGGTTAGTGTTATGCAATAATCCTTTCTTCCTCTTACAGATTCGTTCAGATTCATTTCAGCAAATAATAAGATTAATTAATATGAGGGAAATATGCTGAACTCGTATTCTTCAGATCACAGATTCTGGACTCACAGAATTGCAAGAATAAAAGGTTTTATAAATGCTACTATTTCTCACTATCCCCTAACCTAAAAAAAACTTGGTTACATGCATTTGCTATCCTAGCCAGAAAGTGATGAAAACATTGCTTAAAAGCTAAAGTAATTTTCTGGTTGGGGTTTGGGGGGACCCTCGGAACAGATATTCAAAAACAACCAGTGGCACTTTAATTAATCAACTTCTTAATAATTTCAGGCTTCCTATCATTATTCTGTATTCCTTGCAAATCTTAGGTTCCACTTACCCCCTAAAAAGTGTTTGCAAATTAAGCTACCAAAATAGTTATTTCCAAAGCTGCTAATTTGCTGATATTTATGCATCTGCAAGCATTAAAACAGCACAGTTCATCTGTCCAGTCCAGTGCCAGATGTTGATGCATACATAGCCATGTTATAAATTTCATCTAGGACTACTGACCTGCCGATCAAACTTAAAAAGTTCATCCACTGGATTAAAATATATCCTTTCAGAGTTAAACCAATGCTGCTGCCTTACTGTACACATGCATATATATGCTAAAGTACCTGCAATATATGCTGAAGTACCTGCACTGGAACAATACAAGATGCATCTTTGCCTCAATATAGTTCAGTTTCAAAAATGCAGCAATTAACATTACAAGGAAAATAATTACACTTCTGGATGTTTCCAAAGTACAATCCATCAGTTTATCATAGGTTCATAGGTAGGTACTAGGCTATCTGCCCTAGGGCCTATATAAGCCTAGCCAAAAAGGTACCATGGCTTTCGCCACCCAAGAAAATTATTTTCCTGTGCTCCTGTCAAGTAGAGCCACAGAGGTGATCCCTAGGGTGAATTTCCTATTTCCCATCCAATCATCAAGATTTTTCTTGAAGAGTGCTAATGAGGAGCATTGTTTGATATCGATAGGTAGTTTGTTCCAGAGTATAGGAAGTCTCCGGGACAGGAATCTATCCCTCCAGCATGTTCTGTTTATTGTAGTGACAAGGTTTAGGTCCCTAGAGCATGTAGCTCAGCGGGACTGGGATTTCTTTAAGTGGAGGATGTCCAACAGCTCTGGGTTTGACATAGCTTTGTATGTTAGGCAGAGATCGCCTCTGAGTAGGCGATATGTGACGGAGTAAAGCTGGAGTTTTTTGAGTCAGTCTGCGTAGGGCATCTGTTTGAGGCCGGTAATCCTCTTTGTGAGGAATTTCTGTGGCCTTTCCAGTTGTTGTAGATGTCTTGTGAGGTACATACCAAAAGGGGCATTGTACTCTATAATGGGTCTAATGAGTGACGTGTAGAGGGGAACAATGACCTCTTTTTTCCTGGATGAGAAACCTTTTGTGATGAAACTCTTCTTAGCATGAAGAACATCGATATCTGTGCAGTAACAGAAAACTGGTTCAAGGCCCCAGCACTATCAGGTTATACCTCATACCATGCTTTTCGCCCCCAAAACTTGACCAAGAACACAAAAGGAGGGGTATCAATATTCGTCAAAGATACCCACACCTCCAGGTTGGTGGCACAACCGCAAGCATCAGAGACTATCCATGTGCAACTAACAGTGGGTAAAACTGCCTTCCAGTTTATAGCCTGCTACAGACCACCCTCCCAAACCCAGGAACCCCACTCGGTCTTCCTGAGAACACTGGAAAATATAAAGGTCTCTCCAAACACCATTATATTCTTCAACTACCCAAACATAGACTGGGAGCATTACTCTAGCTCCAACACCCTTGCCCAAAGGTTCCTAGAATTTATAAACTCAAATGCTATGGAACAACTTGTTACCACTCCCACAAGAGGGGAAAACATACTGGACCTGATCATCACCAACATGGGGACTCTATGCTCCAGGCCAGAAGTGTATCCCTCACTGGTAAGATCAGACCATAAACTAATTTCACTGGATATTCACATCCCGACTCCACCCCCTGCCCTGAAAACCAGTGAAAAACTTCTCTAAAGCAAATTTCACACTCCTCAAAACCGAGGTGGAATCCTTCAAAGCCCGGGCCTGTGGAAAATACGTCCCAGACCGCAGAATCCTTTATAAACGCATTCTATGAACACCTTCAGGAATGCATGGATCATGCAATCCCAGATAAAACCAAGACCCAATCCTCCAAAGGCAGACGTCCTGTCTGGTGGACCCCAGCCATAAACAAACTATACAATAGAAGGAGGAAGCTACTACAGGATAGAGCAAAATCCCCAAAAGGGAAGGCATCTCTGATCAGTATTAGCAAAAACTGCACTCATAAAATCGTCTAAGGCCAACGAAAAATTGCATAGGACACTAAGGATAGTCACAAGGCTTTCTTTAGTTATGTTAGGAACCTGGGTGGGAATTCCCAGATATGCTCAGAATTAGTCCAAAATGACAAAATTGCACCGAACCCACAGTCATTGCCATCTTCCTAGCTGACAGGTTCAGCAAAGGGCAAATATCTATCCCAGCAGAGTGCTGCCCCCCTGACATCTCAGATGCTCAGGTAAGAGTCGCCCTCTCCAAAGCAAAAAGCACAGCATCAATGGGAACAGAGGGTGTCCTACATGAACTCCAAGAAGAGCTAAACCCAAACATAAAACTACTGTTCAATCTCAGCCTTACTACAGGATATGTACCCAAAGAGTGGCGTACAGCAACAGTGGTCCCTCTCCACAAAGGTGGTGCCTCAATGGATCCTGGAAACTATCCCATAAGCCTGACTAGCTTGGTCTGCAAAGCTATGGAAAGGATCATCATGGACCTCATAAATAAAGATATTGGGGACCTACAGGCACTGGATCCTACCCAGTTTGGCTTTGTTAAGGGCAGATCCTTCCTCTTAAACCTGGTTGATTTCTTTGAAACAGTCACCAAGGCCATTGGGCAGGTGGTCCACACAGCCTACCTGGACCTAAAGCCTTCGATACAATACCCCACTTGGGCATTATAGATAAGCTCACCAGCTTAAATATAAACCCCTATGTCACTAGATGGGTTGCAAACTGGCTCAACGACAGAACCCACATGGTTAGAATTGCTGGAGCCATGTCAGACTCCAAACCAGTTACAAGTGGCGTCCCACAAGGCTCAGTCCTGGGACCTCTCTTGTTCGGTATATATTTCTCGGAGGTACAGGCCAACACGGAAGGACTGTGGCTGACCAGATGACTGCAAACTGGGCGCCATAATCAACTCTCCAGCTGGCACAAGCATCCTCCAAAAGGGCCTAATAGAAACAGTCAACTGGTGCCAGAGCCATGGCCTCAAGCTAAATGCCAAAAAGTGTATAGTCATCCCCTTTGACAAAAACAAAGTGCCCACAAATTACCACATAGGTGGTAATCCATTAAAAACAGAAGAAGTAATTAGGGACCTGGGGACCCAAGTTGATAGCAATCTCTCATTTGACAACCACGTGGCCAAAGTGGTTAGAAAAACATTTTATATAGCCCACCTAATCATGAAGGGAATTCACATCTAGATCAGGGGAGGTCATTGTGCC
Organism: Protopterus annectens; assembly: GCF_019279795.1. Taxonomy (NCBI): domain Eukaryota; kingdom Metazoa; phylum Chordata; order Ceratodontiformes; family Protopteridae; genus Protopterus; species Protopterus annectens. The sequence goes on along the minus strand of NC_056746.1, from coordinate 211,242,114 downwards.
TCTTTACTCATCCCTCATCAGGCCCATAATTGAGTACAATGCCCCTTTTGGGATGTACCTTACCAGACACCTGCAGCAACTGGAAAGACCCCAAAAGTATCTTACCAAGAGGATCAAAGGGCTCAAACAGATGCCATATGCTGCCCGGTTAAAGAAACTTCAGCTCTACTCAGTGGCATACTGCCTGCTCAGAGGCGATCTGTGCCTGGCGGTATAAAGCCCATGTCAACCGGAATTAATGGACATGCTGCACCTCAGAAAATCCAAATCCCATCGAGCTATGAGACTTGAACCTCAGCACTGAAATAAATAGGACATGCTGGAGGGACAGATTCATAACAGAGGCTCCCTTCACTCTGCAATAAAATCCCAGTCCAGGTTAGGCAGAGTCCCTCATTGAGTCTCTTGAAAAGGAATCTTGATGAGTGGATGGGAGATCATAGGTTTACCCCAGGTATCACTTCTGTGTCACTGTTAGACATAGGCACAGTATACTAACCTCGAAAAAGGGCATAGCAAAATTAATTTAAAATGGGTGGCGAAAGCCAAACACACTCTGGCTAGGCTTATAAATGCCCTAGGGCAGATAGCCTAGTATGAACCTATGAACCTATGAGGTGTGCCACATAGAAGGATTTCCTGACTACTGTGGCGATGTGATTATTAAAGGAGAGACTACTGTCCACCTGTGTCCCAAGGTCTCTTATCACACTTTCAGTGTTAATTAGACTACCACCTATGTGGTAGCTCATGGGTACAGAGTTTTTACCAAAGGGGATGACAATGCACTTTTTGGCATTGAGCTTGAGGCCATGGCTTTGACACCAGGCATCTGTCTCCATGAGGCCCTTTTGTAGGATGTACACATCGATAGGAGTTTTGATTATGGTTCCTAGTTTGCAGTCATCTGTGAACTTTGTTAGCCAAAGACCTTCTGTGTTAGCCTGTACTTCAGAAAAGTAGATACCAAACAGGAGAGGAACCAGGACTGAACCCTGTGGTATTCCACTTGTCACTGGTCTGAAGTCGGATTTGGAGTCTGCTACCTTCACAGTGTGGGTTCTGTTAATGAGCAAGTTGGCAACCCATCTTGTGACATAGGGATTTATACCTAGTTTAGTGAGTTTATTTATAATTCCAGAGTGGGGGATGGTGTCAGAAGCCTTGGCAAGATCTAGATAGGCTGTGTGAACCACCTTACCCTCGTCTGTGGCTTTGGTGACTGCTTCAAAGAAGTCTATCAGGTTTAGGAGACATGATCTGCCTTTTACAAACTCGAACTGGGTGGGGTCCAGAGTTTGGAGATTACCAATGTCTTTGTGTATAAGATCCATGATGATACATTCCATGGCCTTGCAGACCAGGCTTGTTAGGCTAATGGGGCAGTAGTTCCTGGGGTCCGTGGTGGCTCCCCCTTTGTGGAGTGGGATAACCATTAATGTGCGCCATTTAGTGGGCACAAAGCCTGAGGTGAGGCTATGATTGAACATGGTGCTTAGGTGGGGTGCCAGTTCATTCTACGATTCATGTAGAATGCAGCCTGTGATGTTGTCAGGTCCCATGGATGCTGTGTTCTTGGCTTTGGAGAGTGTGATTTTTTACCTGTGTAGCCGTGATTACAGGAACTTTGCATTCTTCCAGTATAGAGATGGGCCCTATAGGGGGTGAGAGGGGGGTAAATTTAGCACTGAACCTGTCTACCAGGATGTTGGCAATATCAGTTGGTTCTATATATTTAGTGCCATTGTGCTATAACTCAGAGCAGATCTGAGTATTGCTATTGAGATTCTTGACATAGCTATAGAATGCTTTGTGGTTATCTTTAGAATCAGTGGCAAATTTGTTTTCGTAACTAGCTTTGGAGGATTTTATGAGGGATCTCAGCTTCTTACTGAGGCTGACCAGGGAGTTCCTCCAATCATGGGGTTTTACGCTTTTTTGCAACAGTTTCTTTCTTCTGTTGTAGAGTTTGTTTATGGCAGGGGACCACCCAATTGGCTTCCTTTTTTTGGAGGATAGCATCTTGGTTCTGTTAGGGATAGCATGATCCATGCATTCATGTAAGTGCTTATAAAGTGCATTTGCGTAGGATTCAGCAGTCGTACCTCTATTGTACATCTGCATGGGTGTCATGAAGTTTGCCACTTCTGTCTTAAGAAGTGTGAAGGTGGCTTTGGAGAACTTTTTTACGGTGGTTTCCTTAATGGGGGGTGGGGGCGAGATGTGGATGTCTAGGGTGATTAGCTTGTGGTCGGATCTGACCAATGAGGAATTGACCTCTGGTGTGGAACATCGGTCGTCCATGTTGACCAGGTCTAGGATATTGCTGCCCCTGGTGGGGGTGTGGATAAGTTGATCCAAGACATTGGAATTTATGAATTCCAGAAAACGTTGAACAAAAGAGTTGGTACATGAGTAGTTTTCCCAGTTAATGATGGGGTAGTTGAAATCACCCATTATTAGGGTGTTGGGTTGTACCCTAATATTTTCCAGTGTATCAAGAAATGAGGAGTGGGAATCCTGGGGCATGGTTGGGGATCTGTAGCAAGTTACAATTTGGATTGCGGTCTTGCCCAGAGTTAGTTGCACTTGGATAATCTCAGATGCATTATGCTGAGCAACTAGCCTGGAGGTGTGGATATCCTTAATGAATATGGACATGCCTCCGCCTTTAGTGTTTCGGTCCAGGTTAGGTGCTCGCAAGGTGTGGTATGAATTATAGCCTGGTAATGCAGGGGTGCTGTCTGGAGCCTTGAACCAGGTCTCTGTCACTGCACAGATGTCGATGTTCTCCATTTTAAGGAGTGCCTTGAGTGAATGCATTTTGAGGTTTAGACGTCTAGCATTGAGTAGCATTACCCTCAGATTTTGCATGCTTGTACTTGTTAAGGTGGTGAATTTGTCATTCCTTGCCTGAAAAAGGCACTATAGGGGGTGGCAAGAGCCTTAGTCAGTATCCAGAATCTCAAGAGCAACAGGTGCAGGCCATTTCTGGCAAAGCATCATGGTCTGTCGATCATGTCATCCCAAGCAGACAGATACTGGATCCCCTTAGAATGACACCGGAAGCTTAGCCAATTGTTGAAGTCAATCATTTTGTCCTTGTACTGCAGTATCATTCTGGGTGATGGCAGGATGCTACTCAGGGCTAGGGTCATACCTGCCTGGGTTACAAGATTGGAGAGCTCCTCCGTGTCTCTTTTCATGTAATCCAGGGAGGTACATCTCAGGTCATTCACACCAACATGGACAATGACAGAGTCATATTTGTACTTGTTGTGGAGTGACTTGAGTATGTGCATTATGTGGCCGATCCTGGCACTCTACAGGCAGCTGACAGTAACTTTCTCCTTGATTAGCCTGGTGAGTGGAACATCAGTGTGCCTGACTATAGAGTCACCTATGACTAGAGTGTTGGGCACGTTGTTATGCCTTATGGGCTCTGGTTGAGCGGCACACTGAGTTTATGGGCTATGTGTCATTTGGGTTGTGTTAGGAGGTGAAGGTTGCTTGCGTTTCTGCTTTGGAGGTCTCTGTTGCTTGAGCAGATTTTTATTGAGAGCCTCCGCGAATGTAGGTGGGTGTTTCATGTTTCTATGTGTGTGTTTTGGTGGTGTATGTTTTGAAGGGCTATGTGATGAGTGTGGTGTGGTGCAATTGTTTGCCTTCTCCTCTTGCCTGTCTAGTCCAGTCTTGGGTGAAGGGAGCTTTGCTTTCAGTTTGGCTATATAAGTGCATCTCTCACAGGTTGTAGTGTTAGGTGGTAGGAGGAGAGGGTTGTCTGTGTACATGAGGCAATTGCTTCTTTGCCCCAAGATGCCCAGATTCATCAGGTAGGAGAAAACACTGGGAGCTGACCCTTAGACATGCCTGGATAGGTGCTTATTTATTAAGTACTAAAAACTGTTTTCCTCAAGTCAAGTGAGGAAAGTTGAGTGCTGTAGTAATGTGTAGCTTATTTAGTGCTTACAATGAGTTCTGAACAAATGCTGAGCTCAAAGAAACAGATTTTAGTGCTAAAAGTAAAAAACTGGCTCATTCTAAGGGAAAATTTGAAGAGCAGACTTTATGGTGCTGGGAATAGTTTAACCCTAGCTAAGTGGTGATGCATAAAGTGTATATATATATATATATATATATATATATATATATATATATATATATATATATATATATATTTGTTTTTTTTTTAATATAACAGTAGAAAATGAGCAAACTGATTTAAACAAATTTACCAATTAACCAATAAAAAGCTAAAAACTGAGCCTCATTCCAGCAGTCTTCGATCAGACAGGTTCTAACTGCACACTCCTGCCACTAGGGTGCAGGGGAACCTTCTCCAAAAATGGTCTGGATTAGTGCTCAAATTGTACAGACAAAGCTAGATTCAGCAGGTCTGAATTTAGTCTATGCTACAGCAAGCAAGGCATACCAATTTCAGAAAGAAACAGTTCAAATAAGCAGGTACAATAAGCCCTTAACCAGAAACTCACAGCTCAGAAGGGCATAATCTACCATCTCTTCCCACAAGAGTGCAGATAACACCTTCTTAATGTAAAGTAACTGACCCAATGCCCAATTGCTTAAACCAGAACTAATATACTTTTAGAATAACAGACACTAAGCCTTCAATCAGCAACTCCCAACTTGGAAGGATGTAAGCTACCTGTCCTACCACAACAGTGCAGACCACAAACCTTCTTAATGTAAAACAACTGGTCTGAAGCCCAAGTGATTCAAACAAAGGCTTAGAATTACAGTTACAATTTAATCAGGCTCCTAACAAGCAGTAATAAATGCATCAGAATAAATGCAATTAAGTACTTTAAAGAACAAGCAGCAAAAGCAACATAAAGTAATAAAATAGGAAGAAACACAAATACAGTAAAAGCAGATGAATAAGTGCAATTTTTATATAACAACAGAAAATGAGCAAACTGATTTAAACAAATTATCCCATTAACCAGTAAAAAAGTTCAAAACTGAGCCCTGTTCCAGCAGTCTTCAATCACACAAGTTCTAACTGCACACTTCTGCCACTAGGGTGCATGGGAACCTTCTCCAAAAGAGATGGCCTGGATTAGTGCTCAAGTTATACAAACAAAACTAGATTCAGGATGCCCAAATCTAGTCTATGCTACAGCAACCAAGGTGCACCAGTTTCAGAAAGAAACAGTTCAAATAAGCAGGCACAATAAGCCTTTAACCAGAAATTCCCAGCTCAGAAGGGCAGAATCTAGCCTTTCCTCCCACAAGAGTGCAGACCACAAACCTTCTTAATGAAAAATAATTGGCCTGAAGCCCAAGTGCTTTAACCAGAACTAATACACTTTTAGAATAACAGACACTGAGCCTTTAATCAGCAATTCCCAACTTAGAAGGATGTAAGCTACCTGTCCTGCCACAACAGTGCAGACCACAAACCTTCTTAACGTAAAACAACTGGTCTGGAGCCCAAGTGCTTAAACCAAAAGGCTTAGAGTAACAGTTACAATTTAATCAGGCTACTACCAATCAGTAATAAATGGAGCAGAATAAATACAACTGAGTACTTTTAAGAGGAGGCAAAAGCAAAATAAAGTGCATTTTTTTGTTTTATTCCAGAAGAAAACCTTTAAGTTTAGAACAAGACCAAATGAACAGATGAACATGATTTGGTGTGGGGTCCCTAGTTAGACCAACTTGACAAAGAGAGGAATGGGGAATAATGGGTCTGCAATCTTTGAGTCGGATTTACCAGTACCAATAACAACCTATATGTGGCTAGCAGCCTTGGCAGTAGGAGTCTGGAAGGAAATGGTCTGAAGAATGATAGTCTGCTGCTCACATGCATAGTGTTTGGACAAAAAGAACAGGACAAATACAAATGTCATGCCAGTGTAGGTATACATGGCAACATACATAAATTAATAACACTGTGTTTTTTAGAATTTAATGAGTTCATTAATTGATTAATTAATTGATCTAAGGTATAAAAGCTGAGTGATTTCAGTAAACCATTGTTCTGAGGAAGTCTATTTGCTTGACTGTTTGTTATTTTATATAATAAAGTGTGTGAATAGTGTTCAATGATCGTAGCACCTTTCTTGTCTGTTGATTTCGGGACTAGTTATCGGCTTGGAAGTGGTTTTCTTGGTTGCTGGTTGTTTTGCTGCTTCCCCACCTGTGGTTATTTTATACATGGCAACATGCTTATACTATCACTGATAAAATGGTATGCATGTAACTGTGGTAGCTGGAGATGTAAAGTTACAAATGCCATATAAAGAGCTGTGAAATGCATTTGAACCCGTACTATTCCCCTTGTCAGAAATGCATGTTTGAGGCCAAAGGTTAACTCCTTGAAAGGAGATACTCAGCATTCTATTAATTTAAATGACACTAGCAGAGCAGTGTGTGTGTGTGTGTGTGTGTGTGTGTGTGTGTGTGTGTGTGTGTGTGTGTGTGTGTGTGTGTGTGTGTGTGTGTGTGTGTGCACCAGTGCCTATCTGTATGTGTCTCAGCATGTGCATTTGGGGATAAGACAAATGGAACTGTACATAAGGTTATATTTAGCCTGGACCTCTATAGTGTTTGAAGATGAAATAACACAGAACTACAACAAATGACTGAAATGGAAGGGAAAGGTACAGAAATATAAAATGAGGAATGAAGAATATTCTTTCTGCAGATGCAGCAGGCTTGATGAGCTTTGTGTTTGCTTCCAAAAACAAAACAAAAAAAAAAACATATATATATATATATATATATATATATATATATATATATATATATATATGTGTGTGTTTATAATATATTGAAATCTTTACAGCTAGACGATTGAAATCTTTACAGCTAGACGACAGATGAAGTCAGAGACTGCATCTAAGGTAGCAGTAAAGGCAGGCTGGATGGGCCATACATCCTTTGATACAAAGCTAATAAATGTGTCCCAAAGCTTCCCATCAACTGAGCGATCCCCAACCATGAGGTGCAGACTGGTACTGGGATGCGGAATGCTTTACTAATGGTCGTTAACTCATAGTAATTATTAAGGATAGTCGACAACTTTTCAGAAGTCCAAAGTGAACTTTTCAGACAAAAAACATTTTGGTACCATTAGTAAAGGATTCCACGACCCACTCTGCACCTCGTGGTTGGGGATCACTCAGGGAAGTAGCAGAGGAAACAGAGATTAGGATAAAATTCTTTAAGGCACACTGGCATGGGAAAAACAGCGATTGATGACACAGATCACATCAAACAAGAACTTTATGAGGGGCTGCTGCCAGCGAGTAGATGAATCGCAGACTTCCATCTCTTCTCTCTCACACACACAGGCAACCACACAAACCAATGGACTCATCTGCCTTCACACACGCAGCATTCACTCACACAGACAGCAGCACACACACATTAATGATTCATTCCATTTATTTGGATGCATTTCTGTTTTACGGAGTGTAAAACATTGGCTGAATGGGTATCCTGATTACTGCATCTGCATGCTCACATGATCACACACACAAACACAGTCTCTTCAGCATTCACACGAGCACACACACACACACACACACACACACACACACACACACACACACACACACACACACACACACACACACACACACACACACACACACACATACACAAACACACATACTGCTTCCATGCAGAACTGTTCATTATTTCTTCCATTGCTCATTCACTCTCACATTTGCAATCGGTGACTTTTCTGTACTTTCATACTTACATACTACTTTCAGGCACGCATTCACTCACACATATGCAGGCAGAAACAACCATATACAGCAACATGGGTGAGAAAAAAAGGAGCGGACTGAGCGTTACTAAAGCAAGAACAGGAAAAAAAAATACAGTTCTATTTTGCAGAAATTTGAGTGGATAATTCTATATGCAGGATCAACAACTGAGCAAACTTACCGAAGAATAGTAGGTACTGAGTTCTCTGTCCAGTAACATTGCCTGCAGCTGCGCACAGGGATTAATTGCTCCAGTCAAGTTTTTATTCCGGAAGGAAACAGAGGATGTAAAAAAGTTACCGAACATGTTATGCAGCACTTTATAGTACCTGATAACGGGCTGGCCTACATAAATGTCTACGTGACAGTGTGGGGGGGTTCTGCACTAGAGGGAGCTACTGATTTGACTGTGGTGAAGGTACGTCACGAAGGGGGAGGCAAACTGGAACTGAAAGGATGCGATAATAAAGGATGAGGATGGACTTTCCTGCCCTATGCTACGGAAAGGTAGATATGTAGAACTAATAAATGTGTTTGTGCATTGTCATAACTGTAGATGGCTGGGATGAGGTTTACAGGGATAGAGCACGATTTGCAGTTGAGCTAAAATGTGTGTAAGCCCGGAGTTTTCCTTTAAGGTAATGACGTGGGATACACTGAGCATATTTGCCTACCATGGGGAGGAGGGGGTAAGGTATTCTGGAAAAATGCCTACCTCCCTGTGAGATAATTTTCCATCCTAATGTAGACATATTAAAATGCAGTCTCATAAGGTAAATCCTCTTGGCAGTGGGAGAACTTCATTGAGCAATCTTAGGTGCTAACACTCAGAGGGGTATGATAAATGAAAAGGTCAGTGCTGCTAGCAACCAGAAGTGAAAGACCAGAAGTCATGCACAGGAAATACTGTTGTAGTTAAGAAAAAGAATTCCTATTTATATAAAATTCTTATTTGTACAAGTAATTATATATGTTTCTGAGCTGCTAATGTTTTTTCTTTAAGTGCAACCAAACTGGATTTGCAAGCAACTGTGAATAACAAGCAGGACTACGTTAAACATCATGCTTATCTTCTGCTTTTCTTGTCTTCTAACCAGGTTTGGTAAAGATAACAAGGATTCTGTGAACCAGTTTGCTCATTTACCCTTTGGAGCAGGCCCTAGAAACTGCATAGGGATGCGATTTGCCATGATGTCAATGAAGCTGGCTATTACGTCACTGCTGCAGAACTATTCATTTGTACCTTGCAAAGAAACCCAGGTAAAAATTTAAGTAAAATGTGTATAAGGTTCTATTCTCTGAAGAGCAGCTCATTTGAATGAGAGGGCTTTTTGGATGTTAGAACTGTTTTCTAGAATCTTTTAGAACTTTTGTGTGGAATGAAGTACATGTCATGTTCTCTGGTTTGCTAGTTGGGGCAGAGCTCGATCATGTCAAATAGGGCCCTAGGCAAGGCAATAGACCAGTGTCCCAAAAACATCCAATATACCCTTACTTGTCTGTCTCCAGTTGAGGTAAAGCAGTGTTTAAACCTGCCAGTTTGCACATACAGTTGTCTACTTTACATTTGCAATGATAACGAGATTTGGATATAGCAAAAATACTGACATTAATTTGGTAAATAGATCAAAAGGCTTGGTATGAGTTACAGTAAACTCCTATTCCATTGAAAAGCATATTTATTGATAAAGCACCTGACACTATTAAACTAAATGATATATGCCTTGGATTCATAGTCAAACAGGGCCGAGAAAAGTACAAATTAGCAGCTATGTGAAGGGTGTGAGTATCAGAAGACAATGCGGAATGCACTGTCTTCTTAGCCATGAGCTAGCCCACAAAGAAAATTTCTGAATATTAGTGTTGCACAATCACACATATTCCTCTATGAGCTTTCAAGGTTGTGAAAATGTTTTCTAGTCTGCTTTGTGATTACTGCTGTTAATGCTCTAGCATAAGACTCAAGTTTAACAATACTAAAAGGTGGCTAATAGAACTTTAAGCTCCTTTGTTATGCCAGAAAGGTGCTTAACAAAACGTTTAAGACCCTTTATTAAGTCAGAAAGAAGCTTAACAATACTTTGTTAAGCTCCTTTCTTGTTAGAATGGTCCTTAGCAAAACTTTAAGTTCCTTTCCTACATTATGCACACACACACACACACACACACACACGTATATATGTGTATGTATATATATATATATATATATATATATATATATATATATATATATATATATATAGATTCACTACGAAATTTCAAAATCCCAAAATCATGAGTTTCAGAATATCAAGTTCAAAATCTTGACATCTTGGAATCTCGAAATTGTGAACCCCCCAAAACAACACCCAACATACTAAAACATGTGTATGTAGGGGGGCTGCTCTCCCCACACCCCCCGCAACTTAAATATACCAAATCCAAGATCGCACTACAGCAAGGACAAGGGAAATCTCCCGGTCTGCGCTGTATGCCGATCTCCGTTCAGGATTTCGAAGTTTTGAAAATTCGAACATATGATCTTCGATCATATGAAATTCGAAGTTTTGAGCTTCAAAATTCTGAATGGAACCCATATATATATATATATATATATATATATATATATGCATGGGTCTACCTCAAAAGGTCAGAGACCCATTTAATTGACTTACAAAACTTCGAGACCAAATCAGCGAAACGCCGGTTACTCGACAGCTGACAATAACAAAACCCGGAACATCGAACGATACAACATACAAGTGAGCAGAAGTTCAGTCTTCACTTAAAGGAACAGTTCTACAATTAAAGACAGCCTACAGTAAATAACGATCAGCTGTTTGAATTGGAGGTCGCACATGGGGTGAAGGGGTGCTTGATCCCCTGCCAAACTGCTGATAGTTATTTACTGTAGGCAGTCTTTAATTGTTTTAACACATGTTGGTGTGAATGACTTGAGACATACCTCTCTGGACTATATGAAGAAAGACATGATTGAGCTCGCTGAATATGTGTCCCAAGCAGGTATGCCCCTAGTCTTAAGCAGCATCCTACCATCACCCAGAATGATGCCTCAATATAAACAGGAAATGATTGACTTTAACAATTGGCTTAGCTTCTAGTGTCATTCCAAGAGGATCCAGTACCTGACAGCCTGGGAGGACATGATTGACAGACCACAATGCTGTGTTAGAGATGGCATTCATCTGTTCCCCCTGGGCTTCAAGCTTCTAGCAAAGGCTCTTGCCTCTCCCATAGTGCCTTTTTAAAGTAAAGTCATGAGCACAAAATTACCAACATGAAAATTTCTTCTAAACAAAAGTTAAAGGTTGTGCTGCTAAACACTAGGATTCTTAGCATGAAACTGCACTCACTGCAAGCATTCCTTTCCCTGGAGGATAATGACATTTGTGCAGTCACTGAAACCTGGTTCAAAGCTGTGGAGAGCACCCCAGGCTTACCAGGTTACTCATCCTACCATACTTTCAGACCACAAACTGAGGGCTACAAAGCCAACGGAGGTGGAGTTTCAATATTTATCAGACATACACACCTCCAGGCTAGTCAAATGCTATGACACACAGGAGACACTCCAAGTGCAGTTAACTCTTGACAAAACACCTATTCAAATCATAGCTAGGTACAGACCCCTAACCATGACTCAGGATGCCCACTCCACTTATCTGGACTTACTTGAATCCATAAAGATTCAACCCTCTACCCTGATCCTGAGTGACATTAACTACCCAACCATAGAGTGGAAGACCTATTCTAGCCCAGACATGAATGCCCAGAGATTCCTCAGCTTCTTCAATGCCAATGCATTGGGTCAGCTGGTTGACACCCATACGAAAGGTGGAAATATCCTGAACCTGGTCCTAACCAACATGAGTAGCCACTGTAGCACCTCAACAGTGTCATCCTTTTTGGTACGCTCCAATCATTAAGCAATCACTTTTGAAGGCACCATGTCCCCTGACCCCCCCACCTCCTGTCAGGATCAAACAAAAAACTTTTCCAAAGCTGACTGCACTCTCCTCATAGCAGGTATAAGCAGCTTCACAGCCACCATTCTTTCAGTTGGAACTAGTACTAATGTCCAATCCTACACCAAAATTACTATATGAGCACCTATATAGGTGTATGGACTCAGCAATACCTGACAAGACCAAATCATCTTCCTCAAGAAAGAGTAAACCTGTCTAGTGGACAGCAGCAATAAACAAACTCTATAATAAAAGGAAAAAAATTGCTGTCCAGGATGAAGAAGGAGCAGATGCCAGGTTAGAAGCAATCTCTCCTTTGTCTGAACAAGCAAATAAGGTCACTGGTGAAATCCTCTAAGGCTAACTTCGAGTCCATATTGGACACATCCACTAAGGACAATCACAAGGCCTTCTTCACATATGTTTGCAGTCTCAAAGGTAACATGCAAATCTGCTCTGAACTGGTGGTCAATGACACCACATACACAAATGCCATAGATATAGCCAACCTGCTGGCAGACAGGTTCACTGAAAACTTCACCCCCTGTCCCCCTCATCAGTAAACCAGGACATCCCCAGCACCTACCCCCCTCCCCTCATCAGCAGGGAGCAGGTCTTTAATTCCCTCTCAAAGGCAAAAAATACAGTCTCCATAGGACCTGATAACATCCCTGGCTGTATCCTACATGAACTTAGGCATGAGCTCTCAGCTCCATTAGTCACCATATTTAACCAAAGCCTAAGCATCTGCTTTGTCCCAGCTGAATGGAGGACAGCCAGTGTCATCCCTCTACACAAAAGTGGAGCATCCAATGACCCAGGCAGTTATAGCCCCATCAGCCTAACTAGCCTGATCTGCAAGGCCATGGAATGCATTATCATGGACCTTATAAACAAGGACATTGGAAATCTCCAAACACTTGACCCCACTCAGTTTGGTTTTGTCAGAGGGAGATTATACCTGTTACTATACCTGTTAAACTTGGTCGACTTCTTCAAAACAGTCACCAAAGCCATGGACGAGGGGAAGATGGTGCACACTGCCTACCTTGACCTATCCAAAGCCTTCAACACCATTCCCCACTCAGGCATAATAGATAAACTCTCCCAGCTAAGCATCAACCCATATGTTACCAGATGGGTAGCTAACTGGCTCACTGATAGAACCCACTCAGTCAAAATGGGGGAAGTCACCTCTAGTAGTAGACCTATAATGAGCGTTGTACCCCAAGGATTGGTCTTGGGGCCTCTACTGTTTGGGATATACTTTTCTGAGTTGCAAGCCAAAACCAGTGGTCTGTGGCTGATCAAGTTTTCAGATGACTACAAGCTGGGTGCTGTCTTAAATTCCCCTAGTGATATGAACATTCTCCAAGAGGGCCTTACCCAAACTAATGACTGGTGCCAGAAGCATGGCCTCAAACTGAATGCCAAGAAATGCATCATTATCCCCTTTGGGAAACATGGCATCCCTACTAATTATCACTTTAATAACAATGTATTAAGCATGTAATCGGTCGTGAGGGACTTGGGCACTCAGGTTGATAGCAACCTGACTTGTGACCACCACGTTGCCTCCATTGTATGGAAGGCTTTCTACATGACCTACCTCATAAATAAGGGTATTTCATCCAGGAACAAGGAGGTCATAAAATCCCTGTACTCCTCCCTTATCAGACCCATTATAGAGTACAATGCCCCCTTCGGCATGTACCTTGCAGCAGCTGGAGAGACCACAGAGGTTCCTGTCCAGGAAAATCAAACACCTATCTTATACAGATAGGCTAAATGCCCTGTCCCTCTACTCAGTTTCATACAGACTGCTCAGAAGTGACCTGTGTCTGGCATACAAGGCCATCTCAGACCCAGCCTTGATGGAATTGCTGGATATCCATAAGTCAAATTCCACTCACGTAACCCGCATGCAAGGTCTTAACCTGGGCTATGACATTAATAGACCTTGTTGGCAGGATATATGTGTGTCCCAAAGACTCCCCCATCTGTGGAATAGACTCCCTCTCCATGTCAAGCAGAGTACCTCTCCAGCCCTCTTTAAGAGGAACCTGGACAACTGAGTGGGAAACAGAAAATACACCCATGGGATCCCACCTGTGTCCCTGCTGGACAGGGGAAACTGTTGCTGACTTTGAGGGAACATGGGCCAAATTCTTGGCTAGGCTTATAAGGGCCTCCAAGCCAGTAGCCTAGTATCATCCTATGAACCTATGAACTTTTCCTTTAAGTGACAACAGGACTTCTGCTCAGTTGTATAGTTCAATGTTCCAGGTTTCGTTAATGTAAGCTTTCGAGTAACTGGACTTTCATTGATTTGGTCTCAGTGTTTAGCAAGCTGATTATATGGGTCTTCAATCTTTTGACATAGGCCCATGTGTGTATATATGTGTATACACATATATATATATATATATATATATATATATATATATATATATATATATATATATATATATATATGTGTGTGTGTGTGTGTGTGTGTGTGTATGCATATACTTTGTGTTTGTAGTAAATATATCTATATAGTTTGTGTGTGTATATATATCTATATGCAATATAGATATATATGTGTGCGTATTTGCATAATAAACATGCCCATGCATGTATGAATGGATATTGATATATATATATATATATATATATATATATATATATATATATATATATATACACACACACACACACACACACACACACACACACACACACACACACATGCTTAATTATGTATTACTCAACAGTGAAATTTTGAATAGGGTTTTTTGCCTGATCTGCAGATTGATTGCTTAGTATTTATCAAGGACCCTATGTACCTAATTCCATAGTAACATCATAACACAAAATCATGCACATTCAGGGAACCATGCAACAAGCACAACTTTAACAATGGGAAATGTGGAGTGGTAGTGTGTTACTTGTACAAAACAGAGTAAATGAAAAAAAATTGAAGTCAGTCATCCATCCATCCATCTACTTCCTGATTACTTACTTTGTCCTGAACTGGGCTGGGGGAAGTGTAATATACATGAGAATGTGTAAATTTACCATGTTGCATCATACCTCTCAACCTCCCAATGCAAGAAATCTGGACAAAGCCCAACAAAACGGGGAGACAAAGGCCCAGAAACAGGAACATATTCCAACCATTGTTCTCATAAACTTAGAAAGTTGCTAGAGTAACAGGGTTTATTTTAACATCCATCTTCCAAAGGATTCGAAGTCTGAAACTCAAATGCATGCTATCATCTAAAGGCCTCATTCTTCAGATCATCCTTGCGATCTATCAGAAAACCACAAACCCATGAAGAACAGACCAGAAGTATGAGCCAAAAGTCTGGAATTCTGTGAAAATCTGGCCAGTTGAGAGGTATGTATTACATTTTCAACTCTAAAACATGGCTTGGAAAAACATCCTAAAACATCCTAACAGACTGCAGAAGAAAGTATGGGAAATCATCTGCTTCGGCAGACCACTAGGTGATATTATGCCAAATAAATATCCATATCCCTGTCTAAAACAGACACCTCAAACCAATAACCATAAACAGCCAACCCAAATGAAAGTTTTTTAATTTCACATACAAATACAAATCAAACCTTTATCAATCACATGCACACATGCACTGCAAACACCAACAGTATTAAAAAGTTTTGCTCAGATAACGTAACTGCCTCACTGTGTTGCCCAACTGTACGTTTATTTCCTTTCACTGCCCTGTGCTCATCATTGCAATATTTTGTACGTATAGTCAATGTTGGCTGGCACCTAATCTGTGTGTGTATATATATATATATATATATATATATATATATATATATATATATATATATATATGCATTGCCGTACACATTTTTTTTACTTTAATTTAGTCTTTAAAATGTACTGTAATATTTCGCTACATTTAATGTACTGTAATATGTTAATCTGATGTTATTTTTTTGTTTAAACTGTACTTCATAAAAATTTTGTGGAGCTTTTCTCCCCAGGCCTCTACTGAAAATGAGTTTTTGACCCAGTTGACTTTCCCAGTCAACAAATGTCAATAAATAATAAATAAATATCTGTTCTGCAGAGTTACACATAATCATTTTGGAGCACTTCAGTGTTTCATCTACAGCCATATGCAAATCATTGCCCTTGTCTAGTAGAAATACTCCCAAACTGATAACCTCAGGTACTCGGCAGTACAAAAACGTTTTTCTCCTGCCAAACAGAAATCTCTATCAACATAAATAGCAAATGTCCCAAACGATTAACCAACAAAATGCATTCATTCTGAAAAGTTTTATCACAAGCCATTGCTATATTTGCTCTCTCACCCAGCTTCACTTTACTCACTTATTTACCACAACTTAGTGTCTATATACTGCTATGAGGACAGGGGGCCAATCAACAACATAGCTGCTATTTGTCAATGATCCACACAAACCTATCTGAATGTGTCATTCTGTGATCAAATGGTATGCTTTTCTATAGTGCAGCAACATATGTCTGACTTTTAGACTTGGTCCATCTATGCTGAGTGTTCTGATTGTTGTAGTGAAATGGTATGCCTGCTGAAGTTTGGAAATATACACTGTCCTGCAGCTCCACGTGAGGTAACCATTTTTCTTTTCCTAAAACAGATGTGCTTCATGTCTGATCATCATTACATTATCGAGAAAGGATACAAAGGTCTACTTATTTCAAGCATATCGATGTTTAGAAAGGGTCTTCTTCTCACATGCCTTATGAGAATAGTATGATTACTTTTATTCAACAGTTTTATATACTGGTGGGGTTTACTAGGATTAATCACTTCCTGTTTAATTGATTATTCAACCTCAAAATATTAAAACTTTGTGAGTTACTGTTCAAAATAATTACACTCTCAAGGCTGAAAAACAGAACATTTTTTTGCCCCCCTACACACATATATAAGGGCAAGTCCCACACATTTGAATTCTCTGGATACCAACTCTGTTGTACCTTACTTGTCTGCCAGTCTTTACCCTAACCCTGAATGTCCCAACCACAACCTTGCACAGTTCCTTGCTTAAAATGCTTTCTCTTATAACAGCAATAATAAAATAGCCACAAACACACAAAACACTAAAGCTATCACCTAACATAGCCTTTTCCCTAACACTTACCTGGAAACATTTGCACACATACATCTCCTAACAAATACAGACACACATAAAACACTAAATCTGCGCCCTTCCCTGTCCCTTATCCTAAGCAACAAACACTTGCACAAATACTCCTACAACTGGTGTGTGTGTGTGTGTGTGTGTGTGTGTGTGTGTGTGTGTGTGTGTGTGTGTGTGTGTGTGTGTGTGTGTGTGTGTGTGTGATTGAGGTAGTTGAGAAGTGACTTTATCGGAAAGAAAAAAGCAAATACAGTTGATCTAAATTCAGCTGATCGCATATTGACAGCTTTTAGACCGTGAACAGTAGGGAGTTGGGAATTTGCCCTTTCCCTATTGTAGTATGATCTTAGAGATGGTGCGCCTAATTATTAGTGTGCAAGAGGGCTTGCCACCCTGTAAAAAGTAGTGATTTCTGTTTTTTTTTTCTGTTATTTATGTTTCAAGAAGTTTTGCTCAATGTTTTAAAGTTCAACGTGGTAAGTATTAGATTAAGTGCCTAAAATAACTGTTGGCAACTAAGGAAAAAGGGACCGCAAACCAAGACAGAATAACAATGGTGATGACCACACAATAAGAACTAACCATTCTGGTGTTCAAAGTTCCAAAAATAAATAATTTATTACAAGAACATGATTTAACGCTTTCGTCTCATAGAGACTTCAGAATAAAAACATAGCTTTCAAACATTCAGTTTTGTAGTCCCTATAACCATTTTGGCAGTTAGAAAGTATTCTTTGTCACTTCCTGTGGTTGTTGTCACACCTTTTAGTTTGTTAAAGTAGCAATAAATCCCAGTTACAGTGAGTAATATATAATAATTTATACCCTAAAAATTCATACCAATTCAGAAAAGTATTAATTAATAATGGATAAAATATATACTCCTGCTGAAATACTGTGAATTACTGTGGCAATTACATTTGAATGTGAGTGCCCCTCTGAGTCTTAATGGTCAAATATCCTTGGGTCCAGTGTTAAAAATGCAAGCAGCTAAACTTTAACAGTGTGTGTTGTGTGACACCCAGTAATTATATGCATGGCAACTTTTGTAATATGCTATCCACATTTTTTCAAAATTCAAAATAAATTTTGTAACTTTTTAATTTTTATTAGGAACTTTCTTGCTGCAGCTAATGTGCATATGGTACTTAAACAAAAAAGGGTAATGGAACAGTTTTTGATTAATTCCATCCATGGATACAACCAACTCTGACAGCGAGCATCAAGGGATATTAGGCCAGGCAGTCACTTTGAGATGGCAGCAAGAGTTGAGGGCATGTCTAGTCTGTGCTACCGTGTCAAGAGTGTCAATAGAAGAGGATGAAGAAGGACTGTGTTGGGAGTTTTACAAAAAGATGAAGTCTGAAGTCTGACTGATAGAGTGAAAATAGGAAGTATCAAACACACCTCTTGACTTAAAAAATCTGCTTTACCTAAAGAAGAATGATGGAAAAATGCTACACCGTGACTGTCTGTCCTGCTGGGAAAACCCAAAGTCAAACTGTGTGTGAGTTAGTAGTTTATGCAGGTGACAGGTCAACCAGAAATTTCTGGGGATGGGGTCAGGAATAAAGGGGATTCTTGGGGTAGAGAGTGAGATAGAAAATTTTTACTCATTATTTGTTACTGTACAGATGCTTGGTCACTTTGGAATACTTAATCATGGAAACTTAGCAATGACCAACATGGTTGTGCATCAATCAGTCTCTTAAAAAGACATTTGTAATCACATTGGCTGAATAATGTGGCTTGCAGTATTAATGGGTCATTCCAGCTAACACCAGGCCCTAGGCATAGGTATAACAAGCCTTGTGTTAGATATAGATCTAGGTGATGAAGGAGGTGATCATGGCAGTAAGCAAGGGGGTCCACTAGTCCATGAGGCCTTCGCACTGCCAGGTGGCCTGCCTTGAGGGCACAGTGGTTATGGAAATATAAGCCAGTAAACATCTGTAAACAGCTATAGGAGGATGAAGAGGGAGAAGTGAAGGATGCTAGATTTTATCAGAAAGCTGTAGTGACAGCTGGTGGGTGGCCTCTGTCAAGTGGGGGAGAGCGGCAGTGTGCTTACCCAAGCATTTTGGTCTGAAGGAGAACACCTGCATGGATGCAGCTCTGCAATGAAAACTGTGCCTGCAATATGAGTGACACAGAATATCCCTACTCCCATGTTATGCATTGTGTGGGCCATGTCAGTATACCCACCTTGGGTACTAGTCAATGCATGCAGCTAAAGGCCTAAAGTATTTGTATGAAGTGCTGATCTTTGTAACAATTCTCTTCAATGGCAGATTAAGTGTACCTTGGGCCCCCTGCACACATTTTTAGCACCAAACATAAATGCATGTATTCTTTGATTCACCTTCCTGATTGCTTTAAACTATATTTCTTGTTTAATACAGCAACATTTGTTAGAGTGTAGTTTAAATTTGTAGTTCTGAACATTTTTTCTAGTAAGCAATGAAAAAAATCACAAGCCAACAATGACAAAATTACCAATTTCAGAGCATTTCAAGCACAAAAGGGCATTCAAACTGCTGTCATTATAATCCATCAATATCAGTGCTCAAATGTGACAGCCACTTTATGGAATGTGTACACATGTCTGATTGTGATAAAAATGGCCATAGTAAAGTATTCCAGTCTGCATTGCACAGATCCACACTGGTCCTGCAAAGACAGATTAATGACTTTTTAACTATCATCTCAGCAGAGTCACTCAGTTTATCAACAGATATCTCCCCAAACCCAACAATTATACCTAGATTGTTGACTGCATCCTTCTCAGATGTCTGTGTCAAAAAATGAATAACAATATTACTTACCAAAGTTAACACATTTCACATTTGTTTCACACAAACACACAATATCCAAAGTATTCCAACCTTATTTTCACACGTGTACACTTGTTCTGCAAAATCAGATAAAAAACTTTTTAAAAATGACCAAATTATGAGAGCTTGAGGTACTTTCATCCACAGCTAACCCTCAACAACAGTTATAGCCAATTTGTTTACTGTGTACACCTCTGTTATGAAGAAATAAATTACATGTAATTTATTGGTAGCTTTGGATGAACTACATGAAACTGTCTTAAGACCACTAGCATCATACCATAAGATCCAGCCATGTATAGAGCAGTTTAAGTAGAATTTCTGAGACCATAAGAAATATTAACCACCTAATAACACATGCTAGTGAATTTGCGCAATCTTTCCAGAAGTAAAAGTCATCGCAATAATTCCACATGAAGAACAACTATTACTAATGCAGAGGATGATGCTGGCAAACAACTTTGCATTTCGGTGCTTCATCTATAAATGTAGTGCTGACTGCCCTTGAAGAATAACTTGTCTCTGTTGCATTAGAAAACTGGTGTGCTGGTGATATTGTCATACAATTTCCTGAACTAGATCAACTATGTGATAGAGAATGACTGGCAAGCAACAAAAGGTTCACAGTTAGTAGGCATGCAGTGTAGGAGACCATCAAGGAGCCTAGTCCAAATTTACAATTGCTGCAGAACACAGTCTGGTTAAGTGTCTTGCTCAATATCACACAGTAGGTAAATGAAGGTGGAAAGATTCAAACCCTAAACCATTGCCTCAAGATGTAACTTATTAACAAGTCAGAGCTTTAGTCTTCTGTGATAACTACTAGAGTAACCATTTTAACTAAATTCAGAAATCCTTTACAGTACAATCTTGTAGAGAAGATTGTATCACAGCGGCATGCAACAATGACTATGTAAAGGATGCTAAATATCAGATAGTTTTGAACATCACTCCAAATAATGCAGACTGTATGACCTGGCAAATATCAACTCATTTGCATTTGCTAAAGGTTGTAAAGAAAATACTGCAAACATATATTACTAAAATGCTGTATGCTTAGACTAATATAATGTGACCTGGTACTCACCAGTATGAGAGACCACTGAGGTCAGACCATAAAGATGTCTCCTTTGAAATAAAAAAAACAACTCGGTGGCCAAAACAAACCCTGTAGCAATTAGAAACTATTCCAAAGTAAACTAATCCTATTAAATGATAATTTGTCAAAATTCAATACCCTCCCAATCCTGAATTCATAACAACCTATGTGGAATTGTTCATGGAGACTCTTTACAACCATGTAAATGGCTGTATAGGCTGCTTTAACTACTAGAAGTTAGCCCAAAACAAACTCTAAAAACAAACCACACTGATGGAATCCCAACCTCAATAGGGTATATAACAAAAGGAAAAAAAGTCACAACTAATATCAGGAAGAGCAACTCCCATAATGATAGGAACTCTCTAACTAAATTAAACAGGAAACTAAGAGGACTAATTAAGTCCAAGGCCAGTTATGAATACCAAACCATGACAAGGAAACCACTTGCTGCTTGAAACTACTTATTTATTGTGTCAAAACACAAGGTTTAGCGCTTTCATTCCTCTGGTATGAACTTCATCAGAACAATGTTAAAACACAATTGAATAGCCATAAACCCAAAAATATGTGTAGGATTAACACTAATGTGTCTGAACAAAGCATTGGTGGTTCTCTCTTTTTTAATGTCCAAATTGTGTTCATAAACATGGTCCCTTAATCTATGGGAGGTTTTGCCTATATAAAATGAGGGGCAGTGTTGACAATGAGCTAGTAGCCACTTGTGAACTACTGCAGTAGTAGTGTCCAACAGTTTTATAGACTTTACTCCTTATACAAAAGTGTCAGCCTCAATAATGTACCTACACTGAGGACAATGCCCACATTTAAAAGTACCCATCCTTTTCAAGCTATTTTCTACTGTTCTATTTTCAAGTAGGTGTTTAAAAGATCTTTCTTTTCTGTAGGTAATGGTGGGTCTTGGACCAAATTTTGCTAACATAGGAGAATCAGAAATAAGAACTGGCTAATTTTGGGTTAACACTATAGCTATTCTAGTGTTGTCCAAATTAGAGGCTGCTGTAACCCTAGCCCTGAGCAGCATCCTACCATCACCCAGAATGATACCACAGTATAAGCAGAAAATGATTGATTTCAACAATTGGCTAAGTTTCTGGTGTCATTCTAAGGGGATCCAGTATCTGTCTGCCTGGGATGATATGATTGGCAGACCACAGGGCTTTGCCAGAGGTGGCCTGCATCTGTCACCCCTGGGCTTCCTAATACTGGCCAAGGCTCTTGCCACCCTTCAGTGCCTTTTTAGGTGGTGTTCCAAAGACCAAATTACCACTGTAACATCTACAAACAAATGCAATCTGAGGGTCATGCTGCTTAATGCTAGAAGCCTAAATCTCAAAATGCACTTGCTCGAAGCACTCCGTAAAATGGAGAACATCGACATTTGTGATGTAACAAAGACCTGGTTCAAGGCAGCAGAAAGCACCTCTACACTAGCAGGCTATAACTCTTTCCACACCTTTTGGCCCCAGAACCTGGACCGAAGTTCTAAAGGTGGTGGTGTTTCCATATTTATAAAGGATGCTCATACCTCCAGACTGGTAGCCCAACATAACGCATCAGAGATACTTCAGGTGCAGCTAACATTGGGTAAGACAACGATCCAGGTTATAGCCTGCTATAGATCCCCAACCATGTCCCAAGACTCACACTCCATGTTTCTAAGCACCCTGGAGAATATTAGGGTCCAACCTAACACTCTCATACTAGGTGACTTCAACTACCCCTCCATTAACTGGCAAAACTACTCATGTACCAATACACTTGCCCAACATTTCCTGGAGTTCGTTGACCTGGAGTTCATTAATTCCAATGCCTTGGACCAGCTCGTTCTTACCTCCACTAGAGGTAGCAACATCCTTGACCTGGTCATTACTAACATGGGTGACTGCTGCTCTACACCAATAGTCAGCTCCTCCCTGGTTAGAGCTGATCAAAAACTAATCACCTTGGAAATCCACATCCTTCCCACCCCACCCCACCCCGCAAAGGTAACCACCATGAAAAACTTCTCCAAAGCTAACGTTGGGCTCCTAAAAACAGAGGTGACTAATTTCACAGCACCCATGCAAATGGAGAATAGTTGCATGACCACTGAATCATACACCAATGCACTGTATGAACACGTACACAAATGCATGGATCTCACCATACCCAATAGAACCAAGACGTTTTCCTCCAAATAAAGGAAGCCAATCTGCTGGTCTCCTGACATAAACAAACTACAACAGAAGGAAGAAACTGATGTGGAATAAGGTGAAGTCCCAAGACTGGAAAAATTTCCTCATCAGCCTCAACAAAAAGTTGAGATCCCTCATCAAATCCTCTAAAGCTAGCTATGAAAACAAAATTGCAGCAGATAGTAAAGAAAACCACAAAGAAGGCCTTCTATAGTTATGTAAAGAATCTCCACGGCAATATACCCAGATTTGTTCTAAGCTACTGTACAATGGTACCTCCTATACCGAGCCAACAGATATTGCCAATATACTGGCCAACAGATTCAGTGCCAACTTTACCCCTCCCCCCAAAGGACCAATCACAATACTAGTAGATTGCCAGGCACCCAGTATTACTGCTGCACAGGTTAAAACAGCACTGTCCAAGGCCAAGAATACAGCTTTTATGGGACCTGACAATATCCCTGGCTGTGATCTACATGACCTACAGAGTGAACTGGCACCTCACCTGTGTGCCCTGTTCAATCACAGCCTCACCTCAGGCTTTGTCACTACCGAATGGCACACTGCTACAGTCATCCCCCTCCACAAAGGAGGATTGACTACAGACCTTGGGAACTATTGCCCCAGTAGCCTGATGAGTCTGATATACAAAGCTATGGTTTTGTGAAGGGTAGATCATGCCTGCTCAACTTGGTCGACTTCTCTGAGTCAGTCACCAGAGCTGTGGATGAAGGCAAGGTGGTTCATACAACCTACCTTGATCTGGCCAAGCCCTTTGATACCATTCCCCACTCAGGAATCATAGAAAAACTCACTAAGCTAGGCATCAACCCCTATATCACTAGGTGGGTTGCAAACTGGCTCACAGATAGAATCCACAGTGTGAAAGTAGCTGACTCCAAGTCAGACTGCTGACTAGTCATGAGTGGAGTCCCACAGGTTTTGGTCCTAGGTCCTCTCCTTTTTGGTATCGACTTCTCTAAAGTCCAGACCAACAAAAAGGGACTCTGGCTGACAAAGTTCCCAAACGATTGCAGGTTGGGAGCTATTATTAACTCCCCAAGAGATGTTGACATCCTACAGAATGGCCTCACTGAGACCAACGACTCATGACAGAACCATGGCGTTAAGCTCAATGCCAAAAAATGTGTCATCAACCCCTTTAGGAAAAACCCAGTTCCCATGAATTACCACATTGATGGTAGTCTACTGAACACAGAAGGTGTTATAAGAGATCTGGGAACACAGGTTGACAGCAACCTCTCTTTTGATCTCCACATTGTCACTGTGGTCAGAAAGTCATTCTATGTGGTGCATCTCATTACTAAGGTTTTGCATCCAGGAGGAAAGAGGTCTTCATTGTCTCCCTCTACTCTTCCCTCATTAGGCCAATCATCGAGTACAATGCCCCATTTGGCATGTACCTCACTAGACACCTGCAACAACTGGAGAGGCCTCAAAAGTACCTCACAAAGAGGATCCTAGGCCTTAAACACTTGTCCTAAATAAACAGACTCAAAAAACTCCAACTATTCTCTGTATCATATCGCCTACTTTGAGGCGATCTCTGCTTGACTTACAAGGCCATTTCTGACCCTGCTCTGTTAGAAATGCTACATCTAAAGAAATCCCTCTGCACCACACACTCCAGAAATCTCAACATCATTACCACAATCAACAAAACATACTGGAGGGACAGGTTCATAACCCAGAGACTGCCCATGCTATGGAATAGACTTCCCTTACATGTCAAGCAGAACATCTTGCTGACCCTCTTCTAGAGAAATCTTGATGAGTGGATTGGAAATAGAAAATTCACCCCGGGATAACTCCAGTGGCTCTACTCGACAGAGGCAGTGGGAGCTAAGGTTGGGTGGCACAATACCAGGGTAATCCTATGGCTGGGCTTGTAAAGGCCCCAGGGCCATCAGCCTAGTACACACCTCTGAACCTGTAAGTAGTAATAAATGAATGTCTCATATTTGGAGTGACATTATTATTAACTCTGGGGAAGGGGCTAGATCCTTGCTCCTCAGTCTTGACCAAAATAGGCCTGTACACTCCCATATTTCTTTTGATAATTACTGTGATTGTAAATCCAATAACAAACCTTAATGGACAACCCCCATTCAAAAACAGTTGAATATGTTTGTCAGATTCAGTTTTAAAAGTATCAAATTCCAAAATCATTCTAGCAAGTCTGACTAATTGACCCTTAACCACACATCTCTTTTGATGCAATGGATAGCAGCTAGAATAATGCAAATGGCTGTTTGAGAAGGTGGGCTTGTGAAAAATAGTGGAGACATAACAAGCTGCACTGTCATTTTTACTGACTAACACATCCAAAAAGGAAATCTGATTAAAATCATAATTACAAGTGAATTGCAAAAATTCAACAGTGTTTTTAATGTATGTCAAAAATTAATTTAGTTTTTCTTTTGTATCTGTCAACAACAAAATGATGTCATCCAAAAATTGAGTATATAAAGCCCAACAACACTGTCCTTCATTTTATATAAGCAAAAACTCCCATAAATTAAAGGACCATGTTTATGAACACAATGTGAACATTTGAAAAGAGAGAACCACCAGTGCTTTGTTCAGACACATTAGTGTTAATCCTACACATACTTTTGGGTTTATGGTTATTCAACCAGTCAAAAAGGATGCACAAGGGAAAATCATTGATGAATATCTGACTCAACAAGAATTAAAATGGCAAATTCATTTGGATGCCATGTCTGCACCCAGTTTAAATGATGGGTGCTCACTTGCACCAGTTTTAAAACTTAAGAATTATGTTATTTAGTGGAAGTCTTTTATACAGTTATGTGATTTTCTTTTTATACAGTCATATGATTTATTTTTATACAGTCGTGTGATTTTTAATTTGATTCTCATTGGTTGTAGTAGTATAGTTAAAAAGTTGTTTTGTGTTTTAACATTGTTTTGATGAAGTTCATACCAGAGGAATGAAAGTGCTAAACCTTGTGTTTTGACTCAATAAACGAGTGGTTTCAGGCAGCAAGTGGTTTCCTTATCATGGTTTGGTATTCCTAGTTTGCTTTTGGATTTGTAAAGGCCAATTATGAGGTCATGGTAGCCTCACAGGCTAAAGACAGCCACAAGGCCTTCTACATCTGTGTTTGAAACCAAACCTCAAAGGCAGCACACATCAGTTTGCCAAACTGGTGGTCTGTGGTGCCACCTTCACTGAGCAAAGAGATTTAGAGAATTTGCTGGCTGAAAAATTCAGCTCAAACTTCACTTGTGTACTCCCCCCATGAAATACCTACTAGCATAACCCCTTCAACTATTAATAGGCAGCAGGTCCTGGCAACACTCATTAAACCCCAAAACAGCCTCAATTGGCCCTGGCAATATTGTGGCATGCCTCCTTAAATAGCTTTAAACATGACCTATTAGGATCACTTGAGTCATTTTTAACTGTAGCCTCAAAACAGGTTTTCTAACATGAAAATGAAGGACTGCAATGATTATCCCATTTCACAAGAGTGGACCATCAACTGACCCTGGAAAATACAGACTTTTTTGATTGACTAGTCTAGTATGTAAAGCCATGGAATGAATTATCATGAAAATGATAAACAAAGATGTAGGCAACCTTCAAACACTGGACCCAAGTCAGTCTGGCTTTTTTAGGAGAAGGCCATGCCTATTAAACCTGGTGGATTTCTTTGAGAATGTCTCCAAGGCAAGGGATGAGAGGAAAATGATGCATTCTACCTATCTGGAACTGGATAAGGTGTTTGATACAGTACCACTTGGGTACAGTTAACAAACTCTCCAAACTGAGCACAAACCCCTACATAACTCCCTGGATTGCCAGCTGTCTCATAGACAGGACCCAGGAAGTCAGGACTGGTGAGACCCCCTCCACTAAGAGACCAGTCAGTAGGAGAGTAACTCAGGGCTCCATGCTGGGAGAGCTGCTATTTAGCATCTACATATTGGAGGTAAAGGCTAATGTCAAGACCTTTGGCTAACCAGATTCACAGATGGGCCTTTGGCTGACCAGATTCACAGATGGGACTTTGGCTGGCCAGATTCACAGATGACTGCAAATTGGAAGCAATCATAGATTCCTCAATGACACAAATATCTTACAAGATTGTTTATCACAGACAAATGACTAATGCCAAAGTCATGGATTAAAAATCAGTACCAGGAAATACATTATAGTACCCTTTAAACTGCCATCCAGGCTAATTACTCCATGTAGCCAAGGTGCTAAGAAAATAATTCTATGTCACCCAACTTATAAGTAAGGGCATAGTATCCAGGTTCAAGTAAGTCATAGTGCTACTTTATTCTGCCCTTATCAGACCCTTCATTGGGTATAATGCCCCATTCCACATGTGCCTAACCAGACGTGCTATAGCTGAAATGCCCACAGTGGTTCCTTACCAGGAGAATTCAAGGTATAAACACAATATCCTATATAGATTGCCTTAAAGCCCAATCTCTATACTCCATCTCCTATAGGTTACTGAGAGACAATCTATGCCTGGCACACAAGGCATTCTCTGATACAGCTCTGATGGACCTTTTTCACATCCAAAAAGATGAGCAGTATCAGAACCACTAGATCCAAGGATTTAAATCTTGCTTGTGACATAAATAAGACATGTTGGTGGGACAGATATGTATCGCAGAGGATACCCATACTCTTAACATGTTCCTTATCCATGGGAAGCAGAGTCCATCCCTAACCCTATTTAGGCATAACCTTGACCAAGGGATGGGAAGTTAGAAATTCACCACAGGTCTGGCCTCATATCTCTGATAGAGGCAGACAGTAATGCCTAAACTAATATAACCCCCACATAACCTCTAGAAACTTCAAACTGACATACTTCCCCTAATAACTGCTCATGGTACATAGGGACACAATTTGGTTGGATTGCACAGCTAGGATTATAAAATCCCTGGTAGTCATTAGCTTAGTATATATCTATGAACCTATGAACATGTTTAGACTTTATTACACAATCCAGGCCTATTAATGAATTAAGTAATTCTTTATTGCAAAGAATAAAGCAAAACAATTAAAGGCAGTATAAATGCTGCAGCAGCTTTTATTCAATGACCCACAAGTCATACAAAAATCAGAAATATTACTGCATATACCATACTTTTTCAAGGGATAGCTTAAATGCTTGCAGGACATCTAGATTTCATTTTTGACCTCCGTAAGTCTTCTCTGTCATAAAGAATGGCTATTTCCTGTGACTTCACTCAGTACAAGTTTGTCCTATGTGAAGAATGGCTAGTAATGCCCTATTGTTGCTGCACCTCCAGAGTCAATACAGCCAGATTGTGGACAAGTAAGGTCTTATGCAGGGTAATGAATCATGCCCCTGTCAACAATACCAATATCCTATTACTCAGCCTTCTCTCCCCAATTAATGTAAATATTGTTCAGACCTGTCAGTGTACATACTATTTTGTGTTTTTCCAATAAAACAGTCACAGACACCCATTAGATAGTTTATTTAGTGTGACATTCACTTTGATAAGTAAATAAATGAAAAAGATAATAAATGAAACTATATAAAAACAATCTACTATTGAATTGTATAAAGCTAATACTAAGTGGTTGACCACATGAGAAGTGAATGAGGAAGCACTGGTTTTAATTTCTGGAATCTGTATATAAACTGAAAGTATTTGCATAATTTCTATTCTTGTTTACCACAAGTATATTACTATTTACATAAACTATAGCAATACATGCTG
This sequence comes from Protopterus annectens, assembly GCF_019279795.1. Taxonomy (NCBI): domain Eukaryota; kingdom Metazoa; phylum Chordata; order Ceratodontiformes; family Protopteridae; genus Protopterus; species Protopterus annectens. The sequence continues at coordinate 211,213,362 of NC_056746.1, read as the reverse complement.
TTAAGCTGTAGAGTGAAACAATGTTCTGCTTATGAAAATTATATAAGAAAGATATTGACAAAATAAGCAAAATAAATAAATAAATAAATAAATAAAAAAATAAAGATTCCAGCTCTTAAACTTTTATTGTATACAGTTCTCAAGCAGTTGTCAAGCAGCTTTTCTCTTAAGCAGTTCTCCAGTAGTTCTCTTTTCAAGCAATTCTTCCTACAATTAAGACATTTTCCCATTTAGTAGTTCTTAAACAGTTCTACCATTAAGCATTATCACTTTAAGCAATTTTCTTAATACATTCTCACACAGATTTTGGAATTCTTAAGCATTTCTCCTCTTAAAAGTTTGTTAAGCAGTTTATGCGCAGTTCTGCTTTTAAACAGTTCCCATTATAAGCAATTATTTAAAAAGTTCTCAAATAGTTCTTAAGTCCTCCTCTTAAGCTCTTCTCCACTTCAGCAGTCCTTTAGCAGTTCTTATCTTTAATACATCTTAAGCAGATCTGAAGTAGTTCTTAAGCAATTCTTCACTTCAGTACTTCTTTACAACTCTTCCTAAGCAGTTCTTAAGCAGCTGCCCTCTTAAGCAGTTCTTATGTAGTTCTTAAATAGTGCTTCTCTTAAGCAACTTCCAAGCAGTTCTCTTCTCAAGCAGTTCTCCTGTTAAACAGTTATTAACTTAAGCAGTTCATATGTAGTTAAGCAGTTCTTGAATTGTTATCATCTTAAGTATTCAAGCAGTTCTTCTCTTAAGCAGTTCTTAAGGTCTTAAGCAGTCCTTAACCATTTTTCATCATAAGTAGATTTAGCATTTATCTCTAAAGATCATTTAATGAAAGTGCTAACCAAGACTCAAACTACTTTTTCCAGTGAAACCTGACAATATACCTGGCTGCTTAAGTAATAGTGTTGAATATGTTCTTACAGACCCACTCCTTAAATTGATTGTTATGTTTTGTCCCTATTAAGTGGTTTACTGTAGTCATGATGGCCCCCATGGATGGCCTTACAACTGACCCTGGTACATACAGAGCTATCAGTCTTACAAGCCTCATCCTTAAAGCTATGGTGTGTATGATAACTGATCTTATAAAGTACAGTATCAGTAATCTTATTCAACTTAACCCTCAACAGTTTGGCTTTCTGATATGTAGATGATGCACATTGAATTTGGAAAATTTCTTCAAAAAGGTTTATGGAAGCTGCAGACAGTGGTGGTATCCATGGTGTTTCTTGACATGGCCAAGTTCATTCACTCCATTCTGCATGATGACGTTATACAGAAGCAAAATACTGTAAAAATTAATCCATATATGGTAAGACAGATAGCAAACTGACTGAAAAACAGAACTCACACAGTGCAAGTTGCATGACTGTCATCAAGAAATATGACTGTGACCACAGTGTCCATCAGGGCTTAGTACTAGGAGCTCTCCTTTTTACCTTTAGTTTTTCAGATCTCCAAGCAGAGAGCCAATATCTCTGGTTAAGTCACTTTCTACCATCCAAATTGTCCAGAATTAACTCTCCCTACTAAATGATTTGTGTACTAAACATGGACTCAAACTAAATGCTATAAAGTGTAGTATCATTACTTTTGGTAGACCATTCGTCCTTTGCTATACTGTATAGACAGCACACCATTATAAAAAGAAAATGTAGTCAGGTTTCTAGGAATTTAGGTTGATAATTCCATACTCTCTCTTGACTATCATGTAACAAGTGTTGCGATGAATTCCTTTTATTTAGCACAGCCAATTGCCAAATGAATATCTTCAAGGGCTAAAGAGGTAATCACTCTTTTATACTCAGTATTGATCAGGTCAGTTATGTAGTACAATTCTCCCTTTGGGATGTACCTCACTAAACATATCAAATAATTAGAAAGACCACAAAGGTTTCTAATCAGAAAGACTGTAGGCCTAAAGCAAATGAGCTATCAAGAAAACCTGGGAAGCTGTATCCCTTTACTTATTGTTTTATAGAATTTGGAAGGGGACATCTCTATCTTGCTTACTGCACCAGTGTACTATTAGAGACTTAGTTGTTCTGAACCTGCAGAATCTCCACAAGGCCAATCCACCAATACTAGAATGACAGTTCTAAATCTTTATTCACAGATAAGAAGACGTAGGAATATGTTTATAACTCAACATTTCCAAGAACCTAGAATAATTATTCTGCATGTTTAGTGCAACTATCTTCCTTTATATAAAACCTAGATGACCAGATGAGTATTCACAAATTTAGTCCTGGAGTAGCTGATACAGCCCTCCTGGGAAAAGGAATTTCAACCTGAGGGAGGATACTGGCAAGATAAAAATAGACATAAGTGTCATTGGCTATGAAATCTCTATGAATGCATGCATTTTTAAAGCAGTGCTCAATCAGTTCTTGAGCAGTTCTTCAATCAAGCAATACATAATCAGTTTTCAGGCAATTATCACTTGAAGCAGATTGTCTCTCAGACATTTCTTAAGCAGTTCTTCTCTTAAATGTTTAAGCAGCCTGTTCCTAAGCAACTCTTCTAAACAGTTTTTGTACATTTCCACTGTTAAGCAGTTCTTATCTTAGGTAGTCCTTAAGCAGGCTCCTATAAAGCAGCTCTCCTTTCAACCAATTATTAAACAATTATTTAACAGTTTCCTTCTTAAGTAGTTCCCAAGCAGTCCTCCTGTTAATGAGCTCATAAGCTGTTCTGAGCTTATGCATATATTGCCTTAAGCAGTTTCCACTTAAGCAGTTCTCAAGCAGTTGTTAAGTAGTTATCATTCTTAAACCTTTCTTAGTGCAAGCAGTTCCTGAGTAGTTCTTAAGCATTGCATCAGTTCTTTTAGGCAACTTTCAGACAGTTCTTCTCTTAAACAGCTCCCTTCTTAAGCCATTCTTTTTCTGAACTGCCACCAGCTCCCCTCCTCCTCCTTCACTTGACCTGCTAGACCCATATTAGCCTCCCACAGGTTCAACCCAACCCACATCTAGGATTAGTGAATTTATTGAGGATGCTGGTGCAGCATCACACTGCTGATGGGGAGTCTGCCCTAACCCCCACCACTCAATAGCTACCTTGTAAGCTCCACAGAGGCTGCCTTCAGGAGGTGCATGTGCACATCTGTGCATGATCAGCATCTCAATTAAGATGTATACAGCTTGTGAGGTGGAGTTCAAGTCTCTAAATTCTGCTATTGCAGTGAGCCTAAGTAGCTTCTTTATATGAGAATGGGAGAGCTAGTATTGCCCATACATCCCATTGTGTCTTGCCCAGTCTTTCCAGCACCCATGTTGTTAGTTAAATACAAGTCATCTGGGGTGCTGTATGGACTTTATCCATCTTCACCACACTACCAGATTTCACTTAAACCATTCTTAAACAATTTGAAGGTAGTTCTAAGCAGTTCTCCCCTCAAGCAGTTGTTAAAAAGCTCTAATCCTCATGCAGTCCTCATCCCAAGCAGTTTGCCACTTAAGTAGTGCTCAAGGAGTGTTCCTTTTAAGCAGTTATGTTTTTAAATTGTTTTCTTCTTATGCAGTTCTTCTCTTAAACAGTTCTGAAACATATTTTAAGCAGTTGTCCTTTCAAGCAGTTCTCTTAAAACATTCTTTATCACATTTTGAACAGTCATCTTCTTAAGCAGTTTAACTTAGCAAGTTCTAAAACAATTAAGCAGTTCTTCAACAGTTCTCTTCTTAGGCAGTTGAGCAGTTCCTGTCTTAAGCAATTCTCCTGTTAAGCAGTTTATAAGAAGTTTATAAGCAGTTCTTTTCATAAGCAGTTTTCAAATTACTTTTAAGCAGCTCTCATCTCAAGCAGTTTCCCTACTAAGTAGTTTTCAAATGGTTCTCCGGTGAAGCATTGCTTTAGCAGATTTCTTCAGTAGTTCTCTCAAGTAGATGCCAAGCATCTCCAAAGCATTCCTTTTAAATACTTTTTAGATTATAGAGTTCTAAAGCAGTTAAGTAGTTTTTCATCACTTTCCTCTTAAGCAGTAAACACGTTGCCTCTTAAGCAGTTCTCTTAATTAGGCAGGTCAGTGGTTCATAGATTGTTGCTAAATATGAAACCTAGGAGACCATTGAGAAATCTAGCTCAAATTTTCATTTGTCCCAATAACTGTCTGGTTAATTGACTTACTCAAGGTATCACAATCAGTGAATGAGGACTGAGGGAGGAACTACAACTAACACCTTTAAAACTCTGTGCCAACTGCCAGAACCAAATCTAAATGCATGGTATGGGAATGCAACCCACAGTCTTCCAACCTTCCAAGCTCAAAGTTCTGTGTGGTATCTGTTAAGCCACTGACATTGTTGATTCACTGACACTGAATTGCTGAGTTCTTCAATAGTTTTGCTTTTAATTACTTAAGAAGTTGGTAATTAGTACTCTCAAACAATTCCTCTCTTATGTAGTTCACAAGCAGTTCTGTTCTTACAGCCTTCTTAATCATTATCCTCTTAAGCATTGATCATTTTAAGTATTTCTTGTTCTACTGTTAAGCAGTTGTCAAGTATGTCTCATTTTAAGCATTTCTATAGCAGTTTTAAACAATTCTTCTCCCTAGCAGTTTTTAAACAGTTCTTCTGCCTAGCAATTCTTATCCAAGACCAGTTTCACATAGTTCTCCTTAGCAGTTCTCTTCTTAATCTGGTATTAAAAACTTTTCCTCTAAAATAGTCCTTTTCCTTAGCAGGTTTACTTGTAAGCAGTTCTTAAGCATTTATTAAGCAGTTCTCAGTCATTTCTATTGTTAACAGTTCTTATTTTAAGCAATTCTTCAACAGTTCTCCACTTAAGCAGCTGTCAAGAAGTTATTCTCTTAAGCTGTTTTAATCAGTTCTTAAACAGTTCTCCTATACATATGTCATTCAGTTCTTAAGCATTTCCCTTCTTGAGCAATTCTTAAACATTTGTGCAGTTCTTCTCTTATCCGTTTCCCTCTCAAGTAGTTCACTGCTTAAGTAGTTTAAGAGTTCTCTTCATAAGCAGTTCTTAAGCAGTTTTCTTCTTTAGCTGGTTTCCTCTTAAATAGTTCTCCTGTTAATAAGTTATTATTTTAAGCAACTCTTAGCATATCTGTAGCATATCTTAACCATTGCTCATCTCAAGAATGTCTCTTATCCAAGTCTTAAAGACCCTGTCAAACAGTTCTCCTATAAAGCAGTTCATAAGCAGTTCTCTTCGGCAACTCTGAAGCAGGTCTCCCCACAAGCAGTTCTTATTTGGTTCTTCTCTTAAGCAGCATTTATGCATTCCTCATCTTAAACAGTTCTTATACAATTCTTAAGAGTTATTCAGCAGTTTTAACAGATATCCTGTTAAGCAATTCTTCCCTCAAGCCATTCTGAATGAGTTCCAATATACTGATTTTTGATCCACTCTCCTCTCTCAAGCAGTTCCACTTTTGGCAGTACCCAACAGAAGCAATTCCAAGCAATCTTCTGTTAAGCAGTTATATGTAGTTCTCAAACAGCTGCTTTCACAAGCAGTTCTCCTCTTGCACAGTTCTATTTAGCAATTTGAAGCAGTTACTGAGCAGTTCTTCAACAGTTTTCCTTTTAAGGAGTTGAAAAATAGGTCTCCTCTCAACCAGTTTTCATTTTAAGTAGTTCCCAAGCCATTTTACAGCAATTCTCAATCAGTTCTTATCTTAAGGGGTTCTCAAGAGGTTTGTAAGCAGTTTTCTTCTTAAACAGTCACTAAGCAGTTCTCCTTTTATACAGTTTTTAAGCAACTTCTCTCAAGTAGTTCTCAAACAGTTCTTAAGAAGTATTCTTCTTAAATAGGTCTCCCTTAAGTAGTTGTCAAGCAGGTGTCGAGTTAAACAGTAGGTATAAATAGGTATTAAGCAGTTCAGCAACAGCCCTCTTAAGCAGTTTTCATGCAATTCTCATCTTAAGTAGTGTTTCTCATAAGCAGTTTTTCAACATTTATCCTCTTAAGCAGTTGTGAAGCAGATATTTCCTAAAACAGTCAGGCATTTTAAGTACCTTTTAGCCAATTCTCAAGCAGTTGTCCTGTAAAGCATTGATCAGTTCTCCTAGGACTCACCTGTAAAGAATGTCTCTTCATTCATTCCTCAGCTGTCCTTAACCAAATTTCCTGTTAAGCATTTTGTATCTTCAGCAGTTAAGCTTTTAAGCAGTTTTCAACAGTCCTCCTGTTAAGCATTTAAGCTCTTCATTACTAAAGCACTTCTCTCCTTAAGCAGTTCTTATCTTTAGTAGTTCTTAACCAATCATGCAGCTCTTTAAAATATCTTCTTTAAGCAGTTGTCAAGCAGTTCTCCTTTTAAGCAGGTTTCATTCACTTTTTTAAGCAGTTGTCAAATTCTTATCTGAACCAGTACTTAAGTAGTGATCTTCATAATCAGTTCTGATGTTATTCTCCACTTAAGTTTTCTCTCAAATAACTCCCTCTTAATCAGTTTTCATGTTCTTAAGCATTCTCTTCTTCAGCAATTAGTTTAAGCAGTTGTAAGCAGTTCTTAAGCCTTGGTATTTTAGTTAGTTATCAACCATTTTAAGCAGTTATCCTCTCTTGTTAAGCAGCTCTTATCTTAAGATGGTTTAAGCAGTTAAGAAATTACTTCATAAGCAGTTCTAAAGTAGTTTCCCTCTTAAGCAGTCCCCATCTCAAGTTAATCAATTTATTTAGCATGCCCTCTTAAATAATTAAGTAGCTTGTAAGCAGTTCTTAAGCAGTTCTCCTCTGGAGTATTTCTCAAAGATGTCTTAAGCACTTATCTTAAGTTGTTATCTTGTGTTCTTTTACTTATCTATCAAAAGTTTTTACTTTTATCAAGTAACCATTTCTTACATAGCTTTACCCTTAAGCAGCTCTTAATCAGTGCTCAAGCACTTGTTAAGCAGTTCTCAAACAGTATTTTTCTTAAGGATTTCTCGAGCAATTTCAGTTATCCTCTTAAGCATTTCGCAAGCAGTTCTTTCAAGCAGCTGCCTTCTTAACAGTTTTAGCAGATTCTCAGGAGTTCTCAGGAGTTTTCCTTTTAAGCAGTTCTGAAGCAATTCTTTAGCAGCTGCCATCTTAAGCAGTGCTCAAGCATCTCTTAAGCAGTTCATAGGCAGTTCTCCTGTTAAGTTCTATGAAGCTATTATCAAATACTTCTCTTAAGCATTTTTCTTCTGAAGTAGTTCTTAAGCAGGTCTCAGTCATCTCATAGGCATCTGTTAAGCAGTTATTAAGCAGCTCTTAATTTTCTGAAGCAGTTTTCAAACAGGTCTCTTAAGTCTCATCTTAAGCAGCTCTTAAGAATTTCTTAGAGTTCTCTTGTAAATAAGTTCTTAAGTAGTTCTCAAATGTTTATAGGTGAACAAAATCTGTATAGGTTCATTACTTTTAGTCCAAGGGACCATTGAAGAGCCTAACCCAAATTTCCAGCTGGTGTCAAGCAGTGTCTGGTTAAGTGACTTGCTCATAGGAACATTACAGCTGATGGACTCAAACCCTATACCATAGGAATAACAGCTTTCAGCCTTAACCCTCTGAACCAACTGCCATTACAGCAATTCTAAGGCACTGCTACATGTAAGCCATCCTTAAGAATACTCAACAGTTTTGTTAAGGAGTTATACAGTTTACACGCAGTTCTTAAGCTTTCTTCTTAAGCATTTCATAAGTGGTTCCCATGAAGTTCTTTACTTAAACAGTTCCCATCTCTTAAGCAGTTTTTCAGGGAGTTCCTATCTTAAACAGTTCTTAAGCAGTTCTCCTATTAGGTATTTCTTTAGCATTTCTCTAGTCACTGATAAGCATTTCACCTCATATGCAGTTCTCCTTTTAAGCATGTCTTAAGCAGGTTGTAGGCAGTTCTTCACTTAAGCAGTTCCTATCAGCACAGTTATTGAACAGTTCTCCTCTTAAACATTTCTCAAATAGTTTAAGTAATTATCCTCTTAAGCAGTTCTCTTAAATCATCACTCTCTTTAGCAGTTGTCAGACTAAGCAGTGGGTGAAGCACTAAGTATTTCTTAAGCTACTATGAGCTTAAGAAATTTGAGTACTCAAGTAGCTATTAATTAGGTCTGAAGCAGTTGTCCTCTTACATTCTCTAAAATAGTACTCATCTTAACTATCTCTACTCAAACTTCAGTTCTTAACCAGTTATCAAGCATCTTTTAAGCAGTTGTTAAGTTCTCCTTTTACATTTTCTGAAGCAGTTCTCAAACAGTTCTCCTGTCATGTAGTTTTAATCTTAAGCTGTTCTTAAGCAACTCCCTTCTTAAGCAGTCCTCAACCAGTACTCTATGTAAGCAGTTCTTAAGCAGTCTTGTCTTTGCCAGTTTTTCCCTTATGCAGTTGCTTAAGCAGTTGTCAAGCAGTTCTCTATTAGTTGCTAGGAAGTGGTCCTCTTTAGCATTTCACAAACAGTTTAACTAATTCTGCTCTTAAGCTGTTCTTTAGTAGGTCTTCCCCTGACCAGTTCTTTTTTTAATATTCATCTGCTTTATGTTCCACAACAAAATACATCACTTTGTACAATTCACATGCTTGGTGCAGTATAACTCTTCTGGCAATTAGTGCTTTAATAAATTTTATTAAAGTCTTTTTGTGAATTCAGTTAACAGAAGACCAAATCCAAAACAAGATTTACAATTATTCCATTTCGTTCGTATTGAAGTGACCTGCACTTCATCACCCATTTCTTTATTCTCTTTCCAAACTACCTTTTATTACCTCATCTCTCCACATCTTTAATCTCACTCACTCCCCTATTATACTTCCCCTTTTTGAAATTGTACCCTCTTTCTCTTACCCCAATCTTCCCATTTTTATGTCATTTGCTGGGTTTAGATTTCATAATAACCATTTCTACTTGCTTCATCTCTTGGATCTTAGTCTAAGTTCACCTGTTGTTGGCTCTTAGTTCATTTATCCCTTCCTAGTTATCACCTTCTTTGTTTTATTAGCAAAAGATTCACCACAGCTTTGACATGTCAGCTCACCTTCCTCCCCTTTATCCACTTCTGGCAAAAAATAACCTCGAGGACTTATGTAACACTATTCTCTAAATTACTTGAATCAGTTCTCCTATCTCTTTTATATACTTTTTTACATTTTTCACATGCCAAAAACATGTCGCTTGTTCCTTTGTGCAATTTTTTTCACATATCCAGCATGTGTGCCTCTCTTTCTACATCCCATGTAAACTAGCCAATGTATAAAAGTACTTATGGAGACACTTCCATGCACAATCCTAAATATCTTCAATGTAATGACTATTCTAGTGACCCCATATATTTCTCAATAATCCTCCACTGTTATTTCCCTTCCCACTTATTCCTGTCACATTTCAGCTTGACTTCATTTCCTCACCTACCTGTCTTATATTAATGCCTTATATAATTTGAGTGTTAACCCTTTGGCAGACCTTGTGCCAGTCCTAGTTTCTGTAATCATTTACACCAGTTTTGGTCTGACTGAATTCAATAATTCCTGTTCTCTTTCAAGTTTTCTGTAATGTCATATGCGCCTCTGTATTCCAATATCTCTCTTCTTCTAACCTATTTTTCACAAATTTCCTTCCGTCTCATTTTCATATCTCCAGCTCAGAAATTCTACCAAAAATAGAATTCTATTTTACTTACTCACCATTTTTGAGCACCCACTGTATCTCATGCAAATGGGTGTTATGCCAAACCTTCTTGCTACAATTCAAACTTCCAATCCTTGTACTTGACCCTAAACATTCTCCTATCCTGACTATTACTGTTTTCAAGCAAAATATCCCCTGCCTTCTATTTGCTACCTGTATCTATGGATTTGGACACCCTGGTGCTATTTCTTGATCAGATTGTTCTAGTATCATTTTTTTTTTCATTTTGACCCATATTTAGGACTCTATAAGATAGTGTTAATTGCACTGCACTTCATTAAAATAGTCATGCAAATTTGGTACTGCTAGTTTTGTTATCCAGATCCCTAGGCATTTAATTTTGTAATTTCCCTAGAGACAAGAAAGCTGCTATACCAGTGTGAAACTAGGGTATAATTTACACATATTACCTTACTCTTTGTTAACTTTATAATCCAATATGTTTTCAAACTGGTCTACTTTAGGACATCAAAAGTTTAAATGCATCGAACTATTAAACAATCGAAGTCCAAAAAAAAAAAATACACAAAAAAAATTTAAACTAGTGTAGGCAGGGGGGCAACCCCAGTACTTAAATATATCAACTCCAAGATCACACTACATTGAAGTAAATGGAAATCTCCACCTACAGAGATTTCCATTTTCGATGTTTTGCGCTTTTGGTGTACTCGTGTCGAGAATATTGTATTCAATATTCTCAGACTTTGAGCACATAACTTAGACCCTTTTCAAACTATATCAATATTACAAATACTTTTCTTATATCCTTTCCAAGTTTATTAATGTATAATATTATATCATCAACAAACCATACTACCTTTTCTTCCCATTGCCATTCCAATCTCTATACTTTGGCTTGTATGAAGCTCTGCACTAGCAATTCCAGGTATCGTGTGAACAGTATTTGGCATAATGGGCAGCCATTCTATGTTTCCCTTTCTGTTCCAAAGTTTTCTTTATTATTCTGGTGTTTATATTTATGGTCGTTGTTGAGTCGATGTATCAGAATAAACTAATAAACTCCCTTTCAAAGTCCATTCTGTCCATTATTTCCCAAAGATATGATGATTACCTGTTATCAAATGCTTTCCCTGATTCTAAACTCACCAAAACTAGTTTCCTCTTCACCATTTCCACTCTATTATATCACATACATTTTTCAGGATGTTATTGAATGTTTTCCATCACTTGACAAACCTTCACTGGTCTGTAGTAATCATACTAGGGAAACTCTTGGCAAGTCTGTCAGCCAATAAGGACTTTCATTGCCAACTGTCATAATTGTAGTAGAAATCATGAATCTAAAAGAGAAAAATGTTTAGCTTTTGGTCGACAATGACACAAATGTAAAAAAATGAAATCACTTCAAAGGATTTTGTAAGTCAAAAGAATGCGGGCACTCTTTCATTAAAAGGGAACATTTTAAGAAATTAGTTGATAAGTTAGACTGTGGCAAGCCTACTCTTTATGTTGATGGTGTGTCAGTGCTTCATGAAATGGTCAATGCAGTAGATTTAAGGGCCAAGAGTGAAGTATTTTGTACTGTTCAGATAAATGACTAACCCACAGAGCTCAAAGTTGACACAGGTTCCATGTGTAATGTTATGTCAGCAGAAACATTTGCCAGAGTGTGCAAAGGTGAAAGGCTTGATTTAGCAAGGTGTGCGAAACTTGTTACTTATGGAGGTGAAGAAATTCAAACCGAAGGCTCAGTAGTGCTTTCATTTTACTCTACTGGAAGAAGCTATGACTTATTATTTGATGTGGTCATAAGGCACATTCAGTCATTATTAGGGCTCAGATACAGTAAGGAAGTCCATCTTGTTATCTTAAAAGACCACTACTCTAATTTTGCCCACCACATTTTTCACCTATGCTGATCTTTTCCAAGACAAACTAGGCAAACTTCCAGTTGTGTACTCCATGAAGTTAGACCCAGAGGTCAGTCAAGTTATCAGGCCATCATGCAAAGTTCCAATAGCCATGCAGGGCAGAGTCAAAGTCAAACTAGATAAAATGGTGCAACAAGGTATGATTTGTCCAGTCAAAACTCCCACTGAATAGGTATCTTCCATGGTGGTAGTTCATAAGAAAAGCACAGATGATATCAAAATATGTACTGATCCTCGAAATTTGAACAAAGTGCTAAAATGACCTCATCATCCAATGTGCACAGTTGAGGAAGTCACAGCCTTAATGCCAAATGCTGCTATTTTTTCTGTCTTAGATGCAAAAAGTTTATCTTGGCAAATTCAGCTTGACAAGAAATTATCATTGCTCACTACTTTCAGTACTCCATTTGGCAGGTACAGATTTTTGAGAATGCCATTTGGAATAAATTCTGCAAGTGAAGTCTTTCAGCACGCAATGGAGCAATTTTTTTCTGGGTATCCTTATGCTATCATAGTAGACGACTTACTGGTAGGAGGGTGTGATGAAGCAGAACTTGACAGAAACATCAGAAACATTCTAGAAAGGGCACTTCAAGTGAATCTTTAGCTTAACCCAGACAAATGCAAATTCAGGCTATGAGAAGTTCCTTATGTTGGTCACTTATGTACCATTACAGGCTTATGACCAGACCCTTCAAAGCAAACAGCCATTCTTGAGATTCCAGCTCCAGACAATGTTCAAACCCTGCAACGTTTTCTTGGCATGGTCAACTACCTAGGCAAGTTCACTCCAGACTTGAACCAACTTTGAGCACCACTCAGAGAGCTAACACACAAAGATGTATCCTGGTCTTGGTTAGAGTGACACCAAAGAGAATTTAATATCCTGAAACAGAAAATTGCTAGTCCGCTGGCTCTCAGATACTATGTTGTCTACAAACCAGTTACACTTTCTGTGATGCTTCAAAATTTGGACTTGGTGCAGTCATTCTGCAAGATGATCAGCCTGTTGCCTATGTATTGAGAACTCTTACCAGATTGAGAAAGAGCTTTTGGCAATTGTGTTTGCATGTTTGAAGTTCCATGATTATGTTTATGGTAGAACTATCCAGATCAAAACAGACCAAGATCACCAACCTCTAGTCACTATCTTGAGAAAGCCGATGCATTCAGCTCCAGCCTGACTGCAACATATGATGCTGAGACTGAAAAAGTATAATTTCAATCTTGCCTACAAGAAAGGCAAACTTCTTCTATCTTGCTGATACATTATCCAGATCGCCCAGAAAAATCACTAAACAGGCTGACAAACAAGGTTCTCAATCGAGTGATGATTCTGAAGTCACAGAAGTGAGAAATTTTTCTTCCACATGTCTTGATGAACTAAGAGACCACACAGCCACAGATTTACAAAGACTCAAACACTTTATCAATCAAGGATGGCCATTAAAGCAATCTAGTTTACCTCAAAAAGTACCACCAGTAAGATTTTATCTGACAAAGGTATCATAATGAAAGGTCCAAAAGTAATTGTTCCAAAGTTGTTGCAACCAGAGCACATTACTAGCTTGTGTTGTGGTGTGCCAGGAACTGAATCTACCAAAATAAGGACATGACATCTTGTATTTTGGCCTTCTATGTCAGAAGACATTGAGGGAGCACTTTTTTCTTGTTCAGTATTTAATAGTACAAGCCACATCAACAGAAAGAACCACTTCAGCTTAACCAAATTCTGGAAATACCTTGGTTGACAGTAGCCACTGATATCTTTGACTGAAATGGTCAACATTATTTGGTGTTAGTAGACTCTTGCTCCAATTGGTTTGAGATTGACCTGCTTCCTAACCTGGCATCCAGTACTGTCATTACTAAGATGAAACATTTTTTCTGTCCATGGTAGTCCATACAAAGTTATTTTTGACAATGGCATGCAGTTTACAAGCTAACAGTTCAAAAGATTTGCTGAAAAATGGGACTTTACTCATGTCACAAGTAGTCCAGAGTACCCGCAGTCAAATGGTTTGGCAGAACACCCAGTTCAAAGTGCAAAGCAGTTACTTGAGAAGTCAAAATAAGAAAATAGTGATGTTTTTCTGAATCTTAGAAATATTCCTTGTAATAAACATTTTGGTTCACCTACTCAGAGACTTCTGTCGAGACAAACCAGAATCACATTACCAGTCAGTAGTCAATTGTTGGTTCCATGTTTCAAGAACAACAGGTTAGTGAAAACCAATCTGTTGAAGAAGCCCCTATCCCAGTAGTCCTACTACGATTAGACCAGCAGACAGCTCAATCCATTATAAGAGGGAGAAATTGTAAGGATGCAAATGTCCAAAGGTTATGATCAGATTGATGTCATGAAGAATATTGGTCCAGAGCCAAGATCATACATTGTGGAATGAGAAGAAGCAACTTTTAGACATAATCTGAAACATTTGAGATGGGTGTCCAAGCCTATACCACAGCAGATAGCCTGTGAGACTCTATCTCAGAGTGAGTTGTCCAGTGATCCAATTCCAGAGGAAGGTTCAGAGGTCATTCCTGTTCCTGTGATTAATTCAGAAGTTCCTGATATGAGTTGTGCACTGCAGACTGTCCCTGTTGCTAAATTTAGTCCCAACTGTTAGGTTATGAGAGATGGTCGAATCTCTAAACTTTGCAGCAGATATGAAGCAATTTGGACATAAACATTGTGATTTGTTTCCAATATATATAGTAATGCATGCCTAGCTCTAACATTGTTTTGCATAAATGGCAATCTTTTTAGGAGGGAGAATGTAGATCAGTGAGAGTGTATATACCTTTAAGAAGCTATCCAAGGGCTTGCACTGGAGTATAAATACTGAGCAAGTATGAACTTGACTGCCATTTTGTAGTTAGCTGTTGAGATGTAAGCATGTATGTTTGCAGGCTTTGTTTGTTAACTAGTTCTTTCATATTTAATGATGCTGCTATCCATCCTGATGTGTTTGTTTGTGTTAAAGCATCAGAACAAAACTCTAGGCCTTCTCATTATTTGTATTAGAGATGAACAAGTGACAGCATGTATCTAACCAGACACTTGCAGCAGTTGGAATGCCCATAAAACTTTCTCACCAGGAGAATTCAGGGCATTGATACCCCGTCCTACACTGATCATCTAAAGGCTCTGTTTATGTATTCAGTCTCCTGCAGGTTGCTGAGATGTATCTTTTTCTGACGTACAGGGCTTCCACAGACCCAGCCCTGATAGATTTGTTGAACATGCACAGAGCAAACAGAACCAGAAACACTAGATCCAGGAATCTGAACTTCACTTTTGAAATAAACAGAACATTATGGAGAGACAAACGTGTCCAAAAAGATCCCCATGCTATGGAATACGATTTCCATCCATGTAAAACAGAGTTCATCCCTGATCTTATTAAAATGAAACCTTGACAATTGGATGGGAAATCACAAATTTACTACTGGCCTGGCCCCCATACCCCTTATGGACAGATGGCATCAATAAAAAAGTATTATCCTAACACCCTTACAAATCCTTAGTTACCATCTATTAACATGCCACATAAAGATGCCCATGATACTTGGGACCAAAATGGTTTGGGTGCATAGCTTGGCTCAGCTTGTACATGGTCATTAGCATTGTAACAGCCTATAAACCTATGAATGAAGTTTCTGACTACTGGGTCTTTTCATTGTGGTAATTTCCAGGGGTAGCAATTTTACCAAAGGATACTATTATGTATTTCTTGATATTGAGTTTTAGACTGTGGCTTTAGCATCGGTTGTTAGTCTGTGTTAGGCCTTCTTAGAGGGTATGTGTGTATAGGGGATTCTATGACTGCACCTTGTTTGCAGTTGTCTGCAAACTTGGTCAGCCAGAGGTCCTTCATGCTAGCATTAACTTCAGAGAAGCAGATCTTAAAAACAGTGGACCCATGACAGAACCCTATCTTTGCATCTTGGGTCCTGTTTGTGTGCCAGCTGGCTATCAAGTGGGTGGCATGTGAATTTATATCTAATTTCATACATTTGTCTACAAATCCCACATGGGGTATTGTGACAAATGCCTTGGCCAGGTCCAGGTAGGCAGTATGCACTGTTTTACCATCATCCATAGCGTTGCTGACTTTTTCAAAGACATCCACCAGGCTAAGTACCTGCTGTTGATGAAACCAAACTAGGCTGGCTCTAGTGTCTGAAGATTTTCTATGTCATTGTTTATCATTTTCATGTTGTTGAGTAGTTGTCAAGCACATCTTAAGCAGTGGTTCTTTTAGCAGTTCACAAGTAGTTTAAAGTAGCTCTGCTTCTAAGCTGTTCTTAAGTAGTTCTCTTAATTAATTCCTTAATCTGTTCTTAAGGAGTTTCCTTGTCACACAGTTTTTATGCAATTCTCCTCTCAAGCAATTTTCATGCAAGTATTTCTTAAGCAGTTCTTAGTCATTTCTCCTTTCAAGCTGTTTCCCTGTCAAGCATTTTCCCTCTTAATCAGTTGTCATGGAGTTCACCCTCATAGGTAATGTTTAAACAGTTCTACTCAAGTAGTTAATTTATGGAGTTAATTTTATAAGTCATTAAGCAGTTCTTCAACTGTTCTCCTCTTAAGCCATCACTAAACATTCTCTTGTAAAGTTTTTGTCCACTTAATCAGTTCTTATGCAGCCTCTTCATTTGTTCTCCTCTTAAACAGTTGTCAGGTAATTCTCTTAACCCATTCTCTTGTTAAACATTTTTTTCTTTAACTGTTTTAATGAAACAGTTCTACTGTTAAACAATTGACAAGCAGGTCTCCCCTTAATCAGTTTTCAAGCAGTTCTAAAGCAGTTAGCCTCTCAAGCAAGTCATTTCTAACACAGTTCTCCAGTTAACAGTAGGTCTAAGCATTTATTAGCAGTTCTTCAGCAGTTGTCTTAAAAACTGGTTCAGAAAAAAACTGCTTATCTTTAGCAGTTATTAAGCAATTTATTAAATGTTTTCCTTTTTAGCAGTTGTCACATAGCTCTTTTTCAAGCAGTTCTCATCTTAAGCCATTCTCATGCAATTCTCAAACAGTTGCCATGTAAAATATTTCTTAAGCAGGTCCTAGGAATTCTCCTCTTAATTAGTTGTAAAACAGTTCTCTTGTTAGGTAGTTTTATCTTAAGTAGTTATTCAGCAAATATTAAGCAGTTTTATAACAGTCCTCCTGTTTAGAATATTTTCTATTCTAAAGCAATAATCCTCTTAAGCAGTTCTTATCTTTAACAGTTCGTATGCAATTATTAAGCACCTATTTAAAAGATTTCCTCTTAAGCAGTTGTTAGGCAGTTCCTGTTCAGCAGTTCCTATTTTAAGCTGCTCTTAAGCAGTTTTCAAATAAAAGCAATGCTTAAGCAGTTATCTTAATACATTCTCCTATAGTGGTTTTCCTCATAAGCTGGTCTCTTAAATAATTCCTCTCTTAATCAGTTCTCAAGCAGTTCTCCACATTAGCAGTTCTTAAGCACAATTTCAAACAGTTTTCTTAACTTATTGTCGAGTAGTTTGCAAGCATTTCTCAAACTTGTCCTCTTAAGCAGATTGCTAACATTCTTAAACAGTTCTGCTGTTAAACAGCTTTTGAGCATCTCTTATCATAAGCAATTCTTAAGGAACTTCTCTCTTTTTCAATTACGTAGGTCTCCTGAAAACTGCTTGAGAAATACTGGAGGTCATTTTCTTAGGAAGCTTCCTTTCAATATAAACAGTTCTCAGGAAATTCCCCTTAAACAGTTCTTCAGCAGTTCTGCTCTTATGCAGCTTGTAAGCAGTTTGTAAGCATTTCCTTTGAGTATTTCTAAGCAAACCTCATCTTAAGCTATTCTAAAGTATTTCTTGAGCAGTTCCCTTATGCAGTTCTCAAACAAGTGCTTGTTTTAAGCAGTTATTACACAGTTTTTAAAAAAGTTCTCTTTTTTAATCTCTTTAACTTTTCTTAAGCAGTTCTCAAGAAATTCTCAAGCACTTCTTGAGCATCTCTTCTTTTAAGCAAGTTTAATCTTTCCTTAAACATTTCATAAACAGTTCTGAAGTAGTTCCTCTTTTAAGCTGTTGCCCACTTAATCAGTTCTTAACCTGTTCTTAATCAGTTCTCAAGCCTCTTTTAACCAGTTAGCCTCTAATGCATTTATCAGGGAGCTCTCTTCTTAAGCAGTTCCAAAGCATTCCTTAACCAGCTGTCATCTGAAGCAGTTCCCAAGCTTCTCTTAAGCAGTTCTAATCCAGTTCTCTTAAATTCTCTGAAGTAGTTCTCAAACATTACTCCTTTTAAATAGTTCTGAAGTGGTTCTCATCTTAAACAGTTCTCAAATGGCTCTCCTCTTAAGCAGTTTCCCAGCAGTTATTGTTTTGCACAGTTATTAAGCAGTTCCCCCCACATTTCTTTAGCAGTTCATAAGGTGTATTAACTTCTTTAAAGCAGTTTTCAAACATTTTCCATCCTAAGTAGTTCTCATCTCAAATAGTTTTAAAGCATCTCTTAAGCAATTATCCTGTCAAGTTCTTAAGCAGTTTCCTCTTCAGCAGTTTATAAGCAGTTCTCAAGCAGTGCTCCACTTAATCTTTAATAGCTCTTTTAAACAGTTGTAAAGCAGTTTGCAAGCAGTTTTTAAGCATTTACCCTCGTAAACAATTATTAAGCAATTATCTTCTTAATTAGCTCTTAAACAGTTCTAATATTAAGTAGTTCTTAAGCAGGTCTTAGTGAGATATAATTTTGAGTAGTTAAAGAGTTATTCTCTTTAAAAAAAGTTCTTAAGGAGTTCTTCTTTCAGCCATTTCTTAAGCATTTCTCAGTCAGTTTGCAATAGTTTTCTTCTTAACTGAACACATCCTCAGGCAGTTCCTGTCTTAAACAGTTATTAAGCAGTTCTCCTCTTAAGCAGTTTTTAAGCAGTTCTCCTCTTGAACATTTCTAAAGCATTTCTTAATTCTCCTAAGTTCTCAAACAGTTCTTTTTCAGTTATCTTCTTAAGCAGATGATCATAAGAAATCATAAAAAGTACAAGACAGTTTAATCCTGTGACCATTTATACCTTGCTAGTACACATCCCTAGATTACACTTCCTTTTCAATTAGAGCTAGGCCAGTCAAGCCAGGGATGAATTTGTGAATACCCATCCATTCATCTATTTCCCATTTGAAGGAAGGTAATGCATCATGATGCTTTATTTGTAGTGGAAGTCTATGGTAGTTGTGGAGAAGGCACTGTGTAATGAACCTCTATCTCTACTGTGTATTATTTGCTGATAAAACTGCAGGTCCTGGTTCACATTTATGTGACTGATTTGTGGAGGTATAGGAGATCCAGGACCACTTGGTCCCCAAAAGGCTTAGATGGTAAGGCAAAGGTCATCTCTCAGAAGTCTATAAAATACTGAATAAACTGGCAGTGCTTCCAGTCATTTCTGGTAGCTGAGGGATTTTAAGCCAGTTATTTGTTATGAATTGCTCTGGTCTTTCTCATTGGTTGATATATCTAATGAGGCACATACCAAAAGAGTCACTATATTCAATAACTGGTCTAAGCAGTACTGAATATAAGGGGACAATGATTTCTTTAAATACAAATGATATTCCTTTGGCAATTAACTGCACTGAGTGAAAAGGCTTCCTTACTGCCATCATTATGATCAATGGAAAGGATATTATCAACCCCAGTTCCAAGGTATTTAACAACATTCTCATTTTGAAGTATGTTGTAGTCTGTGTTTTGTATTGGGGAGGGGTTGTTTACCATAGGTGACAGTATTGCAAACTTTAGCATTAAGGTTAAGCCCATTTTAGTACACCGGGTATTTTCAAGAGTAAATCCTTGCTGAAAAGCATTAGCATCAGAAGGGCATTTGGCAATAACTCCCCGTATGCAGTTGTCTGCCAACTTGCTTATTCAAAGTCTTGGTTCACTGCCTAGAGATCAGAAAAGTAAATGCTGAACAAAATAGGTCTCAGCACTGAGCTCTGCAGGACATAACTGGTGATCATCATACTCTCTGAATAGGCACTAGCTATCTTTACCATGTGGGTTCAGTCTTTTAGCCAGTTTTCTATCCATATTACTACATAGGGATCTATTTGTAATGCATTCAGCTTAGTAATTATGCTGTCAAGAGGAAGATGTAAAACACCTTGGCTATGTCAACATACACTGTGTGTGTGTGTGTGTGTGTGTGTGTGTGTGTGTGTGTGTGTGTGTGTGTGTGTGTGTGTGTGTGTGTGTGTGTGAGTGTGTGTGTGTGTGTGTGTGTGTGTGTGTGTGTGTGTGTGTGTGTGTGTGTGTGTGTTTCAAGCAGTTGTCAAGAATTATTTATCTCAATTAGTTATCAAGCACTTCTCAAACAGTTATCTTTAGCAGCTCTTAAGCAGTTTTTAAAAGATGTTTTCAAGCAGTTCTTAAGCAATTCAGAAGTAGTTCTACTCCTAAATAGGCCTTGTTTTAATCAGTTCTGAAGCAGTGGTAATCAGTTATACTCTTAAGTAATTAATTAGCAATTCCCAAGCTGTTTTCATTCAGATTCCCTCTCAAACTGTTTTTGCATAGTGCACAAGCATCTTTTATGCAGTTCTTAGACATTTTTCCTCTAGGAGTTTCCTCTTAAGCAGTTCTGAAGTATTTCTTAGTCAGCCATCATCTTAAGCTGTTCTTGGACATTTTCCAAGTATTTCTCCTCCTAAATTCTCTGACTCAATTCCTAATATGAGATGTTTGTAAACTATTTGACAACTGCTTAAGACAACTGACAAACAAGAAGATGCTTTAGAATTAGAAGCTCTTATGCAGCTTGTAAGCAGTTTGTAAGCATTTCCTTTGAGTATTTCTAAGCAAACCTCATCTTAAGCTATTCTAAAGTATTTCTTGAGCAGTTCCCTTATGCAGTTCTCAAACAAGTGTTTGTTTTAAGCAGTTATTACACAGTTTTTAAAAAAGTTTTCTTTTTTACATCTCTTTAACTTTTCTTAAGCAGTTCTCAAGAAATTCTCAAGCAATTCTTGAGCATCTCTTCTTTTAAGCAAGTTTAATCTTTCCTTAAACATTTCATAAACAGTTCTGAAGTAGTTCCTCTTTTAAGCTGTTGCCCACTTAATCAGTTCTTAACCTGTTCTTAATCAGTTCTCAAGCCTCTTTTAACCAGTTAGCCTCTAATGCATTTATCAGGGAGCTCTCTTCTTAAGCAGTTCCAAAGCATTCCTTAACCAGCTGTCATCTGAAGCAGTTCCCAAGCTTCTCTTAAGCAGTTCTAATCCAGTTCTCTTAAATTCTCTGAAGTAGTTCTCAAACATTACTCCTTTTAAATAGTTCTGAAGTGGTTCTCATCTTGAACAGTTCTCAAATGGCTCTCCTCTTAAGCAGTTTCCCAGCAGTTATTGTTTTGCACAGTTATTAAGCAGTTCCCCCCACATTTCTTTAGCAGTTCATAAAGTGTATTAACTTCTTTAAAGCAGTTTTCAAACATTTTCCATCCTAAGTAGTTCTCATCTCAAATAGTTTTAAAGCATCTCTTAAGCAATTATCCTATCAAGTTCTTAAGCAGTTTCCTCTTCAGCAGTTTATAAGAAGTTCTCAAGCAGTGCTTCACTTAATCTTTAATAGCTCTTTTAAACAGTTGTAAAGCAGTTTACAAGCAGTTTTTAAGCATTTACCCTCTTAAACAATTATTAAGCAATTATCTTCTTAATTAGCTCTTAAACAGTTCTAATATTAAGTAGTTCTTAAGCAGGTCTTAGTGAGATATAATTTTGAGTAGTTAAATAGTTATTCTCTTTAAAAAAGTTCTTAAGGAGTTCTTCTTTCAGCCATTTCTTAAGCATTTCTCAGTCAGTTTGCAATAGTTTTCTTCTTAACTGAACACATCCTCAGGCAGTTCCTGTCTTAAACAGTTATTAAGCAGTTCTCCTCTTAAGCAGTTTTAAGCAGTTCTCCTCTTGAACATTTCTAAAGCATTTCTTAATTCTTCTAAGTTCTCAAACAGTTCTTTAGCAGTTATCTTCTTAAGCAGATGATCATAAGAAATCATAAAAAGTACAAGACAGTTTAATCCTGTGACCATGTATACCTTGCTAGTACACATCCATAGATTACACTTCCTTTTCAATTAGAGCTAGGCCAGTCAAGCCAGGGATGAATTTGTGAATACCCATCCATTCATCTATTTCCCATTTGAAGGAAGGTAATGCATCATGATGCTTTATTTGTAGTGGAAGTCTATGGTAGTTGTGGAGAAGGCACTGTGTAATGAACCTCTATCTCTACTGTGTATTATTTGCTGATAAAACTGCAGGTCCTGGTTCTGACGTATGACTGATTTGTGGAGGTATAGGAGATCCAGGACCACTTGGTCCCCAAAAGGCTTGGATGGTAAGGTAAAGGTCATCTCTCAGAAGTCTATAAAATACTGAATAAACTGGCAGTGCTTCCAGTCATTTCTGGTAGCTGAGGAATTTTAAGCCAGTTATTTGTTATGAATTGCTCTGGTCTTTCTCATTGGTTGATATATCTAATGAGGCACATACCAAAAGGGTCACTATATTCAATAACTGGTCTAAGCAGTACTGAATATAAGGGGACAATGATTTCTTTAAATACAAATGATATTCCTTTGGCAATTAACTGCACTGAGTGGAAAGGCTTCCTTACTGCCATCATTATGATCAATGGAAAGGATATTATCAACCCCAGTTCCAAGGTATTTAACAACATTCTCATTTTGAAGTATGTTGTAGTCTGTGTTTTGTATTGGGGAGGGGTTGTTTACCATAGGTGACAGTATTGCAAACTTTAGCATTAAGGTTAAGCCCATTTTAGTACACCGGGTATTTTCAAGAGTAAATCCTTGCTGAAAAGCATTAGCATCAGAAGGGTATTTGGCAATAACTCCCCGTATACAGTTTTCTGCCAACTTGCTTATTCAAAGTCTTGGTTCACTGCCTAGAGATCAGAAAAGTAAATGCTGAACAAAATTGGTCTCAGCACTGAGCTCTGCAGGACATAACTGGTGATCATCATACTCTCTGAATAGGCACTAGCTATCTTTACCATGTGGGTTCAGTCTTTTAGCCAGTTTTCTATCCATATTACTACATAGGGATCTATTTGTAATGCATTCAGCTTAGTAATTATGCTGTCAAGAGGAAGATGTAAAACACCTTGGCTATGTCAACATACACTGTATGTGTGTGTGTGTGCGTGTGTGTGTGTGTGTGTGTGTGTGTGTGTGTGTGTGTGTGTGTGTGTGTGTGTGTGTGTGTTTCAAGCAGTTGTCAAGAATTCTTTATCTCAATCAGTTATCAAGCACTTCTCAAACAGTTATCTTTAGCAGCTCTTAAGCAGTTTTTAAAATGTTTTCAAGCAGTTCTTAAGCAATTCAGAAGTAGTTATACTCCTAAATAGGCCTTGTTTTAATCAGTTCTGAAGCAGTGGTAATCAGTTATACTCTTAAGTAATTAATTAGCAATTCCCAAGCTGTTTTCATTCAGATTCCCTCTCAAACTGTTTTTGCATAGTGCTCAAGCATCTTTTATGCAGTTCTTAGACATTTTTCCTCTAGAAGTTTTCTCTTAAGCAGTTCTGAAGTATTTCTTAGTCAGCCATCATCTTAAGCTGTTCTTGGACATTTTCCAAGTATTTCTCCTCCTAAATTTTCTGACTCAATTCCTAATATGAGATGTTTGTAAACTACTTGACAACTGCTTAAGACAACTGACAAACAAGGAGATGCTTTAGAATTAAGTGGGGCACAGCTTAAGCATTTGTTAAGCAGGTCTCCTCTTAAACAGTTCCCAGACATTTCTTACAAGAAGCTGTAGAACTGTTTAAGTGAAGCACTACTTAAGCAGTTGTTAAGCAGATCACCTCTTAAATAGCCCCCAAACATTTCTTTATCAGTTCACTTAAACAGTTTTTCGGCAGTTCTCAATCATTTATTACTATGTTTCCCACTTAAATAGTCCTGAAGCAGTTCAAAAGCAAATCTTTAGATGTTCTCATTCATCTGTTAGCAGTTCTGTATCTAAGTAGGGAGTAGTTGTCAAGAAGTTCTTATGCAGTTAGCAGATAGTTCCTGAGCAGTTCTCATCTAAAGCAAATCTCGAGCAGCTTTTAAACATTTCTTAAGCAGTTCTCTTAAGCATTTTAAAGCAGATTTAAGTTTCTGTCTGCTTAACAGTTCAGAAGTAATGGTTCCACTCTCAAGCAGTTGCCCTCTTAAGCAGCTGCCAAGCTGTTATTAAGGATTCTCAAACATCATTTAAGCATTTCTTAAATTTCTCCTCTGAAGTAGTTCATAAGCAGTTCTGAAGCATTTCTTATGCAGCTGTGATCTTAAGCAATTCTTAAGCAGTTCTCTTGTATTTCCTAAGAAATTTTAGTCATTTCTCCTTTACATTATGTGAAGTAATTCCCAAACATCTCTCCTCTCAAACAACTGTCATCGTAAGCAGCTCTTAGCCAGTTATCCTCTTAAACTCTCTGAAGCAGTTTTCAGACTGTTGACTGTGTAAGCAGTTCTGAATCAGTCCTTCTCTTCAGTAGTTCTTAAGATTTTCATATCTTTATAAGTTTTCATGTCAAGCAGTTCTCAGGCAGCTTTATTCTTAAACAGTTCTAAAGTACTTTTTATCTTAAGCAGTTCTTATCTAGTTTTCATCATAGTAGTTCTCAAGCTGTTTTAAATTTTTATGCTAAGCATTTTCTCTCTAAAGCATTTGCCATCTTAAGCTGTTCTTAAACAGTTATCCTCTTATGCATTTATCCTCTTATGCAGTTCTGAAACATTTCTCTAGTAGTTCATAAGCAGTTTTACACTATCATTCTAATCAGTTCATTAGCAGTACT
Organism: Protopterus annectens; assembly: GCF_019279795.1. Taxonomy (NCBI): domain Eukaryota; kingdom Metazoa; phylum Chordata; order Ceratodontiformes; family Protopteridae; genus Protopterus; species Protopterus annectens. The sequence goes on along the minus strand of NC_056746.1, from coordinate 211,189,025 downwards.
TAGCAGTTCCCTTCTCAAGCAGCTGCCATTGTAGCAGTTCTTTTGCAGTTCTCTTAAGTTGCTCTCAAAGTGCTTTTAAGCAGTTTTTATGTTAAGCAGTTCTCTCAGTTCCCTTCTAAAGCAGGTGCTGTCTTAAGCAATTCTTAATCAGTTATTCTATTATATAGTTCTTATCCTAAGCAGTTCCTTTCTCTAGCAATTTCCATTTTAAGCACTTCTAAGCAGTTCTTCTTTTAAGCAGTTATATTAAGTATTCTGTAAGCAGTTCTAAGTTCATATGTAGTCCTTGATTCTTAACCAGTTCTCTTCCTAAACACTTTAAAAAAATGAGCAGTTTTCACAGCTCTAAAGCATTTCTTAACCAGTTCTTAAGCAATTGATAAACAGTTCTACTCTTAATTAGTTCTTAATCCATTTTAAGGAGTTCATTAGCAGCTTCCTCTTCTTAAGCAGTTCCATCTTATGCAATTCTTATCTTAAGTTCTTAAGCAATTCTTCTCTTAAGCAGTTTCTTTTTATCTGTTCTCCAACAGTTCTTAAGCTGCTCCTAAGCAGTTCTTTTATTAGGCAGTTCTTAAGCAGTTATCCTGTTAAACAGTCCTGAAGCAGTTCTAGAACAGTTTTAGGTTGCACTGCTTTAAGCATTTTAAGTAAATACCTATGAAATTCTCTTAAGTCATTCTCTTAATCAGTTCTTAAGCAGTGATCTCTTAAGCAGTTCTCAAATAGCTGTTCAGTAGCTCTTAATTAATTCATGCACTAAGTAGTTCTCAAGCAGTTCTTAAGCACTTAACCCTTAAACAGCTCTCCTCTTAAGCAGTTCCCTTTTTAAGCAGTTCTCGAGGTTTTCTTAAGCAGTTCTGTTAGTAGTTCTCAAATAGCTTTTCAACAATTAAGCAGTTTTCAATCAGTTCCTAAGCTGTTATTTAAGCAATTCTCTCTTAAACAGTTCTCTTAAGCAGTACTGAAATATTTCAAAAATAGATCTTAAGTTTTTTTTCTTTTAAACAATTTTCAACCAGGATTCAGTTCTTAAGCAACTTTCCTTTTAACCAGTTCTCCAATAGTTATCTTCATAAACAGTTCTCTTAAGCATTCTCAAGCAGTTGTCCTCTTAAGCTATTCTCAAGCAGTTCTTAATCAATTCCCAAGTAGTTCCTAAGCATTTCTCCTTTTAACCAATTCATATGCAGTGCTTAAGCAGCTCTTGAGTGGGTCCAGATCAGTTCTTCTATTGAACTGAAGTAGTTCCAAAGCAGTTCTCCCTTAAAAAGTTCTTAATTAGTTCCCCTTCAGCATTTCTTAATCAGTTCTCCTTTTAAGTGATTGTCCAGCAGTTATCAACAGTTATTAGGAATGTGTCAGGTAGTTTGTAAGCTGTTCTTAATGAGTTCTCAAGCAGTTATCCTTTTAAGCTATACACAAGATGTTTTAATATGTTCTTAAGCAGGATCTAAGCAGTTCTTAACTTAAGCAGTTAAAGCAGCTAAGTTCTCCTCTTAAGTAATTCTAATGTTAAGCAGTTTTTAAGTAGTTTTCTCCTTAAGAAGTTTGCCTCTTAAGTGGTTTCTTAAACAGTGCATATCCAGTTCTTAAACAGTTTTCTGCTAATTCCAAAACAGTTCTTAAGCCATTCTCCAATTAAGCAGTTGTATTATGCAGTTTTTTTAAGCACTTCATGCAATCAGTTCTTACTTTTTTCTCCTTTTAAGTAGTTCTTATGCAGTTATCTTATGCAATTATCCTAAACAGGTCTCTCTTATTTGGTGTAGAAGCAGTTTGCCTCTTAAGAAATTCTGATGCAGTTCTTAAGCAATTGTCAAGCTGCCTTGAACAATTCTTAAACATTTCTCCAACTAAGTCATTCCCAATCAGTCTTTAAGCAGTTTTCCTTTAATCAGTTCTCCCTTAAGTCGTTATTAGTTCTCAGTTAGGCAGCTCTTAATTGGTACTCCCCCTGAGTAGTTCTCCAGCAGTTATCAAGCAGATCGTAAAAGGTATTTAAATATTTATCATCTTAACACTTCTTAAACAGTTTGTAACTTGTCCTTAAGTAGTTGTCTAGCAGGTTTCAATCATCTATCTTCTCAAGTTCATCAGAGAAGGGGCAATGGCCACAATTCTGATCTGTGATATATAACAGTAAGTATCCTGTTTTTGTTTGCTTATTTTTTACTAGTTTATTGTTGTAGCCATTTATAGCACTTGTTATTGTCTGCTGCATACGTTTTACTGAATTTACCAAGGAGTGTATCATATAACTAATTTGTTTGCAGTTAAAAGCACTCTCTAGAGTCTCCTTGCACCCTTATCTTTTTAAAACAATTTAAACAATTCATTTAGTGGCTCACTGCTGTTTTTCTGCTGTGATAAACATTTCTGCAGTGTTTTCTGCCTAAAATAGTGTAGCTAGTAGCACAGCCCAGTTCAGGTTTGCTTCCTGAGGCCTGGTTGTTTGTTTGCAGTGTTTGTTATGAGCAAATGTTCCAGGCCATCTTAGCAGAAGCCTTTTTTCATCTTTAGTGAGACTAATTGTTGTTGATTGGCTGCTGGCTGGTAGAGGTTGGCTGGTCTAGGGCTTGGAGTAAGCACTCATTGGTTCTTCTGAGCGTTTAAGTTGTTTCAGGTTGTACATTCTGGTATTGAGAGGATTTCTGTTTATACACACTGAGCTGAGTGGAGGAGGGACACTGACCACAACTCTGTTCTGTGATATAGAACAATAGTTATCCTGTTTTTTGCTTATTTTTTACTAGTTATTGCTTATTGTAGCCATTTATAACACGTTTTATTGTCTGTTGCATACTTTTTACTGCATTTGCCAGGAAGTGTATCATATAACTGATTTATTTGCAGTTAAATGCATTCTCTAGAGTCTCCTTGCTCCTTTATCTGTTTAAAACTTTCATTTAGTGGCTCAGTGCTGTTTTTCTGCTGTGATAAACATTTCTGTAGCGTTTTCTGCCTAAAATAGTGTAGCTAGTAGCACAGCCCAGTTCAGGTTTGCTGTCTTAGACCTGATTGTTTGTTTGCAGTGTTTGTTCTGAGCATATGTTCCAGGTCATCTTGGCTTAGTATAAGCCTTTCTTCATCTTTAGTGAGAGTATGTGTTGTTGATTGGCTGCTGGCTGGTAGAGGTTGGCTGGTCTAGGGCTTGGAGTAGGCACTCATTGGTTCTTTTGAGCTTTTTTAAGCAGTTTCAGGTTGTACATTCTGGTATTTAAGCCCTAACTTTGAGAGGATTTCTGTCTATACACACTGAGCTGAGCGGACGAGGGGCACTGATCTGTGATACATAACAATAAGTATCCTGTTTTTTGCATATTTCTTACTAGTTATTGCTTATTGTAGCCTTTTATAGCACTTTTATTGTCTGCTGCATACCTTTACTGCATTTACCAAGGCGTGTATCATATAACTGATTTGTTTAAAAGTTAAAAGCATTCTCTAGAGTCTTCTTGCTCCTTTATCTGTTTAAAACTGTTTAAAACTTTCACTTAGTGGCTCACTGCTGTTTTTCTGCTGTGATAAACATTTATGTAGTGTTTTCTGCCTAAAATAGTTCCTACCCTCCCTCCCTATTGATATCTTGTTCTTATACTTGGTGGCTTTGCAGTTGCCCGCCCCTACTGTAAATTTGATCTGGGACATTCTTCCCAGTCTAGTGTTATTAGTTCATTCTAACTAATACAGAGAGAACATTTGAGAAGGCAGACCCACTTAGTTTCTTAACCTTGAATTATCTTCTGTTCCTCCTTTCTCCCTTTCCACTTTATTAAAAAAACACTTTGCTAGAATCTTATCATTGCTAGAATCTCCTTGTCTTCTGTCAGAGTGTGCTTTTCAAACAATCTGGAACTATAGAGCTGATAAGTATATTTTTGGCACTTTTTAACTGTCTTAATTTTTGCTTGACTGAATTATTTATATATTTGCTGGCATCTTTTTCTGATACTCTAAGTGCCTCCATCTTGATTTTTTCCTAATTGACTGCCTTCTGCACTTGTTTTTAGTCATTTTTAATTTAATTGCATATATTTAAACTGTATTTGCTTTAATATTGCTCAAGTGTGCAAGCTTAAACAGCATTAGAATTGTTATAGCTGCTGTTTTAGCTGCTTTTCTTTAAAAAAGTTCTAAGCTTGTTACCTGCCTTTCCTGTAACTAGTCTAGTCCAGAAACGGATTTGCTGTATCTAGGACTGTTTGTAATCTTCTGAGCCCCACAAGCCTTTCTGTGTTGGAAGGAAGCCTTCTAGCTTATCAGTGGGAGTGGTAAGCACTAGGTAGCCTATCTACCATGAGAGGAGTGGTTCCTGGTCCAGACATTGTAGTTTATTGGCCGTTTGGGCAGTTTTTCCATCCCTTTCCTGTTTCTAGTTTAAAAAGCCCATGTTTGTGCTTATTTCTCACCTTTCCTGTAGCTAGTCTAGTCCAGAAACAGATTTGCTGTATCCAGAACTGTTTGTAAGCTTCTGAGCCCCCAAGCCTTTCTGTGTTGGAAGGAAGCCTTCTACCTTATCAGTGGGAGTGGTAAGCACCAAAGAGGAGTGGTTACTGGCCCAGAAATTGTAGTTTATTGGCCATTTAGGCAGTTTTTCCATCCCGTTCAACTTTCTGGTTTAAAAGCCTGCATTTGCTAGGGTTTGCACTTGTTTAAGCTCTGCACTGCAGCACCGCGCTGAGGCAAACTATTACTGGTGCCAGAAAGTCTGCTATTCAGTTTTTCCCTTAGATTTTGCTAGTTCTTTCTGTTTTGCACTTCAGATAGCTTAATTGCTTTGCACTTCAACAGGTTTTTGTAGCAGTTATTGTGGCATATCTAAGTGCCATCAACACTAGTTGCTCTTCACAGAAATAACTCCAGTACTTAGTAGGTATGACCACCCCTCCTGGCATGATTAAAGGGCAGTTCCCAGTGCTTTCTCCTATTAACCTGGTGCACTTGGGCATTCTGAGGCAGTGCAGCAACTGCCTCATGTACACAGACAACTCTTTCCTCTTACCTCCCAACACTCAGACTTGTGTGAGATGCGCTTATATTACCAAAATGGAAGCTGTGCACTCTTCAGCCAAGAACAGACTAACTGGTCAAGAGGACAAGGTCAACACCTGCACCACACCACATGTAACACATAGCTCTCCAGAACACCCACTATCACAGCCCTCACATAAAATCACAAACTACACACCCACTTTTGCAGAGGATCTCAATAGAAATTTATCCAAACAGCAGAGACCTCCAAGACAGAAATGCACTCAACCACCACAACATAGCATAAACCACAAGACATAAAGCTCACCTCCACAGTATGCCCCTCAACCTAAGTCCCTAAGGCTAAACACCTTGCCCAGTACAATAATCAGAGGTGACTCAATAATGAGGCACATAGATGTCCCACTCACTAGGTTGAATAAGGAGATGGTAACAGTCAGCTGTCTATCAGGTGCCAAAATCCGACACATAACACACGCACTCAGGTCACTCCACAACAAATACAAGTACGACTCTGTCATTGTCCATGTGGATGTGAATGACCTGAGACACACCTCCCTGGACTACATGAAAAGAGACATGGTGGAGCTCTTGGATTATGTGGCCCAGGCAGGTGTGACCATATCCCTGAGCAGTATCCTACTGTCACCCAGAATGATACCTCAGTACAAACAAAAATGATTAACTTCAACAATTGGCTAAGTTTCTGGTGTCATTCTAAGGGGATCCAGTATCTGTCTGCTTGGGATGACATGATAGACAGACCTCGATGCTTTGCCAGAGATGGCCTGCATCTATCACTCCTGGGTTTCCGGGTACTGGCAAAGGTTCTTGCCACCCCTATAGTGCCTTTTTTAGGTGGTGTTCTAAAGACTAAATTACCATCATAACAGCTATAAATATATGCAATCTGAGGGTCATGATGCTTAATGCACTCACTCAAAGCACTCCTCAAAATGGAGAACATCAACGTTTGTGCTATAATGGAGACCTGGTTTAAAGTGGCAGAAAGCACCTTGTGTTACCAGGCTATAACTCATTCCACACCATTCGGCCCCAAAACATGGACCAAACCTCCAAAGGTGGTGGTGTCTCCATATTCATAAAGGATATGCACACCTCCAGATTAGTAGCCCAGCATAACGCATCTGAGATACTTCATGTACAACTAACATTGGGTAAGACGGCAACCGAGGTCATAGCCTGCTATAGGTCCCCAACCATGTCCCTAGATTTGTACTCCATGCTCCTAAGCACCCTGGAATCTATCAAAATCCAACCCAACACTCTTTTACTAGGAGACTTCAACTACCCCTCCATCAACTGGGAAAACTATTTAAGCACCAATACACTGGCCCAGTGCTTCCTGGAATTCATCAGTACAAATGCCCTGGACCAGCTTATTCTGAACCCCATTAGAGGAAGCAACATCCTTGACCTGGTTACTAACATGGGTGACCATTGCTCTTTACCAATAGTCAATCCCTCCCTGGTCAGATCCGACCATAAACTAATCAGCATGGAAATCCATATCTCACCCCCCCCCCCCCCTGCAAAGGTAACCACCTTGAAAAAACCTCTCTAAAGCTGACTTTGGACTCCTAAAAACAAAGGTGGCTAACTGCATGGCACCCATGCCAATGGAAAATAGTTGCATGACTGCCAAATCATACACCAATGCACTGTACAAACATGTACACAAATGCATGGAACTAGCCATACCCAACAGAACCAAGATGCTCTCCTCCAAAAAAGGAAGCCAATCTGGTGGTCCCCTGCCACTAATAAACTCTACAACAGAAGGAAGAAACTGTTGCAGAAAAAGGTGAAGTCCCAAAAATGGAAAAACTCCCTTATTAGCCTCAACAAAAAGTTGAGATCCCTCATCAAATCCTTTAAAGTCAGCTATGAAGGCAGAATTGCGGTAGACACTAAAAACAATCACAAAGCCTTCTATAGCTATATCAAGAACCTCCATGGCAATACCCAGATTTTCTGTAAGATACTGCACAATGGTACCTCCTATACTCAGCCAACAGATTCAGTGCCAACCTTACCCCTCTTTCCCTCCATAAAAGACCAATCACAATACTGGAAGAATGCCAAGCATCCAGCAATACTGCAGCACAGGTTAAAGCTGCATTGTCCAATGCCAAAAATACAGCTACCATGGGACCCGATAATATCCCTGGCTGTGTTCTACATGAACTACAAAGTGAACTGGCATCACATGTGTGTGCCCTGTTCAGTCACAGCTTTACCTCAGGCTTTGCCCCTACCAAATAGTGCACTGTTACAGTCATCCCTCTCCATAAAGGGGGAGTGACTACAGACCCTGGGAATTATCACCCCATTAGCCTGATGAATCTGATATGTAAAGCTATGGAGCATATTATCATGGACCTGATTAACAAAGATATAGGAAATCTCCAAACTCTGGGTCGACTCTCATTTGTTCGACAAGAAAATGTCAAACTCCAACTTTCCTGAATAGCCAAATCACTTATTTCTTTCCAACAGAAAGAAATCAGTTGGCTGTTCTGTTACACCTGCCCTTTCCTTGACTGTAGTGTGGTCTTGGAGTTAGAATGTTTAGTTAGGGGTGGTGTGGGGGGTGAAGCCCCCCACTTAAATATGTTTGTTTTTGTGTGGCGTTGGTGTTTGGCCAGCCGATTTCTTTCCAAGGTGATTTGGCCATTTGGGAAAGTTGGAGTTCAGCGTTTTTGTGTTGAACAACTGAGAGTCGACATTTTAAGATGTCGATCTCATGATATAGACCCCCAAACTCTAGACCCCATACAATTTGCCTTTGTGTAAGGGAGATCATGCCTACTCTACCTGGTTGACTTCTTTGAGTCAGTCACCAGGGCTATGGATGAAGGAAAGGCAGTGCATACAGCCTACCTTAATCTGGCCAAGGCCTTTGATACCATTCTTCACTCTGGAATTATTGATAAACTCATCAAACTAGGCATCAACCCCTATATCACTAGGTGGGTTGCAAATTGGTTCACAGATAGAACACACAGTGTGAAAGTAGCAGACTCCAAGTCAGACTGCTGACCAGTCATGAGTGGTGTCCCAAAGGGATCAGTCCTGGGTCCTCTTCTGTTCAGCATCTACTTCTCAGAAGTCCAGACCAGCACAAAGGGACTATGGCTGACCAAATTCACAGATGACTGCAAGCTGGGAGCCATTATTAACTCCCCAAGTGATGCAGACATCCTACAGAAAAGCTTCCCTGAGACCAATGATTGATATCGAAACCATGGCCTTAAGCTTAATGCCATAAAATGCGTTGTCATCCCCTTTGATAAAAACTCAATTCCCATTAATTACCACATAAATGGAAGGTCACTGAACATTGAAGGTGTTATAAGAGATCTGGGGACGCAGGTTGACAGCAACCTCTCCTTTGACCAACACATTGCCACTGTGGTCAGAAAGTCCTTCTATGTGGCACATCTCATTACCAAGGGTTTTGCATCCAAGAAGAAAGAGGTCATTGTCTCTCTCTCTATTCTTCCTTCATTAGACCAATCATCAAGTATAATATCCCATTTGGCATGTACCTCATTAGGCACCTGCAACAACTGGAGAGGCCACAGAAGTATGTCATGAAGAGGATTCTAGGCATTAAACACATGTCCTACATGGACAGACTCAAAAGACTCCACCTATTCTCTGTCTCATATCGCCTACTTAGAGGCAATCTCTGTTTGACTTACAAAGCCGTGTCTGACCCAGCTCTGTTAGAAATGCTACATCTAAAGACATCCCAATCCTTCCACACCACATACTCCAGAGACCTCAACCTCATTATCACAATCAACAGAACATGCTGGAGGGATGGGTTCCTCAGCCAGAGACTGCTCATGCTCTGGAATAGACTTCCCATACATGCCAAGCAGAGCACCTCGCTGACCCTCTTCAAGAGAAATCTTGATGAGTGGATGGGTAATAGAAAGTTCATCCCACAGATCACTGCAGTGGCTCTACTTGATAGAGGCACTGTACTGGGAAATAACACCAGGTGGCATGATGTCAGGGCACTTCTATGGGCTAGGTTTGTAAAGGCTCCAGGGCTATTAGCCTAGTACACATCTATGAACCTATGAACCTATTCCCTTATACAATCAATCCATTGAACAGATGTTTGCTTAAGCATTTTCTTAAGCAGTTATCATCTTAGGCATTTTCAAGCAATTATTCTCCTAATCTGTTATCAAGGTGTTTTAAGCAGTTATTAAGCAGTCCTAAGCAGTTCTCCTTTAAAAAAGTTGCCTTTTACAGCAGTTTTAAGAAGTCACTATATTGAGCAGTTTTATGGTAAACAGTCCATAAGCAGTTTCATCTTGAGCTGTTCATAAGCAGTCCTTTTGTTAATCAATACCCAAGCAGTTCTTAAGTGGTTCTCTTAAGCAGCTATATTATGCAGTTCCCTTAAGCAGTTCTTTTCATCAGTCCTTAAGCTATTTCTCTCTTAAGAAGTTATGTAGTTATCTTAAAAAGTTATCTTATTCAGTTTTCAAGCAGATCATTTCTTAAACTGTCCTTATGCAATTCTTAAACAGCTCTCAAGTAGCTCATGAGTAGTTCATAATCAGTTCTCCAACTAAGCAGTTCCCAATCAATTCTCATTTTCCCTTAATATGTTTTCCAAGAAAAAGCAGAATCCAGCAGTTAGTTTCAACACAAGGGCTCCAAAATTCCACTTTTATTTTGAAAATCATTATAAAACTTGCCAAAAACAAACTATTCAACATAACACTGAATGGTTGAGCGCTTTTGTCTTAATGAATTGACATCATCAGAACTACCAGTCAAAGTCATACAGACCTATAAATAACATTTTTCACTCACACAACTTTTAAAAACAACCAATGGTAGCTGTTGTATGCAAAAAAATGCACACCTACCAATACTCCATTAATTTTAAGCATAAAGTTATAAAAAAAATGAGCTAAAACTGAAAGTAAAGTAATTTTTTTTCAGTTTTAGCTCATTTTTCTGTAGGTGCACTCAACTGTTCAGTATTATGTCAAATAGTTTGTTTTTTGGAAAGTTTTACAACAGTTTTCAAAAAAACGTGGAATTTTGGAGCCCCTATGTTGGAACTGACTGCTGGATTCTTATTTTTCTTAGATTTATTGTATATTCGGTGCTCAGGCTTTTTAAATCTGTTTTGCTTTATTTCTCCCTTAAGCAGTTCATAATCAGTTGTTCTTAATCAGTTATTTTAAGTGGCTATCCAGAAGTTATCAAGCCAATAGTTGTTAATGCACTTATCTTCCTAAGCACTTATCAAGCAGTTTATAAGCTGTTTTTAAGCAGTTTTCAACCAATTAAGCTGTTCTTAAGCAATTTCCCTTAAGTCATTCTCCTCCTCTTAAGCAGTTTTCAAACATTTCTTTTCTTCAGCAGCTCAACTCTTAAACATTCTCAAGCAGTTCCTAAGCAGTTATCTTCTTAAGCAGTTGGCTTTAAAGCAGTTAAACAGCTGTCCACTTAAAGCAGTTCCCTCTGAAGCATTTCTTGTGATAAACAGACTTTAAGACATTCTCCACAGTTCTCTTATTTAACTTTCAAGTATTTTTTTCTCTTAAGCAGTTCTTATGCATTTCTTAAGCAGTTCTAAAGCAGCTCTTGAATCTTTCTTAATCAGTTCTCCAACTACATAGTTCTCAGACTTTTTTCTAGCAGTTTTCCCTTAATCAAGTCTCCCTTAAACAGTTTTTTAAGCAGTACTCCTTTAAGCCCTCTAAGCAGTTCTTAATTAGTTCTATTAAGCAGATTTTAATCAGCTCTCCTCCTAAGTGGTTATCCAGCAGTTATCAAGCAGATCATAAGCAGCTTGTAAACACTTATCCACATAAGTGCTTTCAGTTTGTAAGCTGTTCTTAAGCAGTTCTGAAACAGTTTCAAACAGTTCTCCCAAGCAGCTCATAAGCATTTCTCTTCTTATATAGTTCCTTCATGAAGCAGTTGTCACTTAAGCAGTTCTTAATTAGCTCTCTTAAGTAGTTCTAAATCATGCCTCTTATGTGATTATTCAGTAGTTATTAAACAGATCTTAAGCAGTTTTTAAGCACTTCTCATCTGAAGCACTCAAGCAGTTTATAAATTGCTATTAATGAATTCTCAAGCAGTTCTCTCAAGCAGTTCATATGCAGTTTTGTTATACAGTCACCATTAAGCTGTTGTCTTCTTAAGCAGTCCTGTAAGCTTTCTCTTCTTAAGCAGTTTTCCTCTTAAACTGTCCGTAAGTTGTTTTAAGCAGTTCTCTTAAACAGTTGTCTTTTACATCACTTCTTAAGTTCTCCTCTTAAGCACTTCTTATGTTGAGTTGTCCTTAAGCAGTTCTTAAGCTGTTCTTAAGCAGTTTTGTGTTAAGCAATTCCCAAATAGTTCTTAAGCATTTCTCCTCTTAAGCAGTTCTTATACAGTTATCTTAAGCAGTTTTCTTATTCGGTTTTCAAACAGTTCTCAAGCAAATCTTAAGCAAGTGTTAAACAGTTCTCTCTTAAGCAATTCTTGACCATTCTTCGTCTTAAGAACTTCTCAAGCTAATGTTCTTAAGCAGTTCTCAGGCACTTGTCCTCTCAAGCAGTTTTCCTCTTATAGAATTCCTCTGTTAAGCATTTATCTTCTTTGCCAGTTCTTCCACTGTTTTTAAAAAGTTCAAAAGCAGTTCTCCTTTTACTAGGCAATCTTAAGCAATGTTCAAACTGCTGTCTTAAGCAGAGCTTTTGAAGGATTGTATTCTCTTCTCAAACATTCCCCTATTAAGCAGTTTAAAAACAATTATCCTCCTATGCAATTCTCAAGTAATTCATAAGCCGTTCTCATTATATAAGTTAGCTTTGTAGCACTAATAATGCTTTGCTGTTGTACTGTAGTAATGGTATGGAATTAACCAGTGATTCAGGAACTTGCAAGATTTGATTGTAGCAAAGGCTTATTAGCAACTCATTTGCATGTCTCTAAATTGAATGCAGTATATTTAGAATAAGTGTGTTAAGTGTTCCTCTAACAACCCACAGTATGCTGTTGCACAAACACCTGCAGACACACACAAATGAGTGCACACACACACACACACACACACACACACACACACACACACACACACACACACACACACACACACACACACACACACACACACACACACACAAGTGCACATATACTATGCCACTGGGGTCAACTGCAAAAGCTAGATGGGGATGATAGTTATGTAAAACACTGAAGTGTTCAGTGTGGTTGAAACAACAGAAGTGAGAACAGTCCAACATACCTCTCTACAGAAAATCTCTGCTTTAACTTAAGTAAAAAGAAAAAAAGAAAAGAAAATATTACTCAATTACTGCCTGCTGCACTGAAAGAAAGCAAAAGCTAAAACCCATGCATATGTCAGGCTAGTATATGCAAGTGACCTTTATGGGGATGGGATCAGGGATGAAGGAATACTTATGTAGGACTGGTCCACTTTTTAATCATTTACAGTTACTGTACCAATGCTCAGTCATGTTGGAAGTTTCAGTTTAATCATGGAATATTAGTTATGATCAACATGATTGTGCTTGTATATTAGTCACTCTCTTAAAAACATTTATGATCACATTACATGCATACATACAAATATTTCAAGCATGGATGTTAATGCCCTTCTAGCCTGCCAATATACCAAACCACTTGTTCCCATAATAAGTGTTCAGGCTATTCTTAAAAATATCTAAACTAGTACTTGCTTTAATGTAATTTGCTAGTCTGTTCCCTGCATCAGCTGCTGTCTCAGAGAACCAATTATTACACTTTTCATTCTTACAGAATCTTCTACATAGGTTGATTGATGATTCCTTACTACCTTTGATAACCCCAAACATTCCCAGAGGTAGTTGTCTCTAAGTCTTTCAGCTTTTCCTGGTTAGGGGTCACCACAGTAGAACTCCAGTCTGCAAATGTTTGGCAGTGGATTTTTACGGTGCCGAGTTGGCAGCCTGATGCCCAACCTTCAAAGAAGGCACACCCATTCACGCATGCACCTACCTGCATGTCTTTAAATGTCATGCAACCACAAGGACGACATGCAGACTTCACACTGAAGGTGCTCCAGCTGAGAATCGAACATGAGAACCTCTTGCTGTGAGGTGACAATACTAACCGCTGCACAACCATGACCCTAAATCCCCTATATACCTGAATAAGAAACACTGTACAAGTTCAGATATTTTAGTCTTTCATAATAACATAAATGTTCACATCCGTTGATGCCCTTGGCATATTTTTGTTGTGCTCTTTCCAGTCTACTCATGCTTGTTTTCTTATAAGGTTTCCATATTGTTATCCCATGCTCAAGTTTGGATATAATGTAACTAAAAAACAATTACTTTATCATTTCTGATTTCCTAGACTTCATAAATCCTTTTATACAACCTATAGTTCTGTAACTATCATTAACCAATTGGTTGATATGATTAGAAAAATTCAAAGCTGGATCTGTCCGTATACCTAGGTCTTTAAATGAATATACTTTATCGCTGTGTGCTGTATTCAATATTCACCATTCTGTTTATGTCTCCTAAATCTCATATGCTTAGTTTTTTATGTATTTGATGATTGTTGAGCTGTATGGAAAGGTGATCTGACAAGTTTGTATGAATTTGTTGAATATCTGAATAATAATCGATGGGGTATTAACTTCACCTTACATTATGATTTCAACAATATTACATTTCTAGATGTTTCTATTCAGAGATTGTCTGACCATACTTTGAAAACACAGATATTCAGAAAACATCCTGAATATAACACGATCCTACATGCCAGTAGTTTCCATCCTCCACACATTTGTAAAAACATTCCCAAGTCACAATTCATAAGATTGAAACGTATCTGTTCGGATAATGTGTCATATGGAGAACATAGTAAGGATCTTATTAACAGATTCAAGAATAGGAAATACAAAATGGGCCATGTCTATGACGCCATTCATCATGTGGACCATTTGGACAGGACGGACCTATTAACCTACAAGTCAAAAAATATTACTTCCAATCAATGTCTCAGATTTACTACCACATATGGCAGGAATACTGACAATCTCATTCGGAGTGTCAACAGACATTGGAATATTTTAGAATATGATACTGATTTATCCCCATTCATTTCCAATAGATGTTCTTTCTCATTCAGGAAAGGGAAAAATTTGGGGAGCACATTTAGTCATTACAAACATGGACACAATCTACCAAATCATGAACCCATTCAAAGCACACTGACTGGCGCCATATTAATTGGTTGCTTTCCTTGTGGACATTGTTCCAATTGTTGCAAAGTTTCCAAAACAAAAGAATTCACCAGCAGAAACACTTCCAAGCTTTATGACATCAAATTCTTTGCTAATTGTAGCTCAGATTGGCTGATCTATTTAGCCACATGCTCATGTGGGGCATTTTACATAGGTCAAACATCGAGACCACTTAGATTAAGAATTTCTGAGCACAACAGCAACATCAAACAGGGCAGATTGAACAATGCTCTATGCAAACATCATATGATTCATCCTTCAGCATCCTTTACGTTCACAATCATTGACATTATTAAGGGCAAAAAATCCAATAAACAGGTTGGCATGCATTACTGAATTCCTAAGAGAAAAATGGATTGTCAAACTGGGTGGGCTTTTCCCACCCGGTCTGAATGACAAATTTTAAATAACCAATCAGAATGATTTAGAGCATATATAAAGGCATGCTGAAAGTATACTTGTTTCACACTGAAGAAGGCTGTGTCTGTGTATACCAGCCGAAACCGGTCTGTGCACTTTTTTGCTGTCCTTATTACATTTAATAAATCATTTTAAGGGGTTTGTTTTTTGCTGGCTCTTCCTTTTGTTTCTTGTATCATGCTTTTTTTGAGCCGTGCAATTGCTTACGTGCAAACAACTTTTTGATTTATGACTTTATTCCATATTGTTATCCCATGCTCAAGTTTGGGTATAATGTAACTAAAAAACAATTACTTTATCATTTCTGATTTCCTAGACTTCATAAATCCTTTTATACAACCTATAGTTCTGTAACTATCATTAACCAATTGGTTGATATGATTAGAAAAATTCAAAGCTGGATCTGTCCGTATACCTAGGTCTTTAAATGAATATACTTTATCACTGTGTGCTGTATTCAATATTCACCTTTCTGTTTATGTCTCCTAAATCTCATATGCTTAGTTTTTTATGTATTTATCAGTGTATTATTCTCCTGTGTCAAAATGGTCAATTTAGTCAAGTTCTTTTGCAGATATGCTATATCTGTAACACATGTAATCAGTTTACCCAATTTCAAGTCATCTGCATACAGACTGTAGAACACCTCAGATGAAAATGTTATGTCTGAAAGATACAATCTAAACAAGTATGAGCCTAAGACAGAGCCCAGAGGGACACCCTGTCACCAAAATTTTCATCAATCCAATTGCTATTTGATACTTGCCATGTCCTATTTGTAAGCCATGAAGCTATCCATCTTATCAAGCATACATTGATAACTAGTTGATATAATTTATTGATCAGTGTTTTGTGTATGACCTTGTCAATTGCTGAAGCTAAATCTATATAAATTACATCACAACACAATTTTTCATTCATAGCTGTTATTATATTGGTATAGAACATCATGTTACACATGGCAATAGATCTATTTTCAACATATGCATGCTGATGTATGGTTTCAGGTTCCAGCCTATCCTGTTCTGACAATAACTTATCCGATGTTACCTTCTCCATTATTTTTCCACAACATGAAAGTAGACTTAAGGGTCTATATTGTCCTACTCTGCTTTCTCTTAAATACATGTTTAATAAGTGCATGTCTCCAATCTTGAGGAATTCTCTCATATTTATATGACCTAGCAAATAATATAATAGCACTGTAAGTTCTTCCTGAAGTGTAAGTGTTCTCAGATCACTATTACTAATTCCATCTCCTCCCTGTGCTTTTTTTTGGATCCAGTTTGGGCAGTTATTTTTCAATATAATCTAATTTGGTTCCAGTATCTGAGGTTACGTGGATTAATTGGACAACTTATCATCCCCTTTGTAGAGCTAAACTGTTTTGCATTAGATTTTGTAAATCTATCTATAATTGGTTGTGTCTGAGAGTAGATTTTAGAGTCTACACACAGTTTATCAATTTGTATGCCTTTACTCTTATGTATCTATAAAAAGGTTTTCTTTTTATGCTCAATATCTTTATAGAAATTTTCTTCAAAAGTTTCTTGATATTGTCTTACACTATGCTTAATTTGCTTGTCTACCTTGTTTATTTCAGTTTTCAAAGTTGTAGTTTAATCTGTCTTCCATTTCTTATATTTGTTGTCTATCACCTTAACCAGGTATCCTGTTCTTATGGAAATATATCTCCCTGACATTGTATGCCTTGATCATGATGTTAGACATTTGTTAGAGGAAAAACACCAATGGCAGCTTCTAAAAGTTGGAACCATACAAGAAAAGTAAAAATACAAATGCAAAACAGGCCGACTACCACAGTCAAGATCATAAACTTTTAATAAAATAAATAAATGAAATAAATAGTGATGAGCACTTACAAGTTATAAAACAAACTCTTAATCAGATCTAAAAACACTCTATGTAAAAAAGTTAAGTTAAAGCCATCCAATCACAATTCATTCAAACACACACCTCCCTTTTAAAACCAGTCAACAAAGACATTCATCATGGTTTCAAAAGGCCTTAACTTCATTGGTTAAAACAATAGTGTATGCTATAATAGCCAATGAAAACAAGAAACATTTGTTCGTACAATGTGAATAAGTAATTAATAAGATGAAAAAATGGACACCACCATCCAATCATCATATGCCTAACAGGACATACCTCTTTCAAAAATTAGCCAACTCATGATGTTAGATACCATAGCTGACAATCCTTGCATGTAACACTATTAAACAGATTAGTAAACCCTTATCCACACAGAAAAAAATCATCATACCTGATAAGAATTACTAATTACAGCTAAATGAAAATGATGCTATTATCTAAAGATCTTCCAAAATCAAGACCAGCATCATTTTCATTTAGCTGTAATTATGATAATGTTTTTGTCTCAACTCATGTGCATCAACATCGTTATCCACTTAGGAGTGCTTATCAGGTATGATGATTTTTTTCTGTGAGCATAAGGGTTTACTAATCTGTTTAATAATGTTACATGCAAGGATTGTGCTACGATATCTAACATCAAGAGTTGGCCAGTTTTTGAAAGCAGTGTGTCCTGTTAGGCATATGATGATCGAATGGTGGTGTCCATTTGTTTCATCTTATTAGTTACTTATTTACATTGTACGAACAACAAATGTTTCTTGTTTTCATTGGCTATTACAGAATACACTATTATTTTGACCAATGATATTAGGACCTTTTGAAACCATGATGAATGTCCTTGTTGACTGGTTTTAAAAGGGAGATGTGTTTTTGAATGAATTGTGATTGGATGGCTTTAGTTTAAATAATTTATTTTACATATAGTGTTTTTAGATTAGATGAAGAGTTTGTTATATAACTTGAAAGCACTTATCAGTATTTATTTAATTTATTTAGTTTTATTAAAAGTGTATGATCTGGACCATGGTAGTCAGACTGCTTCACCTTTGCATTTTCAGTTTTCTTGTACAGTTCTGACTTTTAGAAGCTGCCAGTGCTGTTTTTTTTCTATATTTTGATATTGTCTTCACACTGCAGCTACTCATGGCAGAAGGTGCAATTGTCGAACTGGACTATCGTTCCAGTAAACAGCAGTCAACAGGGACTCCACTGCTATGAGGAATATGTTGTGTATGTTTTGCTGCAACTAAAGATTTTAAATGTTGATACATCCTTGACTGAAGAAGCCACAGACATGGAAGGTTTTACACTGGCATTGAAAGAGAATGGCCTCTGCAAACTCAAAAAACTACAGTGGCAATACCTCTATCAGAAAGCATGCATATTTTACAAGGTAATACCTAGGGGCCTGAGAGTACTCTGCATGCCGACATATGGGGAGACTTATCCAGAGTTGCTCAAAAGGTGGCAAGCACTAAATAATGAATTGACTTCTGATTACATGAAATTGCTTCTTGAGTTTTTTAAACCTGTAGAGGAAGATTTGGCCAGTACAATGGAAAATCTGCAGAAGAATATAGAGCATAAGTATACAGATGATATGTTTTTGAACAGACTGGATACTTTATACAATAATGTGTCCATTTATTATTCTAAATGAGAATGGATAAAAAGCAAGAAGTTAATGAGGGATTTTCAAGATTTTAGAAGAGGACACATTTGTATTTGGCCATAGAATCAGAATAAACAGATTGGATTGGAACAGAAAAATGAAGAGAATGTAACCATGTCAGTGATGTCTACACCTACAGTGCTGAATAATATAATTCCTGAAGCATTTGATTAAGGTGCCAATGATCAAAATGATATGGTTGTTGAAAGTAAACACGCTGCACATAGTATACCACAGAACAAACCTGAGATGGGAGCTAGGCGGAAAAAGAATTTTGCACCTGTTTTGGTTTTTCCACAACTCCCAGTGAGTATGAAGCAACTGTGGATGAGTAGAACTCCATGCTCTCAAATCAGGGTCTATATTAGAAAGACAAAATGTTAAAACAGTGAACGCACTTAGATCAACCCATAATGATCAAAGCTGCTAAACCTCGAATGGCCACAACAGCGAATTTTTTTCCCAAGGGAAAAAATATCGCTGGGCCATTGACGAGGCTTTGCTGTTTCCTCCACTGTAGTGCGATCTCAGAGTTGGTATATTTAAGTAGGGGGGTGTGGGGATATAATCAATCAGACTGAAATTGTAGAGATGAACTGGATAGCCAACCTACAGGGCAATTTCCTGGTAATTGCAAAGTGACTTCTTACATAAGCGATTACTGGGAAATTGCCTTTTCCCAATGTACAGTGATCTCGGACTTGGTATAGTAAACAAAGCAGCCTCTTACCTAGCCATTCCAAACAGTGTAGTGTGTCTGCGTCACACGCTACACTCACTAGGATGGCCGATCAAAGCATTTTGGAACTCCAAATTTCAACATTTGGAGTCTCCGATTACATGAACATTCGATCAAAGTTTGTTGAGTATGTTGTACTCAACATTTTGATCGTTCATGTAACATAGACCCATTGAATCAATATTATTCCAGTCTCTATCTGGTAAATTTAAGTCCCCAGCTAATATTATTCTTCCCTCCAGTGTTTCTTGAAAAAAATGTTTGAATTCCTGCAGGTCATCAGCACTTAACTTTGGTGGTCTATATACACCAACAATTGTTATATGTTCCATGGTTGTCTTTATTGTCAGAGTTACACTATCTATAGTATTGGCGTTATCATTGACTATGTAATAATTGCAGGGCCTGTAACTATCTTTAATCCCTATCATAAATCCTCCACCTGATTTTTTGTTAGAATATCTGCTACAGTAAAAAGATTTATACCCTAACAGAACTGGTTATCAGTTATTGTTCTTTAAGCACATTTTGCAAACAATAACAACATCAGTCTTGTGGGAATGTAGTAAATTGTCCAATAAAAAATGTTATTATTAATGCTCCTGTCATTAACAAAATCAGAGATGCATCAAATGTTGCTATCTGTGAACTGTAAAATTTTTAACCTGATAAAAATCCTGCCTAGTGTTTGTCAAATATTGCAAAATAACTGCTGTAAAAATTCTCTTCCTTGATATTGACAAATGCCATGTAATCAACATCTGTCTTTCTCATCTTTTTTCTTATAATAATATTCTTCAATCCTTCCATATTTAGTTTTAATTTCTTCATTTTCACCTGTATCGTGCCTCTTTTTTCTACCTTCTCTTTTGGAAGAATTGTGCCTTTTTCTGTACACTGAAGGTTTTCTAATAGAAAAATGTTATCATTCCTTGTAATCTGTGTGTTACATGACAAAGCAGTGTCCTTTTTAGTATGTATTCTCTTTACTTTACAGACATTTAGTAGCCTGCTGAAAAAGGGCTTTAGCTCATTCGGACACCCCCGGTCAACAAATATAAAGCAAATAAAATAAAATAAATAAAATGTATCTCTTTCTTTTTCTTCCTTGTTATTTGTTGTGAACTTCTTCCTTTCTTCTTTTTTTGTTTCCTTTTAAACACTCTGAATCCTTAGATTGCTGTGTACTTTGCTGCAGAATTCTAAAGTTGTCAGGGACATTGTCTTGTTTTATAGAAGTTGAATTATCTTTACAGACAATAGACACATCATTTCCTAAATGTTTTCTATTTACTCTTTGCCTAACATTATTTATCTCACCAGTCCAGTCATTAATATATATAACAACAGTTCTCCAAGCCATGCCAATTGCACAGGTGTGATCATCATCAGTAGATCTAGATTTACTTTTACTAATAATAAAGAAATCATTCAACTTTTGACATGAGGAACACAGATCACCAGTGTTATCAAGTGTTATCTTTAAATATGCATAGCATTTATTACACAGTACAAGATATTTGTACTTTAGAAAATCATTAATGACATAATCATTTTAGGAATCCGTATTCAGCTTCAATAGGTTCATAGGTTCATAGATTAGTACTAGGCTAACTGCCCTTGCAAGCCATTTTAAGCCTAGCTAATTATCCCTCGTGAGACTCAAACCCTGCACCTTGTGTTTATAAGGCAAACACCTTAACCATTAGGCCACCCTCCCAACCCGCTAGAATAAAAAATTCTAAAAGAAAAAGAATAATCAAAATCAGTAACCACAGAATTCAAAGAGAACTTCAATCAACTTCTGTGAGAAACATCACACAAGCAATATACAACTAAATAGAAAAGTAATTACAGTAAAGTTGTAGCTCTGCCCATACAAGTTCTGAAAGTCAGGCAAAAGCCGTAATTCCTTTACGTCACATGTGAATGTGCGCAATAGCTTCTGCTCAGTATCGCTTGCAGTAGCACTTCTTTTTTTTTTTTTTAATTTTTTTTTTTAAATTCTCTTTATTGTATTTTTGTAAATTTTTGAACACATCAGCAAAGACAAACACAAGGAAAACAGAGCAAACAATCAATACCCATATAACTAAATATATACAAACTACATGAACTATGTACAGTTATACAATGCCCAAATAATATCAGGATGAGAAAATAGCAACATAGCATTCAGTACAACTCCAGATATCATATATTTAACTTAAAATATTTTCAAAGAGAATTCTCCAAAACTCTTTTAGGACAGGTTTGTGCTTCCTGTTGTGATAAAGGAGTTTGTGGGCACTGAGGTGTTTTATAGCTAGCTCCTTAAACCTTTCCCAGGATAGCGTGTGTCTGTTTTTCCAAATGAGAGAGATGTAATATTTAATTAGCATGAATATAGAAATCAATATCCTGTAATTCTGCTCAGATAATCCAGAGGGTGGGATATGTAAAATAGTGAATTCCCAAGAGAGGGTGGACTTTTCGTATCCAATTTTCTCCAATAAAACTCTCAGGGCACACCATAACTTATATGGGCATTTACAACTCCAGAAAACATGCAATATATCCGCTATTTAATTAGGGCAAAATTGACATTGCAGAGGGTAATTGAGGTAAATTTTATTTAGGATGTCAGGGGTAAGGTACGTGTTATTCTAAATCATGAGCTGAGTATATTTAAGTTTTTTTAAAGGAATAAATTTAGAGCTAATCCTTATTAGTAGCACTTCTTTTTAACAGTAAAGATCAATAAATCACAAACCAAGATAGGATTGTTTAAATAAGCTCTGGATTTTCCTTTCTGCAGTCAGTGAATTTATAGTAACTAGGCCCCTTGGGATGGCTAGAGCGTGCGTGTCTAAAACCTATCCCTTTCCAACAACCAGCAGTGAAAAATAAAGGTAGAACAACAAAATATAAATCAAAGTACATTTTCTTGCCTACAAGCGATCCCTTTTTTCCTACAAACAGTGAAAACAGTGGTAAAAAATAAACCATAAATTCAAATAAAACTTTTCTTAACAGTCAACTCCACAGTAAATCACAAACCAAGATAGGATTGTTTAGAAAAGCTCTGGATTGTCCTCTCTGCAGTCTGTGTGAATTTATAGCTGATTAGGCCCCTTGGAATGGCTAGAGCTTGCCTGTCTAAAAACTATCCCTTTCTAACAACCAACAGTGAAAATTAAAGGTAAAACAACAAAATATAAATCAAAGAAAATATTTTTGTCTACAAGCTATCCCTTCATTCCTACAATCAAAATCAGTGGTAATAAATAAAATATAAATTCAAATAAATCTTCTCTTACTAGTCAACTCCACAGTAAATCACAAACCAAGATAATATTATTTAAATAAGCTCTGAATTCACATTGACCGACTACTAGGACTTACAGCATTAATGGGGCCCCTCAGCTAGCACTGGGCCCTGGACAGGTGCCTAAGGAGACTTGTGCTATATATGGCTCTGGTTGGAAGAGTTTTTTTTCTGCACATCTTTCTTATTTTTATTTATATGTTTGTTTATTCATTCATTCATTCATTCATTTAATGTATTTATTTTTGAATATTTAGGACACCTAATATTGTCAAGAAAATTTTGCCCAGCACCATTTTATCTGTTTGCCACACTATCTCAAGTCGTAGCCATAAGTCATTTATCGTACTGCTGTGGTCACATTAAATAAAAACTGTTCCAGCTGCTGTGCTGTACAAGACTTCTTAGTATGTTTTCCCCTAAAGTCAAGGCGGTCCCTATCTGTGAATTAAACCGCAGTGTCTATGTCTGCCTTGGCATGATGATTATGGGATTGATTTAGCACAAGAATCAATAAATCAACTAAACCCTTCCACATCATTATGTTGATACTTCTCCAATCAACCATTTTTTTTAATATTCAATAGTTCCCTGCATTTTTTCTGCCAGTACACTGGCAGATACCTTGCAGTTCCTGCCACGGCTTCTAACTGCTAATGCTCCCTCCTCATATCTGGACACCACAGAATTGAAGCAGTGCAGTAACAATCCCCACCTCTCCCTGAAGAGACTAGACCTGAACTCTGGCAAGTCAGAACTCCAAATGTACCCAATACTTGTGGTGGTACAGCAGGATGCTAAACCTTTACACCACTGGGTTGGCAGTGATTGTCTCTTTACCTTGTGAACTAACTTTGTCATATGCAGCAGCTTGTTAGAGTTACCACCCAGAAAAGACTAAATGTTGAGGGGGATAAAATAACTGGCAATGAGATGCCTCCCGTAAACATTGTAGTTCTTGTATAGTTATCTTGTAAATGGAAACACTTTCAATGGATGATTACTTATTGGGCTGGCATCCTTTGACTTTAGCCTCACTGTCAATAGTTCCTGATCAGTTCTTATGTACTTAGTATGTGTAAATCAAATTGCTGGTGTCTTGAGCATTCAAGGCATGTTTCAGTATGCCATGTTATTTTTCTTTCTGGTTTTTATTTTCCTCTACATGTTAGATCCTTGTACCCACTGTAATCATCTTGCAATGCTACATTCACAACATTACAGATATCTTGTTAAACAAAAAACACACACAGACTGAATCTTCAAATAATGTCATAATATTTGATTTAGCTGTTTTGTATTAACAGTGACAAAGACATTTCTGTTTACTTTCTCTTCTGTTGTAATGGTGCACTTCCAGAGGCACTTTTACCAAACTTCCAGAATCATTCATTAATCAAGCAGTCACTAGGAGACAGACTGAAGTAATAGTTACTGAGCCTGCATGTTTCACCAGATACCTTCACATCATGTCTTGTATTTAGCCAAGCCCTTGAAGTCATTTTGTGTTATAAAGCCAAGATGAGCTACCATCAGCCTGGGGACATTAACATTGTAAGCATCAATACACCATGTCTCCTCTGTTAAGGGCATTTAACACATCATATTATTGGGGTTTATATAGTTATGTGGGATGACTCACCCTAATACTTCCATGCTAAGTGTCCTCTTTTAGGATATCCATAGTACTTCCTCATGGTATGCCTATGAAGAGCACAGCTTCTGCCTTAGCCTTGGTCAGTGCAAAAAAGCTGCTGACCAGTGGTAGTCTTATTGTTAGTAGTACTAATGTAGTTCTTTGGAGTTAGGTCTTTTTCAGGCTTTAAATACTTTCTCTGCCCTGTTCCTATTTATCAAGCTATTTAGAAACCATTTTTCCAGTTAAATAAGAATCATATAGCATGCAAATACTGTCAGTATTGGAAGCTGTGCCTTTTTTGTGGGCCATGGTGCTTGCTATTCTCTTCAAAGAATCAAACTCAGAGTTGCTCTGCCAACCACCATGTTAATAAAAAATACATTAAAACATTACTGAATAAGCAGCAGGTCTTTGACAGTAATGTATTTAAAAAATCTGAATAGGTATGCTGTGAATACTTGGTAAAATTTGTCATTTCCTTGTAGTTTGTTTTGTATTTTTATGTCAACCATAGTAAATAGGTTTAGGTAGAGCGTGAACCTCTGTTCAGTTTACTTATATATATTTGTCACCTCATTTGCACAAGGAGATTCAAGCAGTGCAAAAGGTGCGTTGAAGTAAGGATTTAAGAGATGCGTTCATGCTAATTATTTACTGCACTTGTGGTAGGATAAATTTCATCCCTTAATGATGTTCTATTTCTGTTCATTTTTTTACCACAGATTCCAATAGAGCTGGACACTACATTCATGCTGATGCCTAAAAACCCTGTCTTCTTGAAACTTGTTGCTCGTTCTGGAACTGAGTGAAGATAAGTGATAGCAGTGCTCTTGGGCTACCATATTGTGGAATAAGGAATGTCTTCATTCTAATCCCTAATTCACAATTCTTTAAACCGTAGTATGATGAATTATGCATCTGTGATGCAGACTATATTTTTTAGTTTTCAGGCCTGACTTGTGCAGCTATGTGAGAAATCTGCCATTGTTCACATCTTAAATACACATTTTTTTTTAAAGAAACATATATTGAACATTTTTATGATGTACCTTATAGGGTGTAGTTGGAGGACACTGTAAATCAATGAGCATCATATTAATTGGGCATCACCTGCTGCTTGATTTCTAGTAGTCACTGCTATTTTCATGTTAGTGGCTTCTTGCAAAAAGTAAAGTTTATTTGTAATTTTAAACAAACTGTATTATGACTTCAAACAAATGTCTAAGGCTGATAGTGGTGTACTGGCTTAATCCCACCTTCAAAAAAATAAGCAGCAAAGAGCAAGTTGAAATACTGTTATGAAAACACATGCATTTAAAGAAATAATGTATAGTCACAATAATCTGTGTTTTGTGCTAAATAATACTTTCTGAAGTTGTTTCTGTATCAGTGATTACCTTTTCTGTTGTTGCTACCACAAAAGTATGCAATAATTATTTTTTGAGTTTTGCTTTTTTTTTACAAGTGTGATTGCCAACAGATAACTGAAGTTAATATAACCAAAACATGGTAGTGATCCAAAGTCTTCTGTGAATTTGTAAAGTTCCTGTAATGTACATTTAGTTACCAGTATTAGAAGTATCTTACATCAGAATCATGACAAGCAGATCTATAGTGCATTAATTGTAAGATGCCATTGTGATGCACAAAGGAGAATTAATAAAGTACATTTTTGGAAACAATAAACAATAAAAAACAATTTTTACAGAAAGGTTTTTGGCAAAAGTCAAAGATTTAGCAAGAGCAACAGATTATAATTGTATCTGCTGAACCTTAGATAATTGTAAAAAGGAGACAAAGTGCCATCTAATGATTGCTAAATTTCTATCCCTTTGGAAATCGTACTCATTTAGTGATTGCAGAATTTCTATCCCTTTGGAAATCTTACTCATTTAGAGACAAAGTCATACAACAAAAAATATGGAGTTGGGAAAATCAGTCCAAAAATATTAGCATGGTTGCAGGTTTAAGGGTAATAGATCTCATATGTGGTTGTCTTGACCAAGTACTTTCCCTTGGTGGAGAAAAGTGTCTAATATAGTTAAACACGTACTCAAGCTGATATTGAGCTCACTTATAAAAATTAGATTCTATGCAGATTTCCAAGCATCCCAAGAATAACCTTTAAATCTGCAGCTTTATCAAGTATTGTAACTAGAATATATTTTACTGCACAGGAATTGATCCATATTAGTATAATTTCCAACGTAAAAATGGCAGCATGCATTTAACTACTATATGCTCTGTGAAGGAATTACTGTAGAATATGAATGATTCTTTTTTTCCAGATGAAGACTGGGCAGATAAAGTTTTTTGTGGGTATACTTATGAATTGTAAACTCTCTAAAGTCTGAAGGTATGAGATGTATAACTTCCACAAGTAGTAAACTCACTCAGTGCTATACTATATTGTTTTACTGATGATATATGTGTATTATTTTGCATGTCTTATGTGTATTAATATTTGCAAGAATCTATGCATTTACAATATTGTAATATGATTTCAGTTTCCACCTATCTATATGCATCTTCTTTCTTATATTTGTGGAACTTTTCTCCTTGTGCCTCCGCTGAAAACAGATAAAATTATCTAGTCGGACTTTCCTGGTAAACAAATGTCAATAGATAAATAAATAAATACAAAAGAAAATTATTTAAAATAATAAAATAATGTAATTCTGCATCACTTTATTGTATTTTCAAATGCCAGGAGATAGATAATTGTGGTTCTGCAGGATATTAAACTTTTGCCATGAAGTAGTCCACTGAAAAGAATGAAGGAGTACATACCTGACACACACAAAACAAGGTAAATGACAACTGATCACAAAGACCATACATATAAGCAAATTTAAACAAAAAGTATTTGTGACACCCCTGGACTGGTCCAGTAATCAAGGAGCTGCAATCCTCACCACTGGCAACAGTGGGGGATGTACAAACTGGGAGGATGACAAGTACACACACAGTAAAGTGCAATTTCCCTTAAGGGCAATTAGAGATCACAGTCAATCTAGGGCTGGTTTCTCCCTCTTTCTCCAGATCCCCAATAAGACTCCTCACTGGCACAGCTATAGGGTTGAGATTTCATCTGAGTGGCCAAGCTAAAATCTCCAGCACCTTCTCTGCCCAACCAGTGCTTTGTGTCCCTGCCCAAGTAGCTGACACACACACACACACACACACACACACACACACACACACACACACACACACACACACACACTTCGATTTGATTGATATACAGACACACACATACATATATTTGGGAAAGGCTGGCACATGTTTATTAGCTATACCCCCTTCTACCCAGACTATAAGGTAGTTCTGATTGCCACCAGCTAACTCTTTGTCAGCTGCTTAAGGCCCTTAACAAAGGGTGTCCAATCCACTATGTAATGTTACTATTATCCAAATGGTAGTCTGACCAAGAGCAAGGCTATTTAGGAGTGGCCTGTACAGAGTCACCATATAGATATGCAAGTACTCTAAGAGCTTGAATATCTCTAAAATAGATCAGCCTCAATGATAGGTTTAAATTTATTTAATAATAAATAATAAAAGAATAAGACAATACTAAATATGTATTCACAGTGACCTCAGAGTTCAAAATCACAGGAAATATTTAAAACAACATTGCAGGACAGTCTGAAATAAATAAAGAAAACATCTAAGCTATACTTCACTATATTCCTGTCTGAATGTAAAAGAGTTACTATGCCCTAAAACATTACTTACAGCAAGGCAAGTGCAGAAGGTGGTGATGAGTGGATGTTTCCAGGTCAAAGACAAAATACAAAATGCAGTCTCTCTCTGAGAGAGTTCTTAAATTAATATCAAATATTACTACTGGGTTAGCTTGGATGACATCACTTTGTGTCACCTGGATTTTAGTTCCCACGCTGCTAAACCTCCTTTGTCAGAAACTAACAGAATTTAACATCTCTGTGTAAAAAATAGATATCTCTCAGATGTTTGAAGACCCCAGAAGTCATAAAACAATAAAACACTTCTGCATCTCAAACCTAGTAATTACTTCTTTCCCAGGACAATACAAAAACTTCTAGCTCTGTACATTGTTTCTGCTGCTGAAGTAAATCTGATAGATCACTTTTATGGCACAATCATAAAACAATTTAATTTTAGCTTACTTCCTTGAAGCTTTGCAAGTTAACCCTCTATGTTCTAGTTTCTACTGTTAAAACATATACATTTTCACAATTACAATAGTTTATATACATTTTTATTCTAAGCCAGCAGGACATGCTGTGGTTACATTTTAGCTCAGTACTTTACACAAACTTCTGTATTAATCATATCAATATTCACAAATGACAGAATTATTTACAAAATTCCAGATAGCTGGGCTGAGAGTATTTCCTTTTGTGACAGTATTTATTGAACAAAGATTTTCATTCATTAAAAGCACTTTATCAGGGTACATGTTTTAACTATTAAATATTCCTCTCATTTTGCTTCCATTTGTCTGCCTAAACCATGTAAAGCACTGCTGCACTTTCTGAAGTTTATATTATCTTTATGTCAAGGGAGAAGAGTTTTTTTGTCTTCCAGGAAATGCCACCCATTTTTGTTGACACCAATGACAGCTCCATGCACAAGCCAATAATAAATATCAAGCAACTGTACAGACTTAGTAAATATCCCCACTTCCTTCTCAGTCTTGGTTATTATCTCTAGTCACTACAGTTGTAATACAGAGTTTCATGGCTTCTTACTTAGTAGTGGGGGAAGGTTGTTGTTCTTTTAGTCAAAATGCATATGCAAATATTGACTTTCTTCTGCATTACATCAAACTTATTTGGTCAATGTATGTTGAATAAACTAAACATTGATCATCTTCATGTGTGTTTGAATGTGTGATTATGTGTGTGAATGTATGTGCTTATTTGTTTATGGTATTTGTATACCAGGTGAGTTGCTGGCTGTTAGCATGATATCTCTAACAGAAAGGTAAGGAGTTTTTTCCTTATTCCCCTTTATTGTGCAATCTTGTAGTTATTATATTTGATTAGCAGAGGTATGGGGAGTGCGAGGGGAGGCTTGATCCCCTGCAAAAACACACTGTCTGAATTTTTTTCAATGATTTTTGGTGCTTGTGTATTTTAGATTAAGTGAGTTCACTACACTGGAACACTGACTTACTGAAATTTGATGTCAAGACCCTGGAGGAATATTTGCTATAATGATGATGACATCTGTATCACAGAGCCTAGTGGCTCCCCACCCAAGGGTGGAAGAATGTCCTCTGTATTGATAATAGCGTTTATATAAAATATCCTCTTGGCTTTCCACCCAGGAGTGGAAGAATGCTGTGTGTAATGGGGGTCTCATTTCATTTCCTGAATTTACTTTTCATTGAACCTGAAATAACTGAGACCACTTGTACGAAAAATCACTATTCCGAAACCTTAGCATGCAGTATCTCAGTTAAGCAAAACAGTTACTATGATGCTGGTAATGCAAGATGTACAATTAGACTGTGTTTGTGTACCTTCTTGTCCACCGTGCCAGTTCTGTTGCATGTCAGATATGCAGGTAGGTTTAGAAATATTCATCCTGTGAAAAAGTAATTTTACATTGCTCGTTTCTTTTAAACAGAACTCGCACTACAGTAAGGATCAGGAAATTTATCCTTGCTGTCACTGTAGAGCGATCTCACAGTTGGTATATATAATTTGCAGAGGGTGTGGTGGGTGCAGGGGGGCTTGCCTTCTGCAAAACTCAGACAATATGTATTGTTGTGTGCATAAATTTTTAAATAGCTGTTATGTCGGTGTTTTGCTGTTCAGCACATTGAGGTTTCAGAATAGTGGTTTTTCGTACAAGTGGTCTCAGTTATTTCAGGTTTGATGAAAACTAAATTTGATAAATGAAATAAGACCCATGTAATGATGATATTTGTATTCCAGAACCACATGACCTTCCATGCAGGAGTGGAAGAATGCCGTGTGTAATGCTATTTGTATTACATAATCAAGTGACCTCCCACCCAGGAGTAGGAGGTGTTTTCTCTGGAGTAATGATGACATCTGCATTGCAGAATGTTGTGCCTTGTCATCACACACCACAGCTGTTCTTGATTTCACTGAATGTCACTAATTTTGTCTCATATTTTTGGCAGAAGATGTAGAGTCTGCAGATGAATGAGGGAATATCGTGAGAGAATATGAGAGGCAGAGGTGAACTGGTTTGTCAGGCAAGCAAGAAAGTGGGACTGTAAAACAAGATGCCAATAAACAGGGTGCAGAAAATGTAGGGGAGAGAGGATGACAACAGGAAGACATGGGAAGAATTTATTCCAGGAAAGAGTACTGGCGGGTAGGGGGAGACAATAAAGTGAAAGGAGAAAGTGAAAAGGTAGCCACATAATGGATGACAAGGAAGAAGGAAGCCAGTGTGGAAAAACAGGTGCAGACATCAGTGGCAATTGATTAAGAGAAGCTGGAGCTGTATGTGGGTATGCTGGAGCCAACAGCATTAGGAGATCAGGAGGAAAGTTGAAAGGGAGGGACACTCAGTCACATAGGGAGGCAGAAGCCAGAAGTGACAGAACAGTGAAGAGTCCTTATATGAATATGATAGGACAAATGGGAAGGGGAAGACAAAGAAAAGCAATAGAGTGATAGAGCTAAACAGAGACGATGAAGAGCACTCAGTTTTTGGAAAAGGAAGGAAAAGGCTGCAGTTAAGGGAGAGGTGATAGCACCAAGCAGTTAGTGAAGAAGTTGAGAGGGTTAAGAGTCTTGAAAAAGGAGAAAGGGCAGAGCACTTAGAGCAAAACCATATTCAAGGTGTAAAGATAATACACCACAGAAGAAGGTAGCAAAGGTACTGACCAAGGCTTGTGGGTTGCTTGGAAGTTTTGGTGCATGTAAGTATCAATGATCTCTTAGAGAAAGCTGATGTGGTAGCAAACAAGATAAGATAAGTGGCACAGAAATGCCAAGAGAGGGAAGTAGTGTGAATTATTCACAGAAGTGTTACCTGTATTAGTAATTAGTTCATTAAGGGAAGAAATGATTAGGGAGCATGATTGTTGTAGCAGCAGACAAAAGATGATTCTGGGAATGGCAGAAGGATGGAGGTAGATGTGACATAGAGACAAGCCCTGTGACGTGGACATGTATTTTCTTAACACAGAAGGGACAGAGGTGATTAGTGTTGAGTTAGAAAGGTAAAAAATATAGAGGTGTCACAGAAGTAGAAAAGGGAGGTGGGTGTTCAAGTAGCTGACAGAAGGAGAAACTGGTACAGTACATAGCAGATGGCCAGGCAAGGGTCACTCAGAGTATAAGACATTTTAGGTTCTTTAACAGTGAAATAACGATATGGATGGAAGGCTTTTGCTGCCAACTTTTTGTACACTGAAACCACATCATATGGCATAATACATCCTGGTACCCAGATTGTTTAAATGAGTTAAATTATTAAAAAAAATGTAGGTCATATGTTAAGTACTGCTATTTTTAGAGAAAAATAAACATCATATTTGTTTGAGGTAGACTAAGTTACTAATATAAATTTAAATATATTGACACTGTGTGGTCTCTTTAAATGTTCTAGGTTGGAAGGGTCAGACGGCATAGTAATGGGTGGTCCCTTTATCGATACTACCCCAGAAACAAGGAAGGAGGTTAAAGTTAATGAGGGACAGCAAAACATGGAGATATTTAAAGCTCAATTCATGAATGCAGGCCAGATTCATGTCCTTTCTCTGTCACAGGGGTCATAGAAAGTCTCAACATTAAGTTATTTTTACCAGAAAGAAGAAGAAGAAAGGCAATCCTGTGAATATCCCTGTAGGGGAGGGAGTTAAAAACAAGGGAGGAAAATCTACCTGGATTTATCACTGCCTAAGTAAAAGCTATTTAAGATTTTTCCTGCTGGTAAAATTGTAAAGAGAGATGTGATGTCTCTGCAAATACTGCTCATTTATTTTGCCACATACTGTGTCAGTCTTGTCTATAAGGGGATACTGCATTTCAGTGTTAAAGCGATATGGCTTTTTATCTGTATTGTGAAAATCCTTCAAAGAAGTAATGTGAGAGGTGAATTTATGTTGACTACAGACTAGACTTATAAACTGCATTTCTTTTCTGTACTTCAATATTTGTCAGAGCATGTAAATTTAACACTGGAAGCCTAACCCAGGAAACCTCTTTATTTATTACAAGCCAAACAATGTACTTCATCTGTGTTTTCAGCAGGCAAAAACTGATGTTTTTCTTGTACTGTTACTTTCCCAAAAGCTGCCTGGCTGTTTAAGTTTTAGTCTCCACTGAAACCCATTTGCACAGTATCAGACTACAGAAGAAACTTGTGTTGTGTTAATTACTCTGTGTAGCTGTTTTGTTTTTTTCCAGTTTCTCTGCTAGAGTATTCTGTAGAAAGAAACACTTCATCTAAATATAAAGTTTATTGTACAGTGAAAAGCCTGCATAAATGGTGAACTTATTTGTGTTGAACTGCAGATGCTTGTCACAAACTATGCAACATACACTGATGGAAATGAGGACAAAAACTACATTTTTTTCTGTACTATGGATTTTCCCCCAAAGCTGCCTGATTCCTTGAGAAGCAATCTGTAGGGTTTTAAATTACAGAAGAAACCCATCTTTGTTTAAGAGTTTATTAATTCCTCTGGATGTTGCTGACTCTGTTTGAGGCACTATTTCTATGCACATTAACTGTGAATACTGAGTTCTGTAAGAAACATGCAAAAACTGATTGAAGCACTAGTAATTTCCAATAAAGCTTTAGTAGCGTCTTCTGATGCTTTTCATTAGAAATGCATGGCAACTCACCAGCACTTGGTAAGTCTTCAGGAGAGAAATTTGGCAACTGACCAGAAGATGAAGTCTTCAGAAGAGATGTGCTGCTGTAGATCGATACCTGCTTAATCTCTCCAGTTAACCAGTAGTCCACCCCCAGTGGTAGCGATAAGGCCGAAAACTTGGTTTTCACAGGCAGTGCGATATTATGTAACAAATAGATCTCATAATTATTTACATAATGGCTAACTAGAGACTGAGAAAGAGGGGCAAACCAATCCTGCTGAATAACAGTGAGAAGACTATGCTTACCAATATGATTCAGTAAGCGGTATGTCCTTACCAAGTAAAGTAGCACAATTAAATGTGCTACTGATCCACATCTTTTTCTCAGTCTCTGAAACTTCATTCAGCAAAGCAATTAAATCATTAAGATTACAAGGATTGTCAAATTCTTCTGAGTTTCCCTTTAACTACAAAAAAAAATAGTGACATTCAAACCAGCAGCTTGTTTGGCTGGAGGATAATCTGCTAGCCAGTTATGTTCATACAGTAACAGTATCTCCTTTTATAAGAGCTTGCACTTTAACTACAGCTAAAGCCTTTGGTAACAACAAAGGATCTGTTAAGTCCTTTACAAGCTTTCCATTTTTTTTATCTCAATACCTGCTGTTTATATCTCTCTCTGCATGTACAATTCCCAAATGTAATGGGCTACCCCAAACCTATAATGGCTGTCAGTATAAATGTTCACAAATTTTATCTTTAGCTATTTTACAGGCTTTTGTCAATGCAATCAATTCACCAACTTGTGCAGAAGTAACCCCTTGTAGTCTTTCCTGACAAAGTATTGTATTTTTAGTACATACAGCTATGCCTGCAATAAGATTTCAATTTCTGTCTCTTCCATGTGATTCATTCATGAACAGTTCCATTTTTGTGTTGTTCATCAGAGTATCTTTCAAATCAAATCTAGGAGAAAGCACATGGGTAGTCATAATTATACAATCATGTGATTCACCATCTCTTGTCATGGTCCGGGGGGATGCTGGGTTCAATACCTGGCATTGGTCAATGGTGATTGAAAGGTTTGAAATAAGCAGCAACTCATATTTTGTCAACCTAGTAGCTAAGAGATGTTACATTTTAGAATTTAGCAATAGTGCAGATAATGCACGGGGAGCTGCGACTCTAAGTTTGTACCCTAGAACTAATGCTGCAGATTGTTCTACCATCAATGCAGCTGCTGCTACCACCTGCAGGCAGCCTGATAATCCTCTAGCCACTGGGTCTAAGAATGAATTGTAGCATGCAATAGGTCTAAATACATCACCATGATGCTCTTCGTGTTTCACTATTGCAGTCATCACATCTGGGCTATCTGTCTGCAGGTAGCCCTCAGCCAGCCTGAATACCAGAGTCTTTGGATTTCTGCATTGGATGCTGTCTCTTCTTCCATGAAGTCAGGTTGTCAGGGGTATAAAACATGCAGCTGATGCCATTATATCAGTCTTTCTTGCCGTGCATTGCCCGAAGCAGAAGCAGTTTGCAAGTGTCGGTCGGCCGTCTCCTGAAATTTTCATTTTCGAGTTTCCAGACCCGAAGTCTTCAAAAAAGATAAATACCCCATTGGGGATCCTTTTTCTTGCTCCAATCGATGTAAGTAAAAGTTAACAATTGTCTTGCCTGTGGAAAGCAAATACCTCATAGAGATTTTCTTTCTTACTGCATCCCCTGTTTAGGCCCACACAACGACGTCCTTTGCTGTCATTTTTTGCCTTGTTCAACCCCCTAACTATTCATCACCAGGCTATTTTTGCAGCAAATTGCTTTCGTACTCGATCTCAGTACTCCAAAATGGCTTTGTTAAGATATCCGACTACCGATCTTCCAAAAAAATGTAAGGATAAAGAGAGAGACAGACCGCATAGGTCCAAAACTGACCACAATGCTTCCGTTAAGCTAGTCACCAGTCTGCCGGTACTCAGTGAAGAGCTTTTGCAGCCCCTGATACCCAATACTTCTGATTCGCAGGCCTCTACTGAGACGCATTCGGGTCTGGTATGCCCCAAGATGTTTCTTCAACTATGGAACCTGCGGATGTCTATCTTGGATGGGTCCAGAGCTGCTGTGCAGGCACCAGCTTCTGAGGGTGTATTCAGGCCTACAGACATTCATATTAAACCGACGACATAATTTCCATTTAGAAGTTCCGAATCCCTCAGGCCAAAAACTCACACTACGCCTAGAAAGCCGATGACCAAACCACAGGCTCAGGCCCATATGCCTCAAAAACAAATGCTTGGAATGGCTGAAGACCTTATTACCTTAATTAGGGGAAGCCAGCCTTCCCCCTCTAAGAGACCTAGAACTGAATTTCTTTCTGATTCTTCTGATCAGGAATCTGATATTTCTGCTCCTTCTGATTACCAGGATTTTCCCTTATCTACTTATGAGGATTCTGATGCAGAGGATTCTATTCCCTCTGCTTCCCCTCCAGAAGATTTTTCTTTCAGTGAAACCTTGCATACTCTTAGGGAGTATTTCCGCTGGGAAAGTCAGGATTACTCTGAGTCCAAAAAGAGACTTAGGGAATTCTTACTCCTGCCTCAACACAGGCCTTTAGCTATCCCTCCTGTTCTGGACATTGTAGATGATGCTTTCTTGGAATCTAGCCTTACCCCAGACACTTTACCTTCAGCTCCCAAAAAACCTGATAGGTAATTCAGAGTACCTGACCCTCACAAGTTCCTCTTCAAGAATCCTTCTGTGAATCCAGAGACAATTTCCCAAGGACCAAAAGGCATTAAGGCTACTGCTGCCAAAAATCCTACCCCTTCTGATAGAGATTCTAGAGCCTTAAACAGATGGGGTAAGAAGGTATACACTTCTGCTACTCTGGCTATTAGGGCTTTAAAATGCCAGTTTCATATGTTAAAGTATCGGCAGCATATTACGGGACTACTTAAACAGAAAATGATGTTGATTCCTAACTGTGCTGAACCCAAATAATTGCAAGATTCAATGCATTCTGCAGAACAAGTTGGTAAACATACTTGCAATGTGGTTTTGATGCTTTAGAAGCATCTTGTAGGGCTGCTTTCACTGGGTTTGTACTTAGAAGGCATGCTTGGCATAAGGAACAAAACTTGCCAGATCATGTTAAAGCTAAAATACTGGATGCTCCCTTAAACCAAGACTGCCTTTTTGGCAACAAAGCAGAAGAAGTCCTCAAAAGGATGGAGGAAAAAGCTAAATCTATGCAAACTGTTAAAGATTTCCTACAAGTTCAGCCTCCCAGATTCAGTAGGCATTGGCCTTCAAAGAACTGGTCCTTTCCAGTCCCTTCCAGGCCTTCTCAGACCTACCGCCAAATCAATAGGCGGAGGCCCAACAGCAGGTTCTCTTTCTTCTCAGTATCAGGGCTATTCAATCTGTCCCAGAAGAACAAAGGGAACAAGGTTTTTATTCAAGACTTTTTCTGCTACCCAGAAAAGACAACTCTTGGCATCCTATCCTGAACCTCTCTATTCTCAACACCTTTCTGTTTGTTCCAAAATTCAAAATGCTAACTCTTTAACAGCTTCTTCCTATGCTATCCAAGGATGCCTGGCTGGCAACCCTAAACTTAAAGGAAGCTTACCTGCACATCCCAATAAGGGAATCTTGCAAGAAATACCTACGCTTCAGGGCAGGCTCCATGCACTATCAGTTCTCTGCACTTCCCTTTGGCTTATCTACTGCACCCAGGGTATGCACAAAGTGTCTAGCTCCAGCCATTGCATTTTGCAGGCAGAAAAATATTCAGATTTACCCATACTTGGATGATTGTCTGATTCAGGCAGAAAGCCAGGATTTGCTATTACAACACCTGGCATTCGTAAAGAAACTTCTAATTGTAATGGGGTACACCATCAACAAAAAGAAATCTCACCCAGTACCCTGCCAACAGATTGTATTCCTGGGAGTAAGCTTGAACACAACTTCCAGATGGCATTCCTCACTCTGGAGAAACAAGTTTATTTGACAACCTACTTCAAAACCCCAGCTATCTGCAAAGAAAATACTGCAAGCCCTGGGGTTCATGGCCTCTTGCAGTCTACTAATTCCATATGCAAGACTGCATATGAGGAAACTCCAATGGTATCTAAAAGGCCTATGGTGTCAACATTCTCAGGACCTGGAAACAATGATTTCTATCATTCCTTGTATGAAGACAGAGTTCCTTTGGTGGGCAGAGGCTTACTACCACAACAAGGGACTCCCTTTCACTCTACCCCCCTGCCACCCAAACCCTAACAACAGATGCATCAGACTATGCATGGGGGGGCTCACATGGCAGGGCAGTGCATTCAGGGTAAATGGAACCCGAGGCAGATGCACCTGCATATCAATCAAAAAGAAATGTTAGCTGTACAGAATGCTCTTCAAAGACCGTATTTTTCCAGGACAACTATTGGTAAAAGGTAACACCACAGTTATGTGGTACATAAACAAGCAGGGGGGAACTCACTCGTACCCTCTCTGCAGACTAGGCACGGCTCTGTGGAACACAGCCTTGAGCTACCAAGTACACCTATAAGCTCAATTCCTGCCAGACAAACTAAATTCACTGGCAGATGACTTAAGCAGAAATCTCATGGACCCACACAATGGAAATTAGAACCCCAAAAATTCAACCTCTTGAGGAACAAATGGGGGACTCCAGAGGTAGACCTATTTGCCTCCCCTTAAAACTATCAATTGAACAAATTCTGCACAAGAACTCCCCACAGTCAAGCTTGGAAAGTGGATGCTCTGTCCTTTACCTGGGAAAGCCTCTCAGTTTATGCCTTTCCTCCTCTGCCTCTCCTCTCGAAGGTTCTACTAAAGATCAAACAGGACAAGCCAAGGACAATACTAATTGCACCAGACTGGCCACACCAGCACTGGTACCCCCTCTTGTGCAGTATGATACTGCTGCAACCATGGCACCTGCCTCAGACCCCTATGCTGCTGACCCAGCAGACAGGCCAGATTCTGCACCCTCAGCTTCAAACCCTGAACCTTGCAGCCTGGCTAATTCCTTGAGCTCTCCTCTAGCATCCCTCAGTAAGCAGGCACTGGATGTCATTTTAGAGGCAAGGAGGCCTAGTACTAGAAAATCCTATGCTGAAAAGTGGAAAAGATGCTGTTCCTGGAGCCAGGCTCAGGGGATGGGCACAACAGTGCCCAGCTTACCTCATATTCTGCAGTACTTAACAGAAATGCTCCACAAGGGCCTATCCTTCTCGTCAATTAAAATTCATGCCTCTGCCATTTTAGCACATTATAATAATGAGCCACCCCTCTTCTCTCATCCCTTGCTAAAACAGTTCCTTAGAGGGGCCAAAAATTTTAAGACCCCCCCCCCCAGGAGAGCTCCCACTCCAGCCTGGGACCTTAACTTTGTATTGGAAAATCTCACTCTTCCCCCCTTTGAGCCAGCTGCAACAGCAGAGTTGAAATTCCTTGCTTGGAAAACAGCCTTCCTTCTAGCCATCACTTCAGCAAGAAGAGTATCTGAATTGCAGGCCCTCATGGCAGTGGAACCCTTCATTATCTTCCATGAGGACAGGGTTTCCCTCAGGACTAATCCTTCCTTTATGCCCAAGGTGGTGTCTAATGTGGCCCTAAATCAGTCCATTCATTTGCCTACTTTTTTCCCTAATCCACAAAACAAAGAGGAACGAATACTGCACTCTCTGGACGTGCACAGACAACTTAGATTTTATTTGGACAAGACTAAGCCTCTCAGAAAATCTGAACATCTGCTAGTTGGCTTTGCTGCAGGGGCAGAGGGGAAGGCCATTTCAAAGCAAACCATTTCCAAATGGATAGCCCATTGCATTCATTTCTGTTACAAGCACCATGGAAAACCTACCCCACAGGGGATAAGATCATATTCCACCAGGGCTGCATCTACCTCTGCAGCTTTTCTCAGAGGAGTCCCTACCAGGGACATCTTAGAAGCTGCTACCTGGAGCTCTGTACATACCTTCACCAAGCATTACCACATGCCTATCTTTTCTAAATCTAGAGCTGGATTTGCCACTGCAGTCTTGCTGGGCTTAATAGCTGGCCCTAATGCTCTTTACCTTCCTCCTCCCTTCCTTAGCTTTGGGAACAACCTAAATGTGATGACTACAACAGTGAAACATGAAGAACATAGTACAGTTGGGTACACTTACCATAAATGTAGATGTTCGAGTGTATTCACTGTTGCAGTCCTGGCTACCCTCCCTCCAGCCCCCTGACTTCTCTTGGCTCTACCGTTACTTCTTGTTTGGTATATTTATTTTTTTCTGGTGTATTTGCTTTTTGATGGGGGTGTACCTTACCATATAATTGCTTCCTATTGTGGGGGCACCTGACATCTGGGGCAAGAAAAACTGATGTAATGGCATCGGCTGCATGTTTTATACTCCTGACGACCTGACATCATGGAAGAAGAGACAGCATCCGATGCAGAAATCCAAAGACTCTGGTATTCAGGCTGGCTGAGGGCTACCTGCAGGCAGATAACCCAAATGTGATGACTGCAACAGTGAATACACTCGAACATCTACATTTATGGTAAGTGTACACAACTGTACTTTTTTGAACTAGTACCCCTGTTGCATACCCCCCTCCCACTGTTCGACAGAACAGAGTGAAACGTTTCTATAATCTGGGAGTCTTGAGGCTGGAGCTGTAGCAAGGGCTTGTTTTAACAAAGTAAAAGCACTTTCTTCCTTTTCTTTCCAGGGAAACTGCTCTGATGTGTCTTGTTCGAGCATATCAGAAAAAGGTCTAGCAATTTCTGCATAATTTGGTATCCATTGCCAACAGTATCCAGCCAAACCTAGAAAAGGTTGTAGCTGCTTCTGAGTAACAGGGTGGGGTGCCTTTATGACAGCTTCAACATGTGAACATGAAGGTAGGAGTTGCCTCTCTCCATTTGAGATTAAGTATCCTAAGTACTTTATTTTAGGTGACCATAACTGAAGTTTTTCCTTTAATACTTTGTGTCCCTTTTTTGCTAATTCATTCAGTAAATGTATAGTATCTTGCTGACAATGTGTTAGTGTAACTGATGTTATATTAAGTCATCTACATATTGCACCAATACAGTTTTGCATGGAAACCAGATTTCTTCAAGATCCTCTTTTAAAATTTGCGAAAAAATTGAGGGACTGTCAACAAATCCTTGCGGCAGTTGTAGTCATGTATATTGAATTCCCCCATATTTAAGGCAGATAAATACTATCTGGATAAATATGGATATAAAATAAAGCTGAACATAAATCTGCTACAGAAACGTAAGTAGCCACAGTGGTATGCAACTTGATGGTTGCTGGATTTGGCACTGCAGGGTATGAAAGGACAACTTCATTTAAACCTCTATGCATCTCTGCCTGGCTTTTTAACTGGGATGATGGGAATATTACAGCAAATGCCTGTTTTTGCTATAATTCCCTGCTGGAGTGAAGATTCAATTACCGGTTTGACTTCCTGTTCTGCCTCTGGTATTAAAAGATACTGTCCTATACAAAGAAGTGGCTTTGTAAGATCTACACATATTTTCATAGGTAGGGCAAATTTTAACAGACCTACCTCATTAGAATGTTTTGCCCACAAAATGTCAGGACCTGCTGTAACAGTCTGTTGCCTGCACTCGAACATGACTCTTCTGTTCTATCCTCTTTTACACTAAGTACGGGAATCACTTCTTCAGATTCAGCAGGTACATCTAAATAAACACCATCTGTAGTACAAAAAAATAGCACATCCTAATTTACAAAGCAGATCCCTGCCCATTAAGTTTGCTGGAGCCGAGGTACTTAATAAAAAGGGGTCTATATCTGATTGTCGAATGCTGACATCTTCAAAGCTTCAAACTTCGAACTTGAAAGTTCGAAGTCTAAAAATGTCGAATGTCAAAAAAAAGAACACTCAAAACCCAAAACAAAAAAAAAAACACTCTATGTAGGGGGGCAAGCCACCCTCCACCCCACACACCCCTCGCTACTTAAATATACCAACTCCGAGATTGCACCACAGTGCAGTAAAGGGAAATCTTCCCTTCCCGCACTCTATGGCGATCTCTGTTATACGTTTCAATGTTTTTACACTTTGAACTTTGAAGTTCAAAGTATAGTGCTTCGAACTTGTCAGCATTCGACATTATGATATAGACCCAGTAAAAAGGCATGCTTAATTTCAATCGTCCCTAAAGGAACTGGAATAGGTTTAGAAACAGGACAAACAGCAGGAGTGTTAGTAATACCAACTGTTGACACCTTTTCAGATGATAATGGAATTTTATCCTGGTCACTTATTTTCAACACATATCGAGTCTCACCAGTGTCAATCAGAAATGGAACATCATTTTGTCCTTGCAACTTAACAAAACGTCCTTTCTGATCTACTTGCATTAACACTGTTATAATTACCTCATTCCTTCTCCTGTGTGTTGTCAGTACATAACGCTTGACATTTGCTGCCACTCTGGGGGTGGGGGTAGTACACAAGCATTGGCTGGATTTTGATTTTGCATTTTCTGTTGCTGCTGTTGTGGATTTGGGCATTCTCCTTTCCAGTGTCCACAGTTGTGACAAGCAGTCCTCCTGGCTTGATTTTGTTGAACATTCTTTGCTCTTCCTCTACCCTGTCCACCTTGCCTACCTCTACTCCTGCCTCTGCCCGTGCATCTGCCTCAACCCCCTTACCTACCTCTTCCCCTGCCTCTACCCCATCTCTGCCTCTACCCCCTTACCTACCTCTGCTTCTACCCCCTTTTACCTACCTCTGCCCCTGCCCTTGCCATTGCCTCTGCCTGTACTTTTAACTCTGCCTCTACCCCTTCTTTCAAAAATTTGCAATTGCATGAGTTTATCTTCTGCATCTCTTGTCTTTTTATCTACATGGTCCATATATTGCTCTATGAATTTAATTAACTTATCTATCTCCGACTCCTGTCAAGTGACCTGATTTTGCTTCGCTAATGCTTGTACATTAGGAAGAAGCCAATATACAAAAGCAGAATTAAAAGCTGCTTTAGCATTTTCCATTGTATCAGCAGTAAGAGAGTGTGCTGAAAAACTTCCCTAAGTCTACTAAAGTATTCACCTGGTGTTCAGCACTTACTTTGCTTATATGCAATGATTTTATCCCAGTTTGGTTTAACAGGACAGACTGCCAGAATTTCTTGTAAGAGCTTCTCTGTGACTTTGTCAATGCCCTTTTCCTTTTAGCAGTTGAATAATTTGGGTCCTCCATTGAAGCCAAGCCAGCTTTGTCTTTCAATTTTTCATATATATCAGGTGGGACTACAGCTTTTAACAACTGCCTTAAATCTGCCAAGGTGGGTTCATATATTTGAATAACAATGCTTAATTCATCCTTAAACTTTTGTGGGTCTTGCCTCTTAGTTACAGCACACCAACTGAAAAGGAATACTTGTTAACACATACCTCTGGATTCTGCAAGCCTTGCACAACATGCAGGATTAGTGCAGGAGCTCTAGCAAGCAATATGTCTAACGTGTGATCCAGGAATAGCCTGCAGGTGCATGCATGAGAACTCCTGCACTAATCCTGCATGGACTCAGCCCCTGTATGCGAATTACCCCATTTGCAGGAGAAATACATGCAAATTAGGTGAATTTGTGATCCGGGAAGCTGGAAACTGGCCGTGCAGGACTAGTGTAATCTGTAGAAATGTACTCGGCTAGTAACTGAGTACATTTCTGCAAATTCCAAAATGGAGCCGTGACAGCTCCATATAAAGGGTGCATATCATTCAGGAAGCAAGCCAAGTATCAGGCC
This sequence comes from Protopterus annectens, assembly GCF_019279795.1. Taxonomy (NCBI): domain Eukaryota; kingdom Metazoa; phylum Chordata; order Ceratodontiformes; family Protopteridae; genus Protopterus; species Protopterus annectens. The sequence continues at coordinate 211,146,425 of NC_056746.1, read as the reverse complement.
ATTGACATTGAAAACAGCTTAAAAAATTTAAAAAAATGAACTTTTATTTTTTTTTTTTTTTAGCCAATCTCGGCTGTTTAAGCGTAGGGCAGTGGCACGCAAATGGGATTGGGGGGGGAGGTAAGAAAAGAAACCTAAAATAAGCATTCTAACTATAATCACTATTCTGCCTTTAAGTCAATGGCAGGCAAAAGTCAACATGGCCAGTGAGTAATGGTTGCTAAGGGGGGAGGTTCATAGGTTCATAGGTTGGTACTAGGCTATCGGCCCTAGGGCCTATACAATCCTAGCCATAACAATTCCCTGGCTATTTCTTCCCACAGCATTTACTTCCCTGGACCCCTGTCTAGCAGGGCGACTGATGTGATCCCCGGGGTGAATTTCCTATCTTCCATCCAATCATCAAGGTTCGTTTTGAAGAGGGCCAAAGAAGCGCTCTGCTTGACATGTATGGGCAGTCTAGTCCAGAGTCTGGGGAGTCTCTGGGTCAGGAACCTATCCCTCCAGCATGTTTTGTTCATTGTGATGACAAAGTTTAGATCCCTGGAGCATGTGTCTCAGAGGGATTGGGAATGTTCTTCGTCTTCCATTGCTGCAGTCCTGACTATTGGGTATAGTCCGCGTCCCAGTCGGCCCGAATACCAGAGTATAAGGCTGACGTCGGTCAGGGCGCATTAGACTGACGTCAGTACGTCAGGGTACTAATGCGCATGACCGACGTCATATCCTCAGTCTTTTTTGCCGCATGGTCCGATGCAGAAGCAGTTTTGCGAGTGCAGGTTGGCGTTCTGAAATATTTCCGAAACCGGAGTTTCAGACCGAAACAGAGTTGGCTAAGTACCCTGGGGAACATTTTGGTTTTTTCTTGCCTCAGTATTTTACCGGATGTCAGAAAAGTGAATAACTGTATTTCTTGTGGGAAACAGATACCTCATAGGGATTATCATACCTTGTGTATACCTTGTTTAGGGCCTGAGCACGACGTTGTTGGTTGCCGCTCTTGTGCTAGGTTTAACAAACGCACTATTAAGAGGAGGTTAGACTGTGCCAGGTTAGTGTTTGGGAAGCGTTGCAATTATAAAATGCCGCCGGATGCTCACGCCCGCCTCCAAGAAGCGCAAGGATAAAACAGTGAAGCCTAGGGTTGAGGAACCGCAGTCCCGGACGCCGGTTCTTTGGAAGGCTCAGTGGAGCCGGAGGTTTTGCCAGGAGTTTCCATGGAGTCCCAGGCAGAAACTATACTCTTACAGGATGTGCCTTCTCAGGAGGTAGGCCAGGCTGAGGGGGCTTCTCAAGTGACTGTTCTTCCCTCTCTTCCCAAGGTAGTTAGGGCCTCTCCTTCTGTTGCCAAAACTTCTATGAGGGGTAGGCCTCCTTCAGCTTCAGTGGGAGCTTCTCCTACCATTTCAGGTTCTGTGCCTAAGAAACATATGCTTAAGATGGCAGAAGATTTGATTACTATGATTAGGGTTCTATGCCCCCGCCTGATAAGAGGCCTAGGGTGGAACCTGAGTTTGAGAGTTTTGAACAGTGTTCTGAGGCTTCAGAATCTTCTGTGGAAGATTTGCAGGAGTATCCTACCTATTCTGATTCTGATGTGGATGATTCCACTCCTACAGCGTCTCCACCTGAGGATTTTTCATTTTCAGAGACCTTGCATTCCATGAGGGAGCACTTTAAATGGGAAGGCCAGGATTACTCTGACTCCAGGAAAAGGCTTAGGGAGTTCTTGTTTTTACCCCAGCATAGGCCTTTAGCTATTCCTCCTGTTTTGAATGTGGTGGAAGATGTTTTTGCAGAGGCTTCCCTGAACCCTGACTCTTTGCCTCCTGCTCCTGTTAAGCCTGATAGGTATTATAGGGTGCCCGAAGCTCATAAATATTTGTTTAAGAGTCCTAGGGCGGACCCAGAAACTATTTGCCAGGGGCCTAAGGGTGTAAAAGCTTCTGTGGTTAAAAATCCTGTCCCCACTGATAAAGAGGCAAGGGCTTTGGATAGGTGGGGAAAGAAAGTGTATACTTCTTCCACTCTAGCCATGAGAGCTTTGAATTGTCAGTTTCACATGTTAAAATATCAGAATTACCTTCTTTCACAATTGAAATCTAAGGTGGATGCTTTGGCGGAAGGTATTGAGTGTAAAGAGTTGCTGGATTTGGTTCATGTGTCCGAGCAAGTGGGTAAGCATTCTTTGCAATGTGGTTTTGATGCTGTACAGGCCTCCTCGAGGGTGGCTGCTACCAGCTCTGTTCTTCGCAGGCATGCCTGGTTGAAGGATCAGAATTTAGCTGAGCATGTTAAGACAAGGATTTTGGATGCTCCTTTACAGTCTGATGTGTTGTTTGGTTCGCCTGTGGAAGCTGTTTTAAAGAAAATGGAGGACAAAGCTAAGTCTATGCAAACTGTTAAAGATTTTTGCAGGTGCAGCCACCAAGTTTAGTAGAAATTGGCCTGCTAAGGGGTGGACATACCCTGCTTATGATTCTCAGTCTAGGGGTAGGTCTAGACGTGGTAGGGGCAGGGCTCAAGGTTCTTTTAGGCCTAGAACAGGGAGTTCACCTGCTCAGACTTCTGGTGAGGGTAGGGGTCAGTCCTTTCGTAAACAGACCCAATGACCTGTCTTTTCAGCTGCCAGCAGATTCTCGACTGGCAGCTCCTTTGGGGGGAAGACTGTCTCTTTTCAAAGAAAATTGGGATTTAATTACTCAAGACAGATGGGTGTTGGATATCATTCACCACGGTTACAGATTTTATTTCCATACAATGCCTCCTTTCAAAGGCATGCCAGATGTTCCTCCTCTGCAAAGAAAAGAGGCTCACAAGCAAGTTTTACAGTTACTTCACATAGGGGCCATTCAGCCAGTCCCTGTGTCAGAAAGGGGCCTAGGTTTTTATTCTCGCCTGTTCCTTGTACCAAAGAAGGGGAACACGTGGAGACCAATTTTGGATTTATCTCCTCAACACGTTTTGGACATTCCCAAGTTCAAGATGTTGACGTTACAACAGCTTTTACCTCTGCTGGGCAAAGATCACTGGATGGTAACTTTAGATCTCAAGGAAGCTTACCTTCATGTGCCTATAAGGCTAAGTTGCAGAAAGTATCTGCGGTTTCGAGCTGGAAATTCTCATTATCAGTTCTCTGCATTGCCCTTTGGCTTATCTACTGCGCCCAGAGTATTCACAAAGGTTCTGGCTCCAGTGATAGCTTACTTCAGGCTTCAAGGAATTCAAATCTATCCTTACTTGGACGACTGCCTGATTCTGGCTCAAGAAAAGGAAGACCTTCTACAGCATCTGGAATATGTTATAGCAGTGCTAAGATGCCTAGGGTATTCTGTGAACGAAATAAAGTCCAGTCTAGTACCCACTCAAGACATGTGCTTTCTGGGTGTAAGACTGAATACAGCAGCCCAGATGGCCTTTTTAACCCCGGACAAACAAAACAGTCTGTCACTTTACTTCCATCAACTATCTCATCAGTCCGTGCTGACTGCAAGGACAGTCCTTCAAGCATTAGGGTTCATGGCATCTTGTATTCTGGTGCTTCCCAATGCCAAACTGCATATGAGGAAGCTGCAATGGTATCTCAAGAATGTATGGACACAGCACTGCCAGGATTTGGACACTGTCATTCAAATAATACCTTGCATTCAAAAGGAATTTTTGTGGTGGGCTCAGGAATGTCACCTAAACAAGGGACTCTCTGTGACCCGACCAGAGGCAAGTCAGATTCTAACGACAGATGCCTCGGACATTGCTTGGGGAGCTCATCTAAATGGAAAGTGGATACAAGACAAGTGGCCTGCCAGACTACAGCATCTACATATCAACATGAAGGAGATGTTAGCAGTCCAGTTTGCATTGATGGCTTTCAAGGAGTTACTTCTTCCAGGGCAGGTGTTGATTCTAACAGACAACACAACTGTCATGTGGTACATCAACAAGCAAGGGGGAACACATTCTTATTCTCTATGCAGGCAAGCAATGATTTTATGGGAGACTGCGCTAAGCTTGCAACTTACTCTTCAGGCAAGGTTTCTGCCAGGAGCACAGAACTCCTTAGCAGATGTGTTAAGCAGACAAATCATGGATCCCCACGAGTGGAAACTGGATCTTCATGTATTTCAGAAATTGACAGTGTCATGGGGAACTCCAGACATAGATCTGTTCGCTTCTCCACTAAACCACCAGCTGCCAAAGTATTGCACAAAGGGGTTTCATCACACAGTTTGGAAAGTGGATGCTCTGTCTTTCAGTTGGAAAAACCTTCATGTGTATGCCTTTCCACCTCTACCGCTTCTTCCAAAGGTACTTTTAAAGGTCAGACAAGACAGGCCAAGGATGATTTTGATAGCTCCAGATTGGCCTCGCCAACACTGGTACCCACTTCTACGGAGTCTGGTAAAGAAGCCTCCATGGCCTTTACCTCTGATTCCTCATCTGTTATCTCAGAAGGACGGTCATCTGCTCAATGTCAAGCTTCACTCTCTTCATCTGACAGCCTGGCATATTCTGTGTTGAAACACAGCAGGCCTCAACTTCCTCAACAAGTTTTAAATGTGATTATGGAAGCTAGGAGGCCTAGTACTAGGAGAGTGTACGCAGACAAATGGAAGAGATTTTTATTTTGGAGTACAGCAAAGAATTTGGAGATTTCAGAGCCTAATTTGAGTGTGGCTCTTCAATATCTTACTGAATTATTGGACAAAGGTTTGTCCTTCTCTTCCATAAAGATTCATGCTGCAGCAATTTCAGCTCACTATGATTGTGACCCACCTTTGTTTTCGCATCCTTTGTTCAAGCAGTTTCTTAGAGGGGCAAAGAATATAAGACCCCACGTAGAGCTCCTACTCCTGCTTGGGATCTCAATTTTGTGTTGGAAAAACTTACTCTACAACCTTTTGAGCCTGCAGCTACTGCTGAATTGAAATATTTGTCATGGAAGACTGCTTTTCTGTTGGCTATTACTTCTGCAAGAAGGGTGTCTGAGTTGCAGGCCCTTATGGCAGTAGAGCCTTTTGATTTTCCATAAGGACAGGGTATCATTACGTACTAATCCTTCCTTTATGCCTAAGGTGGTTTCTAGTGTGGCTTTAAACCAAACTATTCATTTGCCTACGTTTTTTGCAGATCCTCAAAATAAAGGGGAAAAGATTTTGCACACTTTAGATGTACACAGGCAATTGCGTTATTATCTGAGCAGGACTAAGAATTTTAGGCAGTCTCAGCAGTTACTTGTTTCTTTTGCTTTGAGTTCACAGGGCAAGCCTGTGTCAAAACAAACTATTTCTAGGTGGATTGGCTTTTGCATTGCATTTTGTTATTCCCATCATGGCAAGGAGATTCCAGCTGGGATTAGGCCTCATTCCACTAGGGCTACTGCCACTTCAACAGCATTTCTAAGGGGGGTGGCAACTAAGGATATTCTGGAAGCAGCTACTTGGAGTTCAGTGCATACTTTCTCTAGGCATTATCACCTTCCTATCTACTCTAAGACTAGGGCTGGTTTTGCCACAGCTGTTTTACAAGGCATGTTGTCAGCTCCTACTACTTTATAATTTGCCAGCCTCCCTTACCTCTGCTTTGGGATTCTACCCAATAGTCAGGACTGCAGCAATGGAAGACGAAGAACATAGTACAGTTTTGTACCTACCATAAATGTAGATGTTCGAGGATTCCATTGCTGCAGTCCAATTTACCCTCCCTCCTTCCCCTCTGTATTTAGGGGTGGTTGTGTAGGTGAGTTGACATGCTTACATTTCTGTATATATTGTTGTATATATCTTGTACATGTTTTTGGTGCAGGTTGTTTTGGGACTTGTCTTTTTGGGTCTTCTGACATCTGGGGCAAGAAAAGACTGAGGATATGACGTCGGTCATGCGCATTAGTACCCTGACGTACTGACGCCAGTCTACGCGCCTGACCGACGTCAGCCTTATACTCTGGTATTCGGGCCGACTGGGACGCGGACTATACCCAATAGTCAGGACTGCAGCAATGGAATCCTCGAACATCTACATTTATGGTAGGTACAAAACTGTACTTTTCTTTAAGTGTAGCATGTCCAACAGCTCTGGGTTTGACATGACCTTGTACGTTAAGCAGAGATCGTCTCTGAGTAGACGATATGCGACAGAGTATAGGTGGAGTTTTTTTAGATGGTCAGCATAGGGCATCTGCATTAGGCCTGTGATTCTTTTAGTGAGGTATTTCTGCGGCCTTTCAAGTTGTTGCAGATGTCTTGAGAGGTACATACCAAACGGGGCATTGTATATGGTTTGCTATCACATTGTCAGTCGCACTATGTGCGATCAACCAATGTGCGAAACCTAGGTAGCAGAAACGGAATTGTGATTACTGCATTGTCGAACCCTACAATAGTGAACATTCGCTAAAGCAAGGTTCGACAATGTAGTGCAGATCGCACTATAGTAGGGGTCGGGAAATGTACTCTTTCCTCAGTGTAGTGCGATCCCAGAGTTTGTATATATAAATGAGGGGGGGCGTGGAGGGCACAGCCCCCCACATGGGGGTGCAAAAACTGTTGTAGAATATTGAGCAGATTGGAAGATGTACTTTGCGGCCTTTCATGTTTTGAATATGGCTGTTCGAATATGTTGATTCGATGTCCACAAAAAACACCATTCGACAATTTTATCATTCGGTCATTTGTGTTCTATACAAACGCGTCGGCCATATCATCTTTTAACTAATTTACACTCAGACATGTGATAGTAAACCGTTGTATTCTATAATGGGTCTAATGAGGGATGAGTACAGTGGGACAATGACCTCCTTTTTTCTGGATGAAAAGCCCTTAGTGATGAGGTGTGCCACATAGAAGGATTTCTTGACTGTTGTGGTGTTGTGGTTATAGGTTCATAGGTTCATAGGTTTATACAAGGCTATCTGCCCTAAGGCATTTATAAGCCTAGCCCAAATTATTGTGGCTTACGCCACCCCTTATATGAAAAAATACTGTGCCCATTAGTTTGTTGTGCCTCTGTCCAGCAGTGACCCAGAGATGATTCCCGGGGTAAACCTACGATCTCCCATCCACAGGTCTAGATTTCTCTTGAACAGAGTCAGCGAGGTGCTAAGGTGAGACCACTGTCCACCTGTGTCCCTAAGTCTCTTCTCACACTTTTGGTGTTTAGTGTACTGCCACCTATGTGGTAATTCATGGGTACATGTTTTTTCCCAAAGGGGATAACTATACATTTCTTGGTATTCAGCTTGAGCCAATGGCTCTGGCACCAAGCATCTGTTTCTGTAAGGCCCTTTTGTAGAATATCCACATAATTTGGGGATTCAATAATGGATTCAGTTTGCAGTCATCTGCAAACTTGTTAGCCAGAGTCCCTTAGTGCTGGCCTGTACTTCAGAGAAGTAGATGCCAAACAAAAGCGGTCCCAGGACTGAACTCTGAGTTACTCCACTTGTCACTTGTCTGGAGCTGGATTTGCAGTCGGCTACTTTTACAGTGTAGGTTCTGTCAGTAAGCCAGTTGGCAACCCATCTAGTGATGTAGGGATTAATGCCCAGCTTAGTAAGTTTATCTATGATTCCAGAGTGGTGGATGGTGTTGAAGGCCTTGGCGAGGTCCAGATAGGTGCCACTGCCCTATGCTTAGTGTGAGACATGTAACTGTACATTAGCAAGCAATCCTATGCAAATGATAGTGAATCCCAGATTTCTCCAGCATTCTAGTCAGCTCCCAACAGTGTAAGAGCAGGAATAGCTTGGTGCAAGCCTAGGAGTTAGCTGACATCATAACGGGAGTGCCAGTAATACTATCAGTGGATTGGAGCTCTGTGACTCAGGTTTGCTCCTAGCTAAGCACAGCTAGGCAAGGGTGTGTGTCTGAGTCTGCCTAGCACTCTTTACATTGCCTAAGCAGGTGTGCACGCTGTGCACCAGGTTATAAAGAAGAAAAAAAAAGGTAAACCAGGAAATAGCAGCTCTGTGCACATTTGAGCACTGTGTTTACACAGCACGCCCCTGGGCTTAAACAGGAAGGCAATGGGAAGGGGAAACAGCAGTAGGAAGATAATCAAGGAGAACTAGCATAGCTGGCAGGTGAAATGTATCAGAATCAGCAAATTACACAGGCAGCAGACCAGCCCAGAACACTGCTATAAACTATGCAAACACATTCCACTCTGGTTTTTCCCATACTCTACACCACCAGTGTATACAAGTGGGGAAGTTTTAACAGACACAACAACAAAATGATAACAGCTGCAATAGCTATCATACAACAACTTGTGGAAGAGGCTGGTGGTGGTGAGGATGTGAATGCTGCCGACTAACCCATAGTGAGGAGACGGAGAAGAGTGTACAGACCTAGGATAACCTACCAGGGGCTACATGAGCTGGAAATAGTGGATCACTATAGGGTGGAGAGGGACCTCCTACAGCAAATCGTTGAGCTGTGTTGGCCACACCTGACACACAAAACTAACAGAGGGGAACCCATCCCAGTGGATACCAAGGTATGTGTAGGCCTAAGAATACTAGCTACCAGTACCTTCCAAAGGCCAACTGGGGATATGATTGGGATTTCATAGCCATCAGCATCCAGGGTACTCCACCAGTTCCTGGATGCTATGTCAGCACATGCCGATGAGCACGTATATTTCCCCAGCACCCATGAGGCGTTGTTCAGCAATATGCAACTGTTCCACCAAATAGCAGAATAACCTGAGGTAGTGGGTGCTATAGACTTCACACATATGCATCAAAGCACCACCAGGTGAGCGGGGTAGGGTCTACATCAACTGCAAGGGCTTCCCCTCCATTGACTGCCAGTTCATGTGCGATGCTCAGGGCATAATAATGAATGTGTGCTGACTGCCCTGGAAGCTATCACGATTCCCACATCTGGCATTTGACACAGCTGTACCAGAGATTTGCCAATGGGGACATTCCTCATGGTCAGCTAGTAGGGGATGTTGGATATGCACTGGAGCTGTGGCTGATGACACACATCAGAAATGCACACACACCCAAACAAGAACTCCATAATGAGGCACACGCACAGACACGAATTATAATATAGCATGTGTTTGGGATGTTCAAGTCATGGTTCCGGTGCCTGGACACATCTGGTGGAGCCTTGCAGTACTCTCCAGCTACATGTACCCATATTGTCATCGTATGTGCCATGCTAAACAATATGATCCTGCGGAAACAGCTGCAGCAGGAACAGCATGGGGGAGGGCCACATAGCCCCCCACCATTGCCAAGGCCTGCACAGGCACAGAGTGACTCAGAGGAGGAACAACCTGAGCCTCCCCCAGTAAGCAGAAGAAGGTGTGCCCAGTATGCCCTGACCTTCGCAAGGAGGCAATGCATAGCACATACACTGACACAGGAGGGACCCATGGAATGACACCTCTCTCTGACTCACACATACAGGAAAAGGGATGCCAAACATGACATTACCTGTGCTCAACCATGTGTAGGGAGTGTACTATGTGCATCCGACATAGGCAGCCCTGCAGCACCACCCTCAATACTGGGACACCCACAAGGTAAGTGACTCACACATGCCAGTCAGGGGGGTTCACATGCCCAACAACAGCAACAGCCAGCAGGACAGGTGTAGACAAATACAAACAAAGGCTTTGCTATGGCCTCTGAATGATGCCTATGGGCAACCGCCCCGGCCTACACAGACAGACTACAGCAGGTCAGGCAGTGGGATCTTTGTTCTGAAGGGTAGCAAGTCAGAAACTAATATGTAGGTCAATCAAAGCTAAGACCTGTAGTATACTGATATGCCTCTAGTCAGCATGATAGGTTAGAATACAGAATGAAATGGAGTACCTGACATATCAGTACAGTCATAGCAAATGTGTACAAGTGTCAGGTGTGCCCCTCCATCCTACGTAAAAATGTAATAACAGTTAGGTGTGCCCCCAAGTCCTGTGTAGAAATGTAGTAACAGTCAGGTGTGCCCCCCAATCCTTTGTAGAAATGTAGTAACAGTCAAGTGTGCCCCCCCCAATCCTGTGTAGAAATGTAGAAACAGTCAGGTTTTCCTCTTCCCCAATGTTGTGTAGAAAAGTAGAAATAGTCAGGTGTGCCCCCCAATCCTGTGTAGGAATGTAGAAACAGTCAGGTGTGCACCCCCAACCCTACGTATGTATGTAGTAACGGTCTGGTGTGCCCCCCATCTGATGTACACATGCCGTAACAGTCAGGTGTGCCTTCCCACATCCCTATGTAGAAATCATCTGCACAATATGCAGGTATGTGTGTGTTAGGTTGGTGTGTGTTTCATATTGTGTGAGAGTGGTCGGTATGTATGCATGTTGAGGTAAGACCTGGTGGCCATTGCCCACTACCGCTGATGACAGGGACAAGTCCTCACAACTGCAGTGCCAAACACAATACCCACCAGTATAACACAAGCTAGCAGTAAGCCATTGCAAACGTATAGTGGTAATATGTGTCAACATCTGAAAGACTAGATATACAAGCAGTACACAGGGGAAAGTACCCCATACATACAGTATATATTGTGTCACTGTGAAATGGACACACCCTTGGAATAGTACAAACAGGTATGCATCACATTATCTGGGGGATTACCGGTGTTGTCTGCCCAAGCACTAGCAGATTTGATGTATTGGGAAACAGCTGATGTACCTGCACATGCAAGCATAACTGGAATGCCCAATCCATATCTGTGTTTCAGATGCAAGTAGTGTCCATAGCACACATGCACCCAGCTCATGCAAACACCACCCACAGGTACCTCTCTGGTTGTACCCCTGCTGTGGGGATTGGGTACAATAAGACCCCAGCTGTATATGGCAATAGCGAAAGAATGCAGCATGCAGTGCAGGTGTGTCACCAGCTGTAGGTAGCACCCTGCCAGCATCCACACCACCGATAAAGGCTGATAGAAGGTAGTGGCATAAACACCAAGCTCACATACCCTGTCACCCCAGGGGAATATACTGTACGGTGGTCTGAGACTGTAGGATAGACAGAATGCAACGGCCTGCCACATCTAGCCTGTATCAACAGCTAATGGCCCACAGGCCTCTGCCAATGGCCTGTGTCTCACATGTACTGCCAATGCATGTTAGTCATGGACACCCAGCTAACAACACAACACACTCCACATACACCATATGCAAGGCCATGTGGACAAACCACAGTAACATGTCCACCATGTCCCACTGCATGAACTGTCAATGAACACCGACACACAGCTGTGATGGGGTGATAACCATAGGGAATGTATCAGAGAATGTATGCATAATGAAGGGAAGAGGAGAGTATAACTGAGGGGGGTGAAAGTGTGGGCAGCATGGATTGTGCAAGGTCCGACACAAAGCTGTGTGCACACATTTTCCCTGGCTGTAAACACATAAATGGGTGTCTACATACCTGCCCGTACACCACAATAGGGGTAATGTCCTGACTCATGGCCCCTGCCTCTGGGTAATCTTTGTGAAACTGTACAGCTGTGAGGTATTACCCTAGCAATATAAAGCTATACTGTCATGTTGATGGATGTACATGTATGGGATCCCCTGCCAACACTGTACCAAGGTGCTGAACTGGATACACAGACCCAGCAGCAAGTGTCTGTAGCACCCCCTCAAGGATGACATAACCTACCATGAATATGTAGGCATCTGCCCACAATACCACACACAGCTGCAGTCACCCTTGTCCCCAAGACGTCACTGTCAACAGGAATGTCCACCTGAGAGTACATGAGGACAGAAAACATCACAGTGTATAACAGTAAACATGTCTGAATATCTCTGCTAACAGCAGTACCATGTAGCTGAAGCAGCACAGACACAATCACCTACAGTACACACTATCCCCTGCACACTTTGTCCCCATATTGCCAAATGAATGACGGATACCCAGCAGAAACAGTTTGCTACCTGTAAGTGTACAACACAAAGGTCTGCACTGGAGTACAAACTACCTGGAATCGATCCACATATGCAGTACAGACGGGCATACTGGGCATGCTCACACACTTAGAGAAATGAAGGCAATGTCAGACAACAACATACTGAAAGGTCATACTGGGCATGCTCACACACTTACACACATGAAGCCCATGTCTGCAAACAACAGTGGACCAGACATATTTGACAGTTGCAGATGTTAGTGCAGTCACTCCTCAGTATGCACCACTCATGTTTTGCACACACAGTGGATAGGAATACAGACATATATCCAAGGACAACACACTATAATAAGCCAAAAGTAGATGCACATAGATGTGTGGAAGAGAGTGACTGTGACAAGGAGCCATCCAGGCCTGTCCCACCCAGCACACAGCCAAATGGCTACAGCCACATGAGGTTTAGATGTCACTCACTGTAGATACTAGCCAATGGTATCTGGCAGCAGTACCGACTATGTGGTGCAAGTGCTAGCTGTGCAACATGACTGTACAAGGAAGTAGTCATCTAGCAGCTGTATACATGTACCTGTGGAATATGGCCCTGCGTGTGCCCAAATGTGGTGTGTCAACCCCTAAATGAATGGGTTATGGCCCATGCACACACACTGGCCTCCCCATAGCCCTACTATGACAAGCCTGCTGAGGTCATCCACTGTGAAATACAGCTTTGGGAAGGTTGCAGCCCAGTAATCTCTGTGGCATGTCCTATAGCTGCGTACTTCTGTAGTGTGATAAAATAGTTAGGTAGGAGTTCTATTCCCAGATTTGGCAACTGTGTGTGTGTGTCTGTTTGCCTCTGTCTGTGTAGAGAGCAATGCTTTTTAGGCTAGTCACACTCCCTACAATTCAAATGCCCTACTTTGACAAGGCTGCTGATTATATCCATGTTGAAATACACCTTTGGGAAGGTTGTAGCCCAGTAATCTCCATGATGTGTCCTATAACTGCATACTGCTGTCGTGTGATAAAATAATTAGGTAGGAGTTCTAATCCCAGACTTGGAAACTGTGCATGTGTGTGTCTGTCTGTGTAGAGAGCAATGCTTTTAGGCTAGTCACACTCATTACACTTCAAATGCTCTACTTTAGCAATCCTGCTGATGTCATTCACTGTGAAATACACCTTTGGGGAAGGAGTACTCTAGTTATCCCCATGGTGTATCCTATAACTGCTTCATGCTGTAGTGTGATAGAAAACTCTGGTAGGGGTTCTCTCCCCACACATGGCAGTTGTGGATGTTTCATGTGTGTTTCTATGTCTGTGTATGGAGCAGTGCATTTTAGGCTAATCGTACTCACTACACTTCAAATGCCCTACTTTAGCAATCCTGCTGTTGTCATTCACTGTGAAATACACCTTTGGGGAAGGAGTACTCCAGTTAGCCCTGTGGTGTGTCCTATAACTGCTTCATGCTGTAGTGTGATATAGAACTCTGGTAGAGGTTCTATCCCCACACATGGCAGTTGTGGATGTTTTGTTTGTGTTTCTATGTCTGTGTAGGGAGCAATGCATTTTAGGCTACTCACACTCACTACACTTCAAATGCCCTACTTTGGCAATCCTGCTGACGTCATTCACTGTGAAATACACCTTTGGGGAATAAGTACTCCAGTTATTCCTGTGGTGCATCCTATAACTGCTTCGTGCTGTAGTGTGATATAGAACTCTGGTAGGGGTTCTATCCCCACACATGGCAATTGTGGATGTTTTGTATGTGTTTCTATGTCTGTGTAGAGAGCAATGCATTTTAGGCTAGTCATACTCACTACACTTCAAATGCCTTGCTTTGGCAATCCTGCTGATGTTACTAACTGTGAAATACACCTTTGGGGAAGGAGTACTCCAGTAATTTCCATGGTTCATCCTATAACTGCTTAGTGCTGTAGTGTAATAAACTAGTTAGGTAGGAGTTCTAATCCCATACATGACAGGTGTGTGTGTGTCTGTGTTTGTAATTTGTAACCTGTGTGGAGGTGGTTGTGAGTGTGTAACAACTGGAGTCAATGGGGAGTGAGTTTTGCAGATTTCTTATATGATGGCCCTAGTATATATCACAATGTCCACCATACAGGAATAACAGATGTGAAATAGCCAAGAGGCTGGGGTGCATATACATACCCCTATATTTGACATCAAGGCCAGGTGAGCAAAGTGAGCAACCCTAGTATTACCCAGCTAACACTCTCAACCCATGTCTCATACACACACTTGCCTAGGCAACAACTGCTATGTTGGTAGTACCCTGCATATTGCCCATTGATAGTACCCATGGTGTGATTGCAGTGGGATACAGTGGGCATGGCACCCCGACCATCAGTCCAATAGGCACGTAAATGTCAACAGTGCACCTCCCCCATGTTCCCCACTGGACACCTGCAACACCTGTAGTGCCTTCAAATGTGACCCACTAAAGGACATACCATGCCTGAAAATGTGCCCTGTATGGACAGATGCTACTGACACCAGGGAATACCGGTATCATGCTATCAATATAGATGCTAGGTCAACCTGCCATCCATTAACAGTTCACGCCACATGAGGCCAGGACTGGCACATCTGATGATAATCTGTGTACACATCATGGGCCAGACACCCCAGGTACAGTTCCACGTGCCACTGTACATGCATGTGGGAGGTGTGCAGATCCCAGACACTGTCCATGTCATGGACTAGGGAACACATACATGGCAAGCAATTCACAGCATTGGCCACACGCAATAGTCACCCAGGTGACTGGATAGTGAATACAATACCCACCTGTGTGGTCAGATCCAGACACTACACCCCTGAGCCACAATGGAGACCATTGGCATGTGGCCTGATGCCAAGGTATACCCATCACCTAGCCTTGTATAGCCATCTGGCAGAATTGACCATGACACACAGTGCAGCAATGAACCCATGCATGTCAGTACTTGCACCCTGTGACTGTGTGTGGGTTGTATGATGCGTATGACCACATTGACACTCACTACAATGCCCATTGGCATACTGAAGCATGCTGTCTGATGTCAGACACCTCCACATACCCGTTTCCCATATAACTTTCGTATGACCTCTGTGGTGCATGTGATACCTGCACTGTAATGTGTTGTGGCAATCTCACTAGTGATGATTTGTATTCCTGGCCCTGCCAAGTGTGTCAATGTGTGTGCATCTCTATGAGAGTGTGGCTGTGTTGATGCTGGCACCTGTTCAGGTGGACAGGTATGTGTACTACACCTACCATATAGCTACCATATCCCTGTTGCAAATGTCACTCACCATCACATATACGTTTTGAGGGCTCCTCAACATGTAACCTATGTGGTGTATCCAATAACTGCATAGACATGTGATAGCACTATATAATTGTCAGGGGTTTGATACCCTGTACTGGTAGGTTTATGACACAAACATGCTTATGTTTTACTCTCCCACCTCTCCTTGACTATTCTTTGCCTCTGTCTGCCTCTCTCACTCCCTCTCTGGTGGATGTGGAGACTTACACCTGCTGTGCTTAGGCAGCAGCATGTATATTTTAAGTGTTGCTCATAATCAGCTGAATGCATCTGCATGAATTGCAGCCCTCCTCTAGCTGATTACATGTGGAACAGCTGTGGTAACATTTCCATAGCTAATTGCATGGAAAAATACTCCAATATCTAGGAACATCATGTTGGTTTTGGGCCTTTGCATTCAATGTGAGCAGGAACTCAATCCGTTGTTTGGCAAACAGCATCTCAGATGGATTGGGGATCTACTTCTAACGACATACACTGTGGAAACAGGGCAACACACAGGAGGGTGATGTGCCTGACCTGACTACAGACTGTAAGAGTTGTTATACTGCATTTGGAGTAATGTTGGTGTAACAGGGTGTGTGTGGATATGGCTGTACTACATGTTTTAATAGCTGTCATGGCAGTGCTATGTTTATGAGGAAACCACCATCTATAGTGTCTGCTGCAGACTGGGCAATGTGTGGTGCCTTTTGTTTCATGTGTTATCCACAGAGCACCTGTCTGTGAACTGCAGAAGGTAGTGTGAGGATTGCAGTCTGTAGATGGTGACAGCCGTGAGAGTTACTGACTTCATATCCCTCATAAGACATATGTTGCAACAAACCCTGTTACAACAGTAAATGTATGAGTGTATCACAGCAACATGTCAATATTGGCCCTGTGTATGTGCCTCCAGCCACAACTCTGTCAACCTTTGTATATATGTCATGCAGTAAGAGGTGCATATGTGCTGTACATTAATTAGTGTCATCATATCTGATAACAGGCCAGTGAGATATCAGACTGCTACACATGTTATGTGTAGTAGGGTTTACAATTTATGACATAACCTGGACATTCTGTGGTTGTGTGTACAGTATTGAGGTCTGTGTACTCATGGTGATTGTTCACACTGTGTGTAATGTTCATATGTACTTTGGCCTGTGTACAGACTGTGGTAGATGTCATTGTTCATGGTCCTATTCTATCTGATGTTACATGCTGCTCCACTGTATGTTACCCTATCGGCTTACACATTTGTAGGGCCATACACACACATGTCCCATACCACAGACAGGCTTCAGACAACACTGTGGAGTGGCCCAGTATATGTAGGGTTAGTGCATGACTGGCACATTTGAGGATGGTGTTACACAGATAGTCCATATACTGTAATATTACGCTAGCTTACCATATGTTGCCATGGCTGTGTTCACATTGGTTGCAGTTATGCACTTTTACACAGGTGTATCATACTCTGTGCTGTGACATGCCTGTAGAGCCTGCTATACATGCTGGTACATGTGCATTCCCCCATAGGAAGTGTAGGCCAGTGTTGAGCCAGTCTGCCTGTAGCCTGCACTGTGCATTGTTACATGCTTAGCAGCTTAGTGTACTTACCCAGTGAGATGTCATGTCCAGATACTTGCCAGATGTACTGCTGCCAGTCCACCATAACAGTTATGTATGTCAGACAGAGCAGTGGGATGCTGTACAGATATATGTCAATATCTAGTGGCTAGTATGTGGCCATGGCACCTCCGTACCAGCAGTTATCATGTGTCAGGACAGACAGGAGTGTGTGAATGCATAACCTATGGGGGCAAATGTGTACCAGTTGTTACGTGTTATACCCATCTACATGGCTGTTAACATCCACATTGTCAGGCTTGGTCCACATGTCTTGCACTAAGGGGTTCAGTGTATACCTCCGGACTGTTCAGAGTGTGTCAGACACACACATTTGTTGGCCAATATCTCTGCTGTAGTCCACAGGAGCATTATGTGCTAGCAGTGGTGCTGTCCTATGATGTCCTTAGGATGTCTGTCAGTAGCCAATGGCGCATATGATAAAAGCAGATGTGACCATCCACACACACCATGTCAACACTGCCTTAAGGTATCTGGATTTACATTACCATATAATCCACCTTGGGTAAATGCAGGCCTATCACCTCCTGCCATACAGACTGTTCTGTCTGTCAGTGTGCTTGTGATGGTACCAGTTATGCCTTGTTATGTAACAGTTACATCCCATTGTGTAAACTGAGTTCTTTACCCCCAGGGATTGTGTACAGAGTGTAGACAGAGGCTGCTGAACTATACATCTTCATTACTTACTGTTGATTGTTTGGTATGCTGTGGCCCAGTCTGTCTTTACTATTGACTACTTGAAGGCCCCAGCATGGACAGCAACATTTGTAAACCTTTCCGGACTACTTTATTAGTATAACTGTTTCACAGTTGCATTACTCTGTTTATATGGATGTCAGTGTCTAAACAGCTATGTGACATAGTATATACAACTTTATTAGTACACAAATAAAGCTTCCCCATTTATGCAAACCTGTGTGTGATGTTATATCCTTTGACCTCTCTGTGGGTATATGTTGCAGGCAACGATTGTCATTTGTATGGGTGGCTCATACAGTGTCCAGTTGTTAAGGTGGTAACTGTAAGCATAGTGGCAGTTCAATATTGTGTGCACCTTCTACATATGTATCTTACTATACATATCTCTGAGTGTGTATGAGTAGTTACATATATATCTATATATATGAATACATATATATGTACATCTGTATCTGCATATATGTGTCTGTGTATATGTATCCTAGGGATGTTGATAGCTTCCACATTGTACATTCCCTATGGAAGCCAGACTGTACTGCATGATATGTTACTGATACCGGCCTGGCATCATACAGGTGAGATGGAGTACTGTAAACATCTTGTGCCCATGTTGTGTCAGGGCCTGGTTATGGGATCTAAAACAGTTGGTAGTGTATTGCAGGCAGATGTGTTTGGCTGTGGGGGATATACCTATTCGTACATGACGTATGTTGATTGGGGCCTCTCAACTCCATTAACGGTGCATGTGGACATATATGTTTTTATGTTCCCATTGTTATCTACAGATGTATGCCAATATATACCTATATATATATATATATATATATATATATATATATATATATATATATATATGTATATATAAAATATATATTTATATATCTACTTACATATATATAACTTGCTGTATATATATATATATATATATATATATATATATATATATATATATATATAGATGTAGACATATATATATATCTATAGATGGATGGATTTGTATGTATATATGTTTATATGGGTCTGGGTTATATATATGAGATATATATATATATATCACCGATAGAAGATCGACGGATGAAAACACTATAAGCCTGAACACCGAGATGGGGAAAGGATGTAAGTATGCTGTAGTGACGGACGTTAAAATCCTGAAAACACAAAATGGACATACTGTGTCATTGTGACGGTCTGTATTGGTAGGGATGGGTTAAGTGAGTTAGGGTCATGCATTGGGTTAGGTAAGTGCAGTAGTGAATGTTGGGTTAGGGGTTAAGTGAGTTAGGGTTAGGCACGGGTTAGGTAAGGATGCAGTAGTGAATTTTTTGGGTTAGGGGCAGTTTAAGTGAGTTAGGGTTAGGGCGGGTCAGGTTAGTGTGCGATAGTGACGGACCTTAGGGTTAGGGTCGTTAGGGTTGTGGATAGTTGTGTATGTAAGGTTTAGTGTTTGTTTGTTAGGATTTAGGTGTGCTTGTGTTGTGTGTGTGGTTTTGGTCAGGAATTTGTTTTGTTTATTGGTTGTTGTGATGATGTGTTGAGTGTCTTTCAGGTTTTTGAACTGTCGATGATGTGGTGTCGGTGATAGTTTTCGATGTTGTGTGCTGTTGGTGTTATAACCTAGAACTTATATTGATATATATATATATATATATATATATATATATATATATATATATATATATATATATATATATATGGGTCTACCTGACAACGTTGAAAGCTGAGAACGCCAACGATGAGAACACCGACACCAGAAGATCGAAAACTGAGATGACCGACGGAGGAAAACCCCGACACTGAGAACACCGACATGTGAAAAGGCTGTGTAAGTATGCAGTAGTGACGGACGTTAGGGTGCGAGTAAGGTAAGTGTGCGATATTGATGGAGTCTAGGGATAGGGGTGGGTTAAGTGAGTTAGGTTAGGGCGCAGGTTAGGTAAGTGTGTGATAGTGATAGTCTTTGGGTTGGGGCGGGTTAAGTGAGTAAGGGTTAGGGTGCGGGTTAGGTGAGTGTGCGATAGTGACAGTCTTTGGGTAGGGGGTTAAGTGAGTTAGGTTAGGGCCGGGTTAGGTGAGTGTGCGATAGTGACAGTCTTTGGGTTAGGGGCGGGTTAAGTGAGTTAGGGTTAGGGTGCGGGTAGGGTAAGTGTGCGGTAGTGTCGGACCTTAGGGTTAGGGTTTGGGTTACGGTTAGTGCATGTATAGTTGTGTAGTTTACGTTTTGTGTGTCGGTGTTTTGGGTGTTGGTGTTATGGTGTTCGGTTTTGTGAGTTGTCGGTTTTGTGCGTTTTCGGTGTTTTGGTGACGGTGTTTTGGGTGTTGGCTTTGTGGCGTGTCGGAGTTGTGATAGGGATCAGTATATATACACATATAGATATATATATATATATATATATATGTATATATATATATATATATCTACATATATAGAGATATTTTATCTGTTTAGATATTAATATATATATATATATATATATATATATATATATATATATATATATATACATACACATATACACATATACACAAACACACACACACACACATACACACACACACACACACACACACACACACACACACACACACACACACACACACACACACACACACACACACACACACACATCTACATGTTGGAATACATTCCCTGTATTGTTGAATGACTGGGCTGGATGATATGTTTATATAAACATCAGGGTTATGTATATCTGACATGGCTTAGTTGTAAATCACTCTGACTATAGTGTGCAGGGTCCTGGATATGAGCCTTGCAGATAATGTTTATTTTGTTGCTGGGCAGAACAAGGGCAGTTGGATACAGAGTGATTAAGGCACTTTTGAGCAGTTGTAAGCGTGTTTGCACGGGTTTGTGCAGAGGTAAGCACTGCTAACTTCCAGGTACTGTTTCTTATACTCAGTCAGCTTCTAAATTGCTTAACCTGTGTAGGCATTGCTTACCCCCATGCAGACAGGCTTAAACCTGCTTACTGCTGCTTAAAATTACT
The DNA here is from genome assembly GCF_019279795.1 of Protopterus annectens. Taxonomy (NCBI): domain Eukaryota; kingdom Metazoa; phylum Chordata; order Ceratodontiformes; family Protopteridae; genus Protopterus; species Protopterus annectens. The sequence continues at coordinate 211,125,857 of NC_056746.1, read as the reverse complement.
TACTTCCACTTACCCCCTTGCTAATATCTTTAAAAGAAAAGAAAAAATGTTGATAGGAAAGTGGTGACAAGAGGGCACAAAGAGGGAAAGACAGAAGGGAAAATAGCTAGGGATGTGCAGGAAGGGTGTAGGGAAGGTCCATAGCTGCCCATTTCTTCTACAGCAACAGCTGTGCATATACACTGAATTTGGAGGTAGATTTGGACACTCAAACCCCTGGGAGAGGGGTGAGGAAAACAATAATAAGTTGTGATGCCAATTAGACCTCATTACATGTGTCCAGTGGACACGTGCGAAATGGACAGCTATGTATGGGGCGAGAATTTTTTGGGGAATAGATTGCCCTTTTTTTCTTTTGTTTTTCAGGTGAGAGAGGGATGTTGGTGAGGGATAGTAGGTATATTTGGGGAGGTAGGCTGGGTAGGTTAACAGATAAGACAAGATGCATGCAGGGGCAGTATGTGACACATGTGGGGGTAAACACCTTGATGGGGAGGGGTGTTGGGAAATCCGGAGTCCATGAGCCCTCTAGTGGAAACAGTATGACTGAGGTCTCCACCCATGGGCAGTCACCACTGCAGGGGCTGAGTCACAAAGCCAGCCTGACCCTCTAGTCACAACACACAGCATAGCAGATCACCAAGTTGCTGGTTGAGCTCGCACCACGACCCAGACCTGGTGACGGGTGTCAGGTTCCTGTCCATGCCCACTCCCAGGGGTGGGGCAAGCCCCATCCTCTGAGCCAGTTCCACCCAAAGGTGGTGCAGGACCAACAAACAGGGAGGTCCTGTGTTGGCCCCAGACATGCTGGTGCCCGGTGCCACGGCCAGCTGAGGTGGGACAGGTGGGTCCGCTGAGACCGGCCTTCCCAAACATGCTATAGTGTTTAGAGTTTGTCATCATATGTGGGTTAGTAATAGTCAACACATTCCAGGGTTAGTAGGTATAACAGCATACATAGATATTCCCATTAACCCAGACACCAGATATGGAACAGTTGCATAGCAAACAGAACACATGCATATATGGGACCACAGTGGTATTAAGAACAGCATGGAGGTACATTGATGGCACCATGCCACCAATGTTGGAATAATTCAATATAGCACATGCATGGGAATAATTAAAATATTCTTCAAACAATAGGGCATTATCAGAACATTGGAGTCATTACATACCGGTTGGGGTGGGTATGTTGTTTATTGTTGGAGATATGGTGGGGGGAGAGGAAGATGTCAATTAACAACTAGTATATTCCTGTAGTCCACATTACTTTCCTAGTCAGTGCTGTTATCTGCACCTTACAAGTCTTACTACACTACCCTATAGCCTTAGCTTGAACAGTGATATGGCTGTCATCATCGTTATACATGAACTGGTTTTACCTGCAGTATACACCTCTTACCTGGTATACCTGTGGGGGGAATGTATGTTAACACTAACTGTTTCTACACATACTCTCAGATTCTGGGTTGATGTTGTGCACATAGCTACCCAACTCTTTCTGCACAGACTCTGGTCATGTGTTAACCACATGTAGGTGTACCAGGACATATCTAGAATATTGCCCTCTTCAACCTTTAGTGACTTAACCCACACATATACATGCTATCCTGCACAGTTATATTATGTAGCACAGTGTGGGTGACAGTGATCAGTGATACTTTATTATTCAGAGAAACTGCAACACTCATAATTACCTACAATACCAGAGTAAACAATACCAGTACAGGGTATAATGTTTGTTATTTCTCAGCACAGTGTTTTTATCCAATGTACCTGTTGGTGCAATGTTTGTTAACACTACCTGAATGTTGCCACACAAAGTTCCAGATTACACATTAGTATTGTGCACATACATCTCACTCTGTTACTGTACACACTCTGGTCACAGCTTGACAACATGGGGGTGTAGATAGGACATACTTGGATTATTACTCTCCTAACAGTTTCGGGAGTTGCTACAGTGACAGGTTTGTTCATATAGATGTTGGACAATCACTTGTATTCCATGTTTGCTGGCTAAACATCTGGGATCATCCCACAGCCTTACCAGGGGGACAGGGGGACATGCAGCAGATATGGGCCCGTATACTGGACATTCTGGTCTCATCTGTATAGTTGCGGGGTATGATTCTGTATGCAGCCTACTTCCACTCCTAGGATTCAGATCATGGCGGTGTCTGCTACAACTTAAACACTGTCCATCGGAGTTGTGAGTGCCATATAGATATTGCTGCATATATCCTATCTGCTTTCTGTCTTATAATTCTCCTGTGCTTTTGCATTCTGACCTTGTATTACAACACTCTTATACAGATTTCCTAGACAGTTATATTTTGTAGGACAGTGTGGGTGACAATGATGAGTAATACCTCATTATTCAGAGCAAGTGCATCATTCACAATGCCATACAATATTCCAACAAATTACTGGAGCCACCACGATAATAGAAAAACTTTTATTTTAAATAAAACGCACCTAACAAGTCGCTTCATCAGGTTATAATGATTAAAGAAAGTACTCTAGTATATATATACAAATACGCCCTACTTAATGAGCCATTATGGCGGGTAAAAACACAACTAATTAAACAATTTAAAAAGAGTAAAAACTCACTTATAAGCAGCTAATTGTGGCTTTGTGTCAAGCTCAGTATCGTATACAACATTATCATACCATACAAAAGATATGTAACATTGCCTAACATAAAACCTATTAAAAGGTATATATCTAATCAAACATAAAATTACTAAAACTGTTTTAATATAAAATATTATAAATCAAAAACTGCCTTCATTAATTCTTACGAACCATTATCAAAGTAGCATCGTTTAACTAGTCACATTTCATATTTACCAAGATGCTCTACAGAAAAAAAAAAAAAGAAGACCCAGAAAAGGGAGGAAAAAGTGGAAAAAGTAAAGAAAGGGAAAGGAAAAGAAGGGAAGGAAGGGGGGGGAGGGGGGGGAGAAGGGGCAAAAAAACCAAAACGTAAAAGAATAGAATAAGGAATGGGAAAGGATAGGAGGTAGGAAAAAGAAAAAACAAAACAATAAATCATATGGGAAGGGGAAGGGAAAGGGAAGGGAAAACGGAAAATAAGAAATGGGAAGGATAGAAGGTGGGAAAGAAACAGAACAATGAAACAATATTGGTACTCATTTTTATCCAAACTATAACACCATCTCTAAGTAGAACTTTGGTGTAAATCAAATGTGATTATACAAACCAATAACTAAGCAAAAGCAAAAGCCACATCATTCCAACAAAACAAAAGAATACATCATTTCTCTATAAGCAACTCATTTGAGGCCAGCCAATCATCCAAAATACATCATATGAGGTAAAATATAAAATATCTAATATATGCCACAATTCTAGATAGAATGAGGTGATACAATTTCAGAGAAGGGCAGGTCTAATACTAAGTGAGGTGTTAAGGCCATACAATACCAATGTAAACAGTACCAGTACAGGGTATCATTCTTGTATTTCTGGGTACAGTGTTGGTATCTGACAGACCTGTGGGAGAAATGTTTGTTAGCACTACCTGATTGCTGCCACACACAGTACCAGATTCCACATTACTATTATGCACATACATCTCACTCTGTTACATTACACACTCTGGCCACTGCTTGACAAGATGGGGGTGTAAATGGGACATACCTGGCTTCTTAGTCTCATAACGTTTTGGGGAGTCTTTGCTTTGTTCTTATAGACATGTGTCAATCAGTTGTATTTCCAGTTTGCTGCTTATACATCTGGGATCATCCCACTGATTTCCCAGGGGGACAGGTTGACAGGCAACAGATATGGGCCACTTTACTAGACATTCTGAATATATCTGTACAGTTGTGGGGTATGATTCTGTATGCAAACTACTACCACTGGCTGTATTCGAACCATGGCTGTGTGTGCTGAAAAAACAGTTCACATCTCAGTTGCATGTGCTATTTGGGTTTTGTTGTCTGCATTTTCCCTGTTTTCTGTCTATTTCTCTCTCAGTTGTACTAAATGGCATTCCTACACATTCTTTTTATGGTACATGGTGTGGGTAATGCTTAATACAACAGTACTATTACATGATTGCAAATCTACATTATCATATGATACCAGAGTATACACATGCAGTCCAGCAGCTAGACTTTTATTGTCAGGCTATTACGCTTTTATTTACATAAAAACTATATGAGACTTTTCCTGCTATATTCTCTGGTGTATGCAGTGCTTGCCTTAAACAATACAGGTTTTATACAGGCAATTAATTTACTAATACTTTTAGATTTATTTCCTATGACAGTAAATGCAAGAGTATTACTGACCTGCCTCATGTTGCAACCTCTCCAGGCGACTTCCATGGGCCTCCTGGTTCACGGCTCGCTTACTTGCAGCTGTGGAGGACATACGAGGAATATTTAGCCATACCTATCCATGATATACATGAGCTGGCAATTAATACACACATAGTGCGGTGATACTTACACACAGCTGGTACAGCCCCTGCCATTCTATCCTCTTGGATCCACTGGTCCAAGAGGCCCCCCTTATGCCACTTCAGGTCAGTATAGTGATGCCTGACCTGCTCACCAGTTCAGGGTATGCCAGTGGTACTGGTGAGGTCACAGGCAAGATGGTCCCAGGCTTCCACCTTTGGTACTGATCCTGCAGCAGTCTCTGGTCATGGTCTTTGACAAGGAGTCCTGCCATGATTCTGGATTCCTGGATGTATCAGCACTGCACCCAAAAGCGCACACCCCCTCCCCTTCCTGACATAGTGCCTGCAAGGGAAGCTACAACCAGTTATGAGATGTATTCCCACCTCTTGGGTTTAAGTAGGGCCAATTTCCTGAACTTTTTCGTGATTGGTCAGTTTTGGAAAGGCTAAGCTATGGGCAAACCTGCTTACCTAAGGATGGCATTGTTTAAAGGGATATAACACTAGGCACAGTGAGTTAGCTGGCCTACACATTGCTTACACCTCCTAAGCTGGCCTGTGCAATGCTTAGCGTTGCTTACATTTGACTTTGCATTATATTGCCTTTTTGGCATTGATTTATTATTCATTACATCTTATATGTATGCCTGGTATCCATGATTCATGTGTACATACACTGTATTGGGTCCTTGTGTTTTATTGGGGACTTCAACACTCTTTTACAATTACAACTGACTTCTGGGCTTACTGCGGTACTCCAGTTCACATATTTATGTTATGTAGTGGGTTATAGAACATATGTCTGTATAATGATTCCTTTTACAGGTTCAGTTTGAATTTACTATAGTGAAGACTTGTTTGCTGATACCTCATTCTCCTGTACTGCTGTGATGGCTTGGTGGGTAACTACTGTGACTATAGTGTATAGGGTCCTGGGTTCAAGACCTGCAAGGCTGTTTATTGTGTTGATGGGCAGAACAAGGGCCATTGGATACAGAGTGATTAATGCACTTTTGAGCATTTGTAAGCAGGTTTGCGGAAGGGTAAGCAATGCTAATCTCTGGTTATATATGCTTACAGAGAGTTAGCTTCAGAATTGCTTAGTCTGTGTGTGCATTGCTTACCCCCATGCAAACGGGCTTAAACTCACTTACTAGTGCTTAAATATGCTTACTACTAATTATTGGTGCTTAAACCTGCTTACTAGTGCTTTATTCATTATGACACTGACACCTCACATGTGCATTTCCTGCAGTACTCCATTTCATAAATATATGTTATTTAGTGGGCTATGCAATGAAAATATTGGTCATAATGTGCTTTGCCATGGAAAATGGTATGTGCTGCAGTGGGACTCAAACCGGGAATGCCTGCTCATAAGGCAAATGCTCTGCCCGCTACACTATTGCTATGCTGCTTTATTTACATATATCTTCCTTGTTATCCTCTTCAGCCATTTAAGCTGTATTAACCATAGCTAAGAGATGGGCACACCTGAGCACCTATGGTTAGCTTTAATTGGATTTTTAAAAAAATAAAAAAAAAGGTTTGTTCATTTTATTTGTATTTACTTGCTGTTGTACACCGGGGAATGTTGTTGGGGGTATGCAGACACCTATGAGCAGTCTCACTCATTTCTTAGCCCTTTCTGCTATTCTTCATTGCAGGGGGGTGTATATTCTGAGAGCTCTGCTCTCAGACATGCCCCCTGCACTCTTACACACTCCATGTAAGATTAGGAGCTCAGGCAACGCACCTCATTAATATGCATGGCGCGCTGCCGTCCTGCTCCTAAACAGCCACCTTCGTGCAGGACTAAGCTAGTCCTGCATGAAAGAATAGTAAATCCGGGGGATAATCTCATGTAGCTATTCATTTCAATACACAGACTGTCAAAGATTCTGGAAGCAAACATATTATTTATTAAAAAATATCATGATACTGGACTATTTCAAAATAGAGAGATTCAACCATATGCACAGAAACAAGCCTTCTTATATCCAAAAAAAAAAATAGAAAAATAGACTGGCTCATATAAAGTTCAAGCCTTTCTCAACTTGTGATAAAACACATGCACACATTCCCAAGGTTGAAGGGAATAAACAGATAAAAACATATGCATATGGGAGGAGAGCTTCTTATGATACAGTCTTGGCATGGTTTATGTGTTTACTTTCAGCAGGCTATCTCAGAGATGGTCCAAACAAGTATGAGGTATGGAACTTCCTTTCATGGTTACATGACTAAAAAAAAAACCTTTACCATTTGCTTACGAAGCTCTAATGAACTCTAACAAAAGACAAGCTGTTCTTTTCAGATGGGAAGAAAAAAAATACAAAATTGTTGCAATTCTTTTATGCTAAAAGTATATTACAATAAGCATTACTAAGATGATGTTATTGTTGTTGTTGTTGTTGTATCTTTCGGCTTTTCCCGGTTAGGGGTTGCCACAGCGGAACTCCGGTCCGCTAATGATTGGCAGTAGATTTTTACGTACCGAGTTGCCAGCTCTGATGTACAACCTTCAACGAAGGTACACTCATTCACGCATGTCTCCACACAGAAAACGCTTTAGCTGAGAATCGAACAGGACAATGTCTTACTGTGAGACGACAATGCTATCGCAGCACAGTAATATATCCATTACAGTTGTTTCACCCTGGCATGCTTTTTCAATGTATAATCTAATTTACCAACAAAAAGGCCTTTTAAATAACTTCACAGATGTCATATAACCAGTCATGTGAGATTATGGAATTGTTCACAAAGGCAAATAAAACTCAAATAAAAAAAAGCTGCATCATCTCAAAGGAATAACCATATATCACACAAATAGGAGAATCACAATTCTTACTTTCTTAACTAACAACTAACTAGACAGATAGATCCACACATTAACATTGTTAGCTTATTTAATCATTGCAGCTTATACTGTCATTTTTTTATCTGTATATATGTGTATTATATATTGAATTGACTGCTGTATATGATCACTTTAGTGAATAACTAAAGGAATGTTTTGACAAATTGTTATAATAAAACACATTGTCAAAAAATGGCAGTGGTGCTTTGTGTGGCAGCAGCCTCTCTGGCTCCCATTGTGCACTTTTTTGATGGTGGTCCATTTTTTGGTCTGTCAAGTATGTGGAAGATTGTGGTGGTGGTGTCCATGATGTCCACTGGTGTCATTGTTGGTATTTTTGCCTGTTTTTTGTGGAACATTGGATAATGCAAGTTTGGGTCTGCAGTGGTGAGCCAGGCTGGGTGTGGAATGTGGAAGCTGTGGCTGTGGGATATAAAGAGACCGGATTTTTTTTTACATTGGGTCTGTGATAACTGGTCTAGATTTTGGGGATGTGGCGGTTGATGTCGGACAATGGAACTGGTAATGGTACGCTCTGGATGGCAAAGATTGTGGAAGTTCATCAAACTGGCTGGGGCCATTCAGGCCTGCAGGTAGCAGCGGTTGTGAGGGTTGTGGTGTCAGAAGGAAGGTTGGAAGGAAGGAAGGACTGGAGCTTGGATGTTGCTTCTGATGGTGTGGCTGTTTGGGCCTGCAAGTAGCAGTGGTTGTGAGGTATGTGGTGTTGAAGGGATGGCCAGAAGAAAGGACTGGGACTTTTATGTTGCTGGTGATGGAGTGTGAGATGGTGGTGGTGTAGAGAAGTGATTGCTGTGGTATGTGGAATTGTGCTAATTTATTTTGAAGCTTTTGTGCTTCTGGGCCTTCAGTTGGCTCATTTTCTCTGTTGCTGTATATTTGTACTTTTTTCATTCTTGTTTCTGTGTTATTTTCTGTCTTGTGCATGAGCTTGGAGGAACAAAATTTCATTCAGCTGTACACTTTGTGTATGGTTGAATGCCAATAAAGTTACTTTTGAGTTGACTTTGACTTGATTTGACATTTGCCGGCCAAATGAAATGGCAGACTTTGTCATTTTTATTAAGTAAAGGAAAACCTATTGCACTTTTCAGTCATATTCAAATACCTATACTTCAGACATTAGACACAGTTTGTGACTTCCAAGAATTAAAAACACAAATGCCAGAATCCTAAACAATGATATATGGTTATTCCTTTGAAGTTATGTAGTTGATTTTTTATTTGATGAGAAAATTCTATGGGCCTCAGTCTCAGAAGTGTCCTTGACAGGTATTCCAGTTGAGTCAGAAGTGACAGGCCTCTCAGTGGAGATGAGTTACACAACTGTGCCATTGTTCTATGTTGTATCACTGTTTATCAACATATATGTGCACTATTACTGTGCAACATTGCAATATATGACAAATATTTGTTTCTTCCTTTCCAGCAGAAACAATGAAGGCATATCTATGACTACTGGTGTCCATGAGCCTGCTGTGCCACAGCAACCTGTAGAGCAGGGTATCATCTGTTAGCTTGTATGTCATTATTGTTTGTGGACATAGGGATTAATATGTCAGGAGCACAAGCACTCTGCAACAGGCCCTATCACTGCCATCTCTGATTCTCCTTGTTCTCATGACCTGGAGAGTAAGACACCAGAAAGGGAGGTCTGATATGTCCACAACAGCCTCTCAGTCTGATGATGTTACACTGGGGCAGTCATAGGAAGAGGCATATTTCCCTGAAATGAGCAATACCACTAAATCTGTGTCAAGTGATGGTAGTGGTACTATCTCCATTGATGGGCACAGTAATGATGTCTCCTTCTGATGGACACAAGAAACAGCCTGTGGTAGTGCCTGTGGGAGTCTCCCTACTATAATTCCTCTGACAGCCTCACAGGATGCAGTAGCCACACCTGTAGGGGGTCTCCCAGATGTAAATGAGGATAGGGAACCCTCACCCAAGCAGTCCTAACCACACAGTGATGGAGCATCTGTTTCTGATGGAGATGACAGACAGATAGGTGATGGTACATCACCACAATAACCTACATAAAGGTCTTCTGTGGTGGTCTTAAAGCAAAATTTGTTTTGTAGGTTCAGCGATGGGTTTGTCTGTGGTCTCTGTGGTTTTTTATATCAAATCTGAGACAAAACAGTATACACTTTATTCATAATGACATATGCTAGCATCGCTAGCTGGAATTTTGTAAATAATTATATATCATTTGTATATCAAACTGATTTAATGTATTTGTAAAGCTTCTTGTGTTAAAAATGTACCAACAGTGTGTCCTGCTAGACAGAAAATGAAATACACTTATATGTCAAACTGTATTATAACTATTGAAATTAATATTGTAACAGAGGATACTGGAAGAGAAGAAGTTAAGCTCAGCTCCACCTAACTTTGAAATATAATATGAAATTAAATTACTTAATTTAGGCCATAAAGATTGTATCTTACAGTTATGATTGCAGCCACAGGTGAAATGTCTGTGCCAGAGAATGGTTTATTAGCTGCTATAGGAAGAGTGGAAGTATTTTATTGTTTTTTGACTTTCAGAAGCTTCAACAGAGCTTAGCAAAGGTCTATGTGTGTGTGTATTATTGACACATATGTGCGAGATTCTGGGTCAGTTGATAGGAAAGGTTGTAGTATGGGAATCAGAAGTCAGATGACCAGATATATGTGGTCATTCTATAAACCAGGGCAAAAATTACGTTTTAATACTAGATGAGACTGAAGTCTCAGAGCACTCTGTTTTTGGAACCTGACATAGAAGGATCTCTCACCTACTTTATTTTGCCTTGCTCTAATAAATGACCAGAGAATAGTAATTATTTAGATTAGTTAGGAAAATATAGTGAGATTAGTCAAATACTGTTTTTCTATATCTGTGTGAATGTATTCATCTGTGTTATTTTAATATTTCCTTTGAATGAAACTCTGGTGTTTACTGTAAATAGATACTTAGTATTTTCATGTCCTTTTATTATTTATTATTAAATATATTTAAGCTTTGCACTATGGCTGTTCCTTTAGAGAACATTTTAACCTTTGAGATTACTTATATCTATTTAGTGTCTCTGTGACCACTCCTGAAAGCCTTACTGCATTGGTCCAGCACTATCATTTGTATTAGTATTACTTTCATTCAGTATAATTGGGTACCCTTGTAAAAGCCTTAGATTAGCTGGCTTTGGAGTGTCTGGTGGCAGTGTAACTACCTTATAGTCTGGGTAGAAGGGGACACAGCTAGTAAATCTATGCCAGCCTTTTCCAAGTGTGTGTGTGTGTGTGTGTGTGTGTGTGTGTGTGTGTGTGTGTGTGTGTGTGTGTGTGTGTGTGTGTGTGTGTGTGTGTGTGTGTGTGTGTGTGTGTGTGTATGTGTTCTTAAGGGAAACTGTACTTAGTGCTGAGCTAAATCTGGAAAAAAATGGGTGTATCCATTTTTGTTCCAAGTAAACATCACTCTCCAGTGTCAGTGGTGAGGATTCAAGCTTGCACAGAGAGGGGACATCACACAAGCATTATGCATCACATATATTCTTCTATGCAATAATCAATCAACATTACATAAATTGATTAGCTCGTGTCTTCCTTAAACCTCACTCCTCCTCCAAAACATTATACTGCCATGTACTGTTCTCACAATTTCCATTTTTTCTAAGTAATTTGCTCCTACCTTTTCTAAAGATCCCACTTCCAGTTCTCTTATTACTGGTATGATATTCACCACTTTAAATATAATTGGTTTAGGCTTTGATTTCCATTTTCTAGTTATTGCTTTTTTGGCAGCCACCAGAATTTATTTATCTGTTTGTTTATTTATTTATTTGTATTTGCTATCCAGGGTAGAGTCTTGATCTCCATGGACCTTTTTCAGACTCACCCCAGGAGTGGTGTCTGATTAAGTGACTTGCCCTTAAGTTAAAGAATCAAGCAAGTATTTAATTTTGTGCCAAAAAGAAGATTCAATTTGGTGGACACATTGATTGAACCAAAAATGTTCTTTCATAAACTGAATTTTAAAATCACTATTTCAGGTGAAAGCAGTATAAAAATAATGGTACTGCTGGTCCTAAAATGAAAAATTTATACAAGCCATCACTCTGCCAATATACTGCAGCTTTTGAATGTGAATGTGAGGAAAAATAGATTAGTAAGTAGAGCTGATCTGAAATTTCACAGTAACCTCACAAAGGATGAGAGACAGGTAATGAATGAATTGGTGTAAAATAAACATAGAGTGAAAAAAACAGACAATGGAGTTTTGTTGATAATAATGGACAGCATGAACTATTCTGGTACAATGTATGAATTGCTAAATACTGAGGATTATGAACATGTATCTCTAAATGAAGTACATATTGCTTATGCCAAAAATAGATTGTTTTCTGACTGATTTAGTTTTACAGGATAGTTTTACCAAAACTGAATATGACATTTTGGAGGTTGAAAGCCTATCATACCTATAATGTTTGGACTACATAAGGTATACAAGTATGTATTTGATCCCACCTATAAGACTGATTATTTCAGTTAAAGGATCTAAAACTGAACGCATAACAAAATTCATTGATTTGAAACTTAAACCTAATTTTGATGAATTAAAGTACATCTTAAAAGAATCTTGGCATTTCTTTAAATGCCTTGCACATGTGGATTTAGAGATGATATTCTATTTGTATTCATTGATGTGGTGAATTTAATCACATCCATCCCTCATTTTGAAACTTCAGATAGTATTTTTCAATTTCAGAAGCCAAAGATCTAATTTCGACAATAGGGAGGTTAAAACAGTTGATAGATATGGTTTTAAAAATATTTTTCCAGCTTTGATGGTGAATTTTTTCATCAATTGAATGATATAGGTATGGGTATAACTTGTGTCCCAAGCTATATGAATATCATATTAGCAGATTGTGAGGGCAAATATATTTTACATTCAAAATATGCTGCGAAATTTGCAGTTACAACATTTTTGGATGACATTTTTATATTGTAGATTTGAAACCTGATAGACTTGGATGAGTTTATAGTCTACATAGGAAAAAACATCATCTTATCTAAAATTATATTGTGGATTTGAAACTTGATAGACTTGGATGAATGTATAGTCTACATAGGAAAAATAACATCTTATCTAAAATTTATGAAGAATAAATAATAAACAATTGGATTTTTTGGATGTCACAACAATTAAAAGCTTGGAGAAAAGTTGTTTTGCATTCTCTAGTTATAGAAAGGATACTTATTCTAATTATTTTTGCATGTTCAATGTCGCCATCCATACCATCAAAAAAATAAGTATTCTGAAAGGACAGAGATGATGAAGATGGCAAGTTTAATTAGTGATGACTGTGCCTTGGACAGGGAGTTGCATTCATCAACTTTCAGAAATGTTTTTAAATAGGAGTTATCCTATAGAATTCATGCTCCAAGTGAAGGAAAAGGTTTTAGTAGGAAGAAATTATAATTTTAAATCAATTTTGAAGAACCCTGAATTTATTGTACCTAATTGTGTAGATAGTAATATTGTGACACTCAGAAGCATAGCTAGTTCAACCAACTTCCTGGACCAGTACTATGTACCAGCTCCCCACCCCTTCAGATCCTTAAGTGAGCAGCAAAAAAGGACTTGACTGTAATATGCCATACAGCTCTTCTCTCAACTGCAAAAAAAAAAAAAAAAAAAAAAAACAAGACATTTCTTCTACTGGCACACCAAACAGTTGCTACAATTTATACCATACCTCACAGAGCACTACAGCACTTGGCTTTAGTTTAAAAAAATTCTAGCAAACAAATGTGGTAAGCAGTTGCTGCAGTTTACACCTTGCCTGCACTGAGCAATATGGTGCTCATCTTCTTTTTAAACTGCAGCAAACTCCTTGATGCAAACATAGCAAACAGTTGCTACAGTTTAACTCTGCTTACACGGAGTGCTACAGCAGTCATATTTTAGTTTACAAAAATGTAGCAAACTGCTTGCTACAATGTAGGAAATAGTTGCTACAGTTTAGATCACACACAGAGTACTACAACTCTCAGGTTTGACTGCAATGCAATACTGGCTTTTAAAAGCCCAACATTATGATAAAATGTTATACAAAACCCATTCCATGTACAGGTTCCTTCAACTGTGAGACTAAAGGGCATGGTATATGTTTTTAATTGTCTTTTATACCCTGCCTTTTATGTAGGGAAAATGTAGTGTAGACATCCAGACAGCTAACGGTAAGAATGCCTTGTTTATACATTCATGGACATGTAAAATTTTGTAAGATTTTTATTTTTCATTATCAACAAGGTAATGATTAATAATAAATGAGGTACATTGGATACCTTTTTAGAAATTAAAGCACTGCAGTGCCAGCTTAGATTAAATGCAGCCAAGGAATCAGTATTAAATTACTTTATTTCTATTTCAAGTGTACTCAAAATGCGATCACTGAAAGTGTGAGTTTTTAACATAAATTATATTTTTATAGGTTGGGTTAAACAATGAAAATGGTGTGCAGTTTTTACATGTTTATATGTTATTTATTCAATATGAGGTGATTTTATGATAAGGGTTATTTGATGCATATTCTATAGTTTATGATATGTGTGAAGACTGCCAGCCTAGCTATATAGAATGTTGTAGATAATTCTGTCATTTGTAAATATTAATATAGTCCACAGGCTTGGTTTACAAATGTAAAGATAATTATATGTTATGATTAAACTATATGTTGTACTGAGCTTCAAAAATGTAACCACAGTGCACTCTGCTGGAAGAAAGCTAATAAGTCAAGCATTATATGACTGTTTGATCTCAAGCTCAGAGACAGGATGTCTGGGCCAGGAAATTCTTTTTATTGTCTTGATTTAAGAGATAATTACTGAGGTTTTACATGTATAATGTCTTTTATTGCTGTGGCTTCCTGGCAAGGTGCAGCTTACTAAGAAATGTAAATTATGAGTTTCTGTTAGCCTGGGAACTAAAGAACTGTTAAGAATTATGTAATCTGAAATGACTCAGCAGTACTGTGTTATCAATTTAAGGACAGAAAGAAAGGAGAGCATTTTGGATTTTGTCTGAACCTGAACACATCAACTCACCAGCACTCTGCCTTTGCTCTGTAAGTAGGATCTTAGTTCTTAATATTTCTCTTAGAGTTAGATAGAAATTTAACCAAATTAGTCTAGCTATTTTATCTATTTATGTCAGACTATCCAACAATATTATTTTAAATGTTTCCTATGATCTCTAAACTCTGTAATGTCATTGTGTTGAAGTAATAAGATTTGTCTTGTGTCTTATTATTTATTATTAAATATTTTTAAACCTTTCAACTGTGGCTGTTTTGTGTAGAGATAATTTAAGCTCTTAGAGTACATTGCATGTATTTGGTGATACTGTCCAAGCCACTCCAATAGCTTTAGCCCTGGGTCACACTTACTATTTGGATAACAGTAATATTACACAGTGAAATTAGTCACCCTTTGGGAAGGGCCTTATTAGTAGCTGATGAGTAGTTGGTGGGAGTGATTGCTACCTTATAGCCTGGCAGGAGGGGGCATAGCAGGAGAACCTGTGCCAGCCTTCCCCAGTAGTGCCTGTGTGTTTGTATATAAACCAAATCTCAAAGTGTTTGTGTGTCAGCTACTTGGGCAGGGACACAAAGCACTGGTTGGACAGAGAGGGTACTGGAGGTTTTGGCTTGACTACTTGGCTGAGATATGGACCCTATAGCTGTGCCAGTGGGAAGTCTTATTGGGGATCTGGAGAGAAAGGGAGAAACCAGCCCCAGACTGACTGTGATCTCTGTGTGCTCTTAAGGGAAATTGTACTTTACTGTGTGTGTACTTGTTATCCTTCCCAATGTGCATGCCCCTCACTGGTGCTAGTGATGCGGATTGAGGCTCCTTGATTACTGGGCCAGTGCACAGGTGTCACATATTCATTGTTTGGTTGTGCTGGGATATCTACATCAAATATTAATTGTTTGATTGTGGTAATTTAGCCACATCACATACTAATTGGCTTGTAGTGGAGTGGATAGTGAATTCCTTAGCATGTGTACAGTGATCACTGAAGGTGTTTTTGTACTCTAAATCAGCCACACAGTGAACACTCAGTATTCAGATCACAATTGTTTTATTTCTTTTGTTAGCTTAGTTAGTCATGGAGAGCAGGCAAGCATGTCATCAGAGGAGTATGGCAAGCTGACAAGGAGCCAGTTGGCTGAGATGCACTAAGCTAAGGGACTGGTGCATGGAAACCTCACTAAGGCAAACATGATTGCAGCTTTGTTCACAGCTGCATCAGAAAACAGCAATCAGGAGGATGATCAGACTGGCCATGGAGATGTACAACACTCAGAAAATGGACAGCTCAAACTTTGTGCAGAGGACTTAAAAATCCATCTGGAGCTAAAGAGACTTGAGTTGGAGGCCAGACATTTGGAAATGGAAGCTGTGGAGAAGGAGAGGCAGAGGTAGCATGAAAAGAAGATGCTGTCTCTTTGCCAAAGTCATGAAGGTAATGGGGAAGGGAGTAACTGGACCCCAGAAACACAAAATGTCAGTACATTTCTTCCACAGTTTACAGAGGTGGATCATTTTCATAGTTTTATTCACAAGTTTGAGAGGGTATGTAAACAGTATGATGTTGACCAAAGACTCTAGGTATAGGTCCTGACCTGACCCCCTTACTCCATGGTAAAGCTGTAAATGTACTTTCAAAATTATCTGATGTTGACTGTTTTATCTATAATGCTGTAAAGAATTGTTTGTTAGAATATTTTAAGCTAACATCTGAAACTTTAGGTGAAAGTTTATGAGCATAGACACAAGGCAGATGAAAGTGTGTGTGAATATGTTGCTGAACTGAGCACTTATTTTCATAGGTGTGGGAGTGGATGTCAGATCACCACTTTTGAAGGGCTGGCAGACCTTTGGTGAGAGAACAAGCCCTTAGCACTTTGCCTGAGGACATGAGGATCTGGTTAGCTGATAGACAATGTGCTACTTCAGATGAGTTGGGGAAGAAGGGGAAGAAGGGAGACCTATACCTAGCAAGCAGGATATCACTGCACAGGCAAGGGACACCCAGTGCTGCTCATGGGTCTAAAGGAACCCATGATGGGCAGTCTAGACAGCTCCAACAGAATCTGCCAGTAGCAGGAGAAGCCACTAGTCCAGGTACACATCCAGGAACTAGGGTTAAATGTTTTGAATGCAACCAGTGGGGCCATGTGGCATATAGATGTCCAAAGAGGCAATGTGGGGAACAAAAGGTGAGAAAGCCAGTAAGTGGGAATGACAAAACACCAAGAGTAGGTTGTCTTGAGACAACATGGGGTACCAAACTACCATCCTGCAAATGTCTTGATAGGGAAGGATTTTGATGAGGCAGTACCATGTGTTTATGCAGTTACACACAGTCAGGCTCAGAAACAAGCATGTGGGTCTGGTAGCCTGGGGGAGACCCAGTCAGACCACATACTTGCAGCCAGGACTGGTGAGGTGGTTACTTCAGGGAGGGAGCTACCCTGTAGTAGTGAGACTGGAGGTGAGCCACAGCTGCTTGTGGGTACTGATGTTCCCTTGGACAGAGTGACTGCAAAGGTAGAGGTGAGCAGTAGTACCCAAGCTAATAGTGAGGCACCACTCATAAACCACCACCAAGTGTGGTGGTTTACGAGAATGTCTTAATCGTCAATCGTGGCTGGTTATCCAGACGTTGATGCTTGAATAAACTTCTTAGCTGTTTTTCATTTTCTTTCACTGATTTTGGCTCAAATCTATTTGTCTTAAAGTTTTCATGTTTTTTTTCATAAAAGGTGGTGGAATGTAGTCTAGCTTGACATTATTTACAAAGACACAAACAGTTTGTTTTGGAAAATGTATACTGATCGTTGTCTTCTTATTCTTCAAGTTTTTAAATTAATAGTATTTGTGTTTAAACTGATTTGTCTGATGAAGTCTACCGAACTGGCAGGGTAGACGAAAAGCGCTTCACTTTCGTTTGGAATAAAGCTTTGTGGATTATTCATTTGTGCACCAGAGCCATTATTTTATTTATTTTGCTCATTTGGTCCATGATGTCTCTTATTTTAGTGAGGCACCAATGTCAGAGGATACTAAACTTCCTGTGGAAGGGGAGATGGGAAGGGTTACAAAGAGAGAGTTGAGACAGAATCAGCTCTCAGACCCTACATTACAAGGTGTGAGGCAGGTAGCTAGTGAGACACCTGATTCTCAAGGGAAGGTGGAATCTGTATACTGGGACAAAGGGTTACTGTATAGAGAGAGGACTCCTGAGGGAGGGCTAGAAGGTGAGAGAATACAGCAGTTCGTAATGCCTAGAGCCTACCATCTGGTGCTTCTAGCCATAGCCCATGATATTCCCTTTGCAGGTCATATGAGCATAAAATGTACAAAGAGACATATTATGCAGAACTTCTATTGGCCTGGAATTTCCAGAGATGTAACAAGGTACTGCAGGACATGTGAGGAGTGCCAAAAGTTAGGCAAGAGAGGAGACAAGGTGAGAGCTCCTTTGATGACTTTGCCTGTGATTGAAGAGTAATTTCAGAGGGTAGCTATGGATATTGTGGGGCCTTTGAGTACCCCAAGTTCCACAGGAAAAAAGTATATCCTAGTGGTAGTAGATTATGCTACAAGATACCCTCAGGCAGTGGCCTTGTCCTCCATTGAGACAGAAATTGTGGCAAATGCGTTGTTAGAGATTTTCAGCAGGGTAGGTTTCCCAAAAGAAATACTGACCGACAGAGGTGCCAATTTCATGTCAGACTTGCTGGCTTGTCTGTGGAAGTACTGTGGGATGAAGTACCTGAAGATCACCCCAGACTAATGGTCTTGTTGAGAGGTTAAACTCTACAATCAAGTCCATGCTACGGGCATTTGCAGACCAGTTTAAGAGGGAGTGGGACAAATATTTGCCTCATCTGTTGTTTGCTTACAGAGAGGTTCCCCAGGAATCCACATTTTTTCACCCTTTGAGTTGCTGTATGGGCATAGGGTGAGGGGGGGGGGCTCTAGATTTAACTTGAAATGAATGGGAAGGTGAGTGTGAATCTCACAAGGAACTTGTTGTGACATATGTCCTAAACCTCAGGACAAGGCTCAGGGAACTCATGGGTTTGGCCCAAGAGAACCTGGCAGAAGCCCAACAGCAGAAAAAGTTCTGGTATGACAGAAATGCCTGAGCTAGAGAGTATGCTATAGGGCAGCAGGTAATGGTTCTCATTCCTCTGAGACACAACAAGCTGCAAGCAGTTTGGGAGGGACCATACAGGGTGATAAGGAAGGTCAGTGATATTAACTACATGGTGGAACTGCTAGGCAGAAGGCAAGGGCAAAAAATGTGCCATGTTAAGATGATGAAACCTTACCATAATAGGGAAGTCCTTGTGCTGAGTATTTGCAATGAATTTCAGGAGGAGTCTGAAGGAGATCTGGTGACTGATCTCCTCAGTGAGGCTTGGACTGACACCTCAGTGGAAGGGGTAGCAATGTCCTAGCAGCTATCTCCTACCTAGGTTTGAGAAATCCGAGCAGTGTTACAGGAGTTTGGGGACATGTTCACTGGGAAACCAGGATACACCCACCTGGTGCATTACCAGGTCAATACATGACCCCAAAGGCCTATTAGACAGACCCCTTATAGGGTTCCTGAGAGAGTCAAACAGACTCTGAGAGAGGAGATACAGGAAATGTTGGAATTGGGGTAATTCAAGAGTCCAACAGTACCTGGGCCTCCTCATTGATGCTGGTGCCAAAGAAGGATAGCAGCACCAGGTTCTGTGTGGACTACAGGAAATTAGTCATACAGATTCAGATGCTTACCCCATGCCTAGGACAGATGAGGCCCTAGAACAGCTGGGCGGGGCTAAGTATCTTATCACCATTGATCTTACCAAGGGTTACTGGCAGGTGCCCATGACTCCCAGTGCTAGAGAGAGGTCAGCCTTTGTGACTCCGTTTGGCTTGTATGAGTTCACAAAGATGCCCTTTGGCATGAAAAATGCCCCAGCTACTTTCCAGAGGCTGGTAGAGCAGGAGCAGGAGGATTTGCTCTTGCTTACCTAGATGATATTACCATCTACAGCCATTTCTGGCAAGAGCACCTTCAACATGTCAGGGAGGCGCTGGGCAGACTACAGAGGGCAGGGCTGACCATTAAGCTGAGCAAATGTCAGGTGGGTATGGCAGAGGTCTCCTACCTGGGACATAGAGTGGGGAGTGGTAAGATCAGACAAGATCCTACCAAAGTGGAAGCCATTCAGGCATGGCCTGCACCTGTTACCAAAAAGCAGATGAGGGCATTCTTAGGGACAACAGGGTACTACAGAAAGTTAATCCCCAGTTATAGTATCATAGCTGCTCCCCTCACAGACCTGGCAAGGAAAAACAGGCCAGATAAGGTAGTGTGGACCACAGCATGTTAGCAGGCATTCCAAAAATTTAAAGAAGCTTTGGGAGGACCCCCTGTGCTAGCCAGTCCAGCAAATAATTTGTTGTGCAGGTGGATGCTTTGAACTATGTGGTGGGGGCTGTACTTAGCCAGATTTCTTCAGAGGAAGAAGAGCACCCAGTGGTTTATCTCAGTTGTTGGCTCCAACCCAGGGAGGAATGCTATGCAGCTATAGAAAAGGAATGTCTAGCCATAGTGTGGGCACTGCAGAACCTTCAGCCTTATTTATATGGAAGAAAATTTGCTGTAGTTACATATCACAATCCCCTAACATGGTTACGCCGAGCCAGCCAGCAAAATGCCAGGTTGCTAAGATGGAGCCTAGGGTTGCAAGCATATGATATGTCAGTGCAGCACCACAGTGGGGTTATCAACACCAATGCAGATGGGCTCTCAAGACAGGGAATGGGGTAAGGTATACCCATATAGACCTAACTCGCTGAAGCAATGTTTCTCAAGGGACACTTACAAACTAGCTTGAGTTCTCCAGGGGTGGTGAGGGGGAGATATGTGAAGGCTGCCAGCCTAGCTAGATAGAATTTTGTAGATAATTCTATGTCATTTGTAAATATTAATATACTCCACAGGCTTGGTTTACAAATGTAAATAGAACTATATGTTATGTTTAAACCATATGTTGTACTGAGCTTCAAAAATCTAACCACAGTGCACTCTGCTGGAAGAAAGCTGATACGTCAAGCATTGTATGACTGTTTGATCTCAAGCACGGAGACATGATGTCTGGGCCAGGAAATTCTTTCTGTTGTCTTGATTTAATAGATAATTACTAAGGTTTTATATGTATAATGTCTTTTATTGCTGTGGCTTCCTGGAAGGTGCAGCTTACTAAGAAATGTAAATTATGAGTTTCTGTTAACCTAGGAACTAAAGAATTGTTAAGAATGATGTAATCTGAAATGATTCACAGTACTCTGTTATCAATTTAAGGGCAGAAAGAAAGGAGAACATTTTGGATTTTGTCTGAACCTGAAGACATCAACTCAGCAGCACTCTGCCTTTACTCTGTAAATAGGATCTTAGATCTTAGTATTTCTCTTGGAGTTAGATAGAGATTTAGCCAGTTAGTCTAGCTGTTTTCTATATTTATGTCAGACTATCCGACAATATTATTTTTAAGTTTCCTGTGATCTCTGAACTCTGTAATGTCATTATGTTAAAGTAATAAGATTCGTCTTGTGTTTTATTATTTATTATTAAATATTTTAAACCTTTCAGCTGTGGCTGTTTTGTATAGAAATAATTTAAGCTCTTAGAGTACATTGCATGTATTTAGTGATACTGTCCATGACACTCCAATAGCTTTACTCTGGGTCACACTTACTATTTGTATAACAGTAATATTACACAGTGAAATTGATCACCTTTTGGGAAAGGCCTTATTAGTAGCTGATAAGAGTAGTTGGTAGCAGTGATTAGTACCTTATAGCCTGTCAGGAGGGAGCATAGCTGGAGAACCTGTTACAGCCTTCCCCAGGAGTGTCTGTGTGTTTGTATATAAACCAAATCTCAAAGTGTGTGTGTGTCAGAGTTCCTATTAGAACTCTAAATGCTTGAAATGTTGAATGCCATATGGTTGACACCATATGATCGACATTTCAAGAGTTCGAAGGTTAAATGTAACAGCACCGTTTGGAGCAGAATGGAAGAATTTCTCTTTTGTGCACTGAAGTGCGATCTCGGAGTTGGTATATTTAAGTAGGAGGGGTGTGGGGTGCAGGGGGGCTTGCCCCCTGCCTGCAACATTAAGGTAACTTTTTTTTTGTTTCATTATATATTAAAACTTTTAAACTTCGATCATATGTTGTCGAACATATGGGATTCAAAGTTTAGAAAGTTTGAATATAGCCTATAACTCATACCATACCTTTTGGCCACAGAACTAGGACTGAAACACAAAAGGCGGGGGTGTATCCATATTCATCAAGGATACCCACACCTCCAGGTTAGTGGTGCAGCACAATGCATCAGAGAACATCCATGTGCAACTAACAATGGGCAAAACTGCAATCCAAATTGTAGCTTGCTACAGGACACCCACCATGACCCAGGACCCCCATTCCGCATTTCTGGAGACACTGGGAAATATGAAGGTCCTACTAAACACCCTAATACTTGGTGATTTCAATTAACCAAACATAAACTGGGAGAACTAGACAAGTACTAACTTCCTTGCCAAACGCTTCCTAGAATTTATACACTCGAATGCCCTAGATCAACTTGTCAACACCCCCACCAAAGGGAACAACATATTGGAACTGGTCATCACCAACATGGGGTGACCGGTGTTCCACACCAGAGGTCAACCCCTCGCTGGTTAGATCAGACCATAGACTAAGCACTCTGGATATCCACATTCTGCCCCACCCCCAATCAAGGAAACTACCGTGAAAAAATTTTCAAAAGCAAACTTCACATTACTTAAGACCGAGGTGGAAAGGTTCACAGCCCTCACGCTAAAGGACAATGCTGTCCAAGCTGCTGAAACCTTTACAAAGGCACTCTATGAGCATCTGCAGGAATGCATGGATTGTGCTATCCCAAGTAAAACCAATAATCACTCCTCCAAGAAAAGGAAACCAGTCTGGTGGACCCCTGCCATAAACAAGCTATACAACAGAAGGAGGAAACTAGTACAGAAAAGAGTAAAATCCCAAGAAGGAAAGATATCCCTGATCAGTATCAGCAAGAAACTTTGATCCCTCATTAAATCATCCAAGGCTAGTTTTGAAAGAAAAATTGCCAGTGACTCTAAAGATAACCACAAAACATTCTTTAGCTATGTCAAGAACCTAAGTGGAAACTCTCAGATCTGCTCTGAGTTAGTGCAGAATGGCACAAAATACACTGAACCAACTGATATTCCCAACATTTTGGCAGACAGGTTTAGTGCAAACTTCACCCCTCTTTCACCCCCTAAAGGGCCGATAACCATATCAGATGAATGTAAGGCTCAGTCAATCACCGACACACAGGTTAAAACAGCCCTCTCCAAAACCATAAACACAGCTTCAATGGGTCCGGACGGTGTTCCAGGCTGTTCTTACTAGAGCTCCAAAATGAACTAACTCCTCACCTAAACACACTGTTCAAACTCAGCCTCTCTACAGGCTACATACCCATAGACTGGTGCATAGCAACAGTTATCCTGCTCCACAAAGGTGGAGCCACAACGGACCCCAGGAAATATCGCCCTATAAGCCTGACTAGCCTGGTCTGCAAGGCTATGGAGCACATCATCATGGAACTCATTAACAGAGACATTGGGAACCTCCAAAATTTACACCCTACCCAGTTTGGCTTTGTTAAGGACAGATCATGCCTCCTAAACCTGGTGGACTTCTTTGAGACAGTTACCAAGGCATTAGACGAGGGAAATAAGGTTCACACAGCCTACCTAGTCCTTGTAAAGGCTTTTGACACCATTCCCCATTCTAGTATTATAGACAAGCTCACCAGCTTGAACATAAACCCCTACATCATGAGATGGGTTGCCAACTGGCTCATGGATAGAACCCACATGGTGAGAGTTGCAGGCTTTATGTCCGACTCTAAACCGGTTACAAGTGGCATCTCCCAGGGCTCAGTCCTAGGACCCCTCCTGTTCGGTATATACTTCTCAGAGGTACAGGCAAGCATAGGAGGACTATGGCTGACCAAGTTCGCAGACGACTGCAAACTAGGGGCCATAATTGATTCCCTGGCTGATACAGACACCCTCCAGAAGAGTCTCACTGAGACGGATACCTGGGGTCAAAATCATGGCCTCAAACTAAATGCCAAAAAGTGCATAGTCATCCCCTTTGGAAAAAACAAAGTACCCATGAACTACCACATAGGTGGTAGTCCCCTAAATTCAGAAAATGTAATAAGGGATCTGGGGACCCAAGTAGATAGTAATCTCTCCTTTGATAATCATATTGCCAAGGTGGTTAGAAAATCCTTCTATGTAGCCCACCTAATCACAAAAGGGGTTCACATCTAGAACAAAAGAGGTTATTGTGCCTATCTACTCATCACTCATTAGACCCATCATAGAATACCATGCCCCATTTGGGATGTACCTTACAAGACACCTGTAACAGCTGGAAAGACCACAAAAGTACCTCACCAAGAGGATTACTGGCCTCAAACAGATGCCCTATGCAGCCCGACTCAAGAAACTCCAGCTGTACTCAGTTGCATACTGCTTAGCCAGAGGTGATCTCTGCCTGACATACAAGGCCATGTCCAACCCAGAATTGATGGACATGCTACACCTAAAAAAAACAAATCCCGGAGAGCCACATGCTCTAGAGATATAAACCTCACCACAACTATAAATAGGACATGCTGGAAGGATAGATTCCTGTCCCAGAGACTCCCCATGCTTTGGAACAGGATTCCATTATATATCAGGCAGAGCCCCTCACTAACACTCTTCAAGAGAAACCTTGACGGGTGGATGGGAAACAGAAAATTTACCCCTGGGATCACTGCAGTGGCTCTGCTGGACAGTGGCACAGGGAACTAACGGCTATGCTAGATAGGGGCACAGGGAACTAATCTAAGGGGGTGGCGAAAACCAACACAGTTCTGGCTAGGTTTATAAATGCCCTTGGGAAGATAGCCTAGTACTTACCTATAAACCTATGAACCTATATAATATAGACCCATGTGTCAGCTACTTGGGAAGGGACACAAAGCACTGGTTGGACAGAGAGGGTACCGGAAGTTTCGGCTTAACTACTCGGCTGAGATCTAGACCCTATAGCTGTGCCAGTGGGGAGTCTTACTGGGGATCTGGAGAGCAAGGGAGAAACCAGCCCCAGACTTATGCTGATCTCTGTGTGCTCTTAAGGGAAATTGTACTTTAACTTGTGTGTACTTGTTATTCTTCCCAATGTGCATGCCTGTCACTGGTGCTAGTGGTGATGATTGAGGCTCCTTGATTACTGGGCCAGTGTATGGGTGTCACAATATGCTTTTTGTGATTTAATTTTTAATTCTTATCAGATTAGCATTGATTTGACAGCACAATGTAATTAGTGGTATGAAAATACAATTGTTTTAAAAAGATTTTGGTTTGAGTTATTTTTAGTTCTGATGAAGTTCATTAAATCTAAAAGGATGAAAGCACTACAGTGCAATACAATAAAATATGTGATTTTTATTACTGGCATGACTGAATCCATTGTTTTTTTTTTTTTTTTGTTTTGTTTTGTTTTGTTCATTGGTGCTTCAATGGTGGTACACTAAGAGTTTTCAGTAATAAGCAGAATGTTGGGGTATATCATCAGATGGACAAACTCCATAAGGAAACAGATTATCCTTCTGGAGCTTGTCTGTCTGATGATACTGCTCATTATAGGCAGTGGTCAGGCAGTTCTGAAGGCCATAAAAGAAAAGGGACATCAGACTGCTGGAAGGATTCCAGTGAAAAACCAACAGAAGGGTGTGGGTGGCTGAGGGAAGATATGACATTAATGCTTTTGCTGCTAAAGACCAGGAGAAAGGGGGGAGGGTTACTTCAGGTGGGTGTAAAAATCATGCTGGAGAGATATGAAAGGACCATCCTGAGCAGGTAACAAAGAGGGTAGAAGCATAGACAGTAGATTATACAGACTAAGTACTCAGAGCTACAATAAGGGTGAGGCTAATTTTATACTTGCTCAAGGCACCAACTGGTAGGGCATGATAAATATTTTTAAAAAGTTTGAGAGCCTACAAGTTTCAGTTATTGTGATGAGGTCATGGAGAAATCAAGAGGGTATGTGTCAGAGGGAGATAAGCCTCTCACTCTGCTTGTACAGCCTTTCTTGGCTTTCAAAAGTTTTGCCTTTTCATATTTCCATCCTATTCCACCCTCTGTCTTCTATTCTTCCCACCACAAACCATGGCTGACTACAGCAAGGATCCTAGGAAGCTACTAACATATAACTCCAGAGAAATAAAGCCATAAACAGCAGTCATTAAACAGAAAAACTTTGATCTTTCCTGACAATTTACCTGAAAGAAAATGGGTCTATATTATATAGTCGAAGTTTCAAAACTTCAAACCTCACATGAGCGAATTCATATGAGGGAAGTTCGAAACATCGACTATATAATAAAAAAAAAAAAAAAAAAAAAAAAAACTCACCTTAACACTCGGAGCAGGAGGGCAAACCCCCCCGCACCCCCACACCCCCCTACTTAAATATACCAACTTAGAGAACGCACTTCAGTGCAGAAAGGGAAAATTTCCCATTCTGCGTGTGAAGAGCCATTGACTTTCACCTTCGACCTTTCCGACGTTCGATCATATGATGTCGACCATCTATGATTCGAATATCTGAATGTTCGGTCATCTAATATAGACCCAAGAAAACTGCAGATACATGCAGCAATTATTCTGTTTTCTGCTGTTACTTAGCAAATTAAAGTATCAACAATTTTGACTAGTGGAAATAACAATAATTAAAGCAGAGTACTATGTTCTAAGTTAACATGATAGTTGGTAATGTTCATGGTCCAACCAGCTATTTAAGATATGCCCATTCAGATGGCTCACAACTTGAAAAACAGGCATAGCTAAATCCTTGAGACTGATATTTGCTGTTTTTTGTTTCAACTTTGCTATATTTCACAGTCCCAATATCACATCTTACATGCTAAACAATCCATGTCTGAATTAACCTAAGTATTTCATGGGGCAGTAAGAAGCTTCTGAGTCCTGAACACTTTTTACTCAGTTCATTTTTCAAAATACTGTCTGGTTGTTCTGGCCAAAATATAAGCAACCCACAACGTTTTGTAGTAAATGAAGTTTTGAAGAGCTGTGCAGGGGGATTCCTCCCTCATTTCAGTGTATTTATTCAGAATCAGAGATGAATGTCTGCATCTGCTAAATCAGCAATGAGTAAAACAAATAACCAGCTTTACATTAGATGTGCAGGAAACCCTATCCTTCTGGATGGTTCAGAGTTCAAAGTTCTCAGATAACATACACATTTATTTCTGTATGTCAAGAATGTTAATAACCCTTCCAATGAAAAGTTCCCTTAAGCCTACATAAAATGAGACAAATACAATAAACAGCTCTAATTAAATAATTAAAGAAGGCACACTATTATATGAACATGAAACAGTACGTCTAGAGATTGTCATGAGTGATAATGTCTGAACAAATTGTGTTTTATAGGTAAATAAATTAAAATTATAATGTAAATCTGAGTTGTATGACGCATCAGGGAAAAATTAAAGTCTCAAGAGGATTACACAACTGCATTTTCCAACCCCTTCCTTAAGTCACATGATTATTAATCAGGAAATGTAAGCTACTGTTTTCAAGTGCAGACGATTTCTGAGGTGAGAGAAGTAATTGTCAGAAGAAAAGAAAAATGGCTTCTGTGGAAAGCTGGATTTTAGCTGTTGCAGTACTGGTTATCCTTTTAATGTAGGTATCATTTCTTTAGACTTTGTTTCTGTTTAACTCTGTTTCTTTGGAAGCATATTTGCAAGCAGTTGTTCTACTCACAGTTTGATATTGAATGGTCTCTCTGCTTGTGCATAACCAGTGCAGATTTTCAAATAGAAAATAATTTTCCAAGGAGTTAAAATAAGTTATGATCCTCCTAGAATTCCTTGACATTTCATAGAGTTTTACAAATAGTTTTTCAAATTAATTATTGCACAAACTATTTGCTTGTATGTACTATTAGCTTAGTGGAACAATATACTCAAACAAATGTTTTGTAATGTTGCACTGTAGCTGTTATGTGTATCAGAAACATTTACTCCCAGAATGTCCTGTGAGGTTGATAGTGAACATTGAAGAAGCAGTAATGGATGCAGTGTTTTCACATTAATCTCAGATCCAGGCAGTACTGCGACAGAATTCAAAGCAATGATTGTTTCATACCTTGTATTTAGTAACCTCTACAAAGTAAGAAAAGAACATGTTATTGACCATTATGTGACTTGTAAATTCTGTACACCTTTCCTTAGTGGAAATAAAAGACAATATTCATATATTAAGTTAATTCTAATCAGAAAATACCTTTTTATTCCTTTACTCTAAATCCAAGGCTGACATATAATAGAAAATATTAAAGTCTGTTTCCTCCATTTCCTTTAGTCATGGACTACATTTTGGTTTTATGGCCGATATCCCATTATTTCTGTTTGCTAACTGCTGTTGCAGCATATGCTACTTTACAGTGCCACTCCTGAAGCCATTAAGTTGTGTGGATGCAAACGGGGCTAAATTCAAATAGTTCATAATAAGTTCAAAGAGTTGCAAGCTTTCTTTTATTCCTTGCTAAACTTGGAATAAGCTTCCCTATACTGTAAGATATAGTTCTCTAAATATATCTGCAGACATAGTGCAACTACCACTGTGGTGTAACCTAGAAACCACGAAAATGGAACTCAAGCGTAAGCCACTCCTGCTATAGAACCTGCTGTTCTACACAAAAAAGTGTTCAGAATCTGTGCATATGTACAAGTGGACACATTCTTAACTGTCAAGCTTTCCTAATGCTGCCTGCATAGATTTGCTTCAATAGTCTGAATTTATTAACCTTGCATTGCTGATATGCACTGATTAGTTCCTCAATTTAAATGTAAACACTTTACAATGTGTTAGTCTATACTATAACATACACTGCATTTTTAACTCACATGACTGTATTAATCGTTGTCTCTTTATTGGTTATTTTGCACTGTATTGCAAATGGTATTCTTTTTTTTCTGAATGTGTCAGGTTCCAAGCTTATAGATAAAAAGGGTCCTTGGATCAGATCACCTAACTGGTAAACAAATACTAGTAAATAGATACAAATAAAACAGAAATATACTAATCTAGTTTACTTAATTTAGGATTTCTATCTATGAGCAATCCTAAAATGATTTCACTTTGTGTCTTTCATTTCTAATTCCCTCCCAAGTGTTGACGTTATAATTCTGATGGCATTTCATTTTGAATTATTATTAATAGTGGTAGTATTATCGCAACCAGATTGGTTGACGATCAGGCAATATGTTTGTTAATGTTTTCAAAATGTTAAATACTGTGTTTTCTGTAACAGTTCAGGTTGTTTTTGGGAGTGTTATCACTGAAAAGTAAAAAACATACCGTGGTTGTTTCTTTATGCACTTGACTGCCAGCATGTTGGTTATTGCAAGCCTGCCCTCTAAACGTTCCTTTTTTTGTGGCAGCAAAAAACAATGTCTGCTAACCTAAGAAGGGGACTGTAAACTCCTCAGTACTTCAAATCCTTCACAAAAGTGCATGGTAACACAAATGCTGTTATTCTACCAAGTCTGTATAACAGCAATGTGTAAAATATGGCCCCGTTATGTTATCAGTAAATGTAAGCAGCTTTGAAAATACTACTGTGTTTCTTCTGCATTTACCCACAACTTGATTCCGAAAATACTTACAGTGACACCAAAGAAACATTCTCCTTTCAAGCGATGACATTGCCTGGCCGGATGCAATCAGTCGCTTTTACAGCATATTCCCTTGCCCAGAACTGTTTTTAAAGGTTGACAGTTCCCATGCCAGCCCAAAAGGGGGTAAAAAGCAGCTGACAGTTCCTACTCCAGCCGTAAAAGTGGGAGAAAGCAACATATACAGATGTGATACTTTCACCAGTAAGCACTCATACACTCCCGGGGCCAACACAGCATGTGCAGGATTGAAAGAGAAAGCTGACAGAGTGCATTTCTGTTCTTTTGCAACCAAGTCCCACAACAAGCTACTACATTTTCCTCACATGCCGCTCGGGTCATCTCAACTCCCATTTCCAGGACAGTACAATATGGCATGCAGGCTGAAATAATTGCACATTACTGTTTTTTCACAACATGTGCTGGCCCGAAAAAGAACCACGCAGCAGGCGGACTTGAAAGAAGAGAATTGCTGCCAGTGAAGTGTGGAAAGAAAGACGAACAGTATGTTTTTTCTATTTTATTGCCATCACTACAGAACTGCGGTGGTGGTGCTGCGGTAGCGTTGTCGCTTCACAGTAAGACGTTGTCCTGTTCGATTCTCAGCTAGAGCATCTTCTGTGTGGAGACATGCGTGAATGGGCGTACCTTCATTGAAGGTTGTGCGTCAGGGCCGGCAACTCAACACATAAAAATCTACTGCCAATCATTAGCGGACCGGAGTTCCGCTGTGGCGACCCCTAACCGGGAAAAGCCGAAAGACACAACAACATTGCCATCACTACAGAAAAGACAATGTTGTGGTATAATACACATTACACTACATTTCGCCAACATTAATGACACTATTTCAAGAGCGTTATGTGGTTTTCACAACCGTGAACATCTGGTTGCAGTAATACGTAACTACCTTAATAACCATCTCATGTGCTTGCATTTGTTTATATTCTATACATCTTTATCTGTAAGTGTTACGAATATTGGCTTTACATGATTACTGTGTAAGTATGTAAAACATGGATAGTTCAAATCATTATTCATATGTATAGTTCCATGTATATTGAGCATTTATCTGCATTTGTTTTGAAGTTCTTTCCAGCAGACATTACCAGTCAACAAACAATCAGTCAAACAAACAAACAATCAAACAAATAGCTAGAAAACAAAAAAAAACAATAATATAAAAAAAAAAAAAAAAAAACATGGGTACACTGCTGAATTTTCCACTGTAAGTTGTCATTCACAGATGAGTACAAAACACACTGCATAACTGACCCGGGTTTGATTAGCTGCTCAGGTGACTGATGGAGCAGCAGGGAAAGATGAGTGGGGAGGGAGCTCATTGGTGATGCTCCATAAGGGGAGGAATGGTCCAAAGATGGAAGCTGCCCTCGGATGTAACCTGTGAGCATGGGGGACAGGGAATGGGAAAGTGGGAAGGGTATATAAAGTAAAAAAAAAAAAAAAAAAAAAATCACCAGATGGAAACACAGAGGGCCACGCCTCAGGATGCCCTTAAGATCCATAATCAGCCCCAGCAACATGTTGGTAGACTCGGCATGGACATGGGGTGCTGGAGGCTGGGGCAGTATAAATGAGGTCTGGGGGGACCAAATAAAAAGTACTGAGTGATCGAAAAATTGACACATCACCTTAAAAATATGTTTAACTAAAGAAAATGTAACTGATTCTAGCAGAGTATTACAGTGATGAAAAGTCCATTTAGTAGCTTGTTTGTAATAAAAGTCATAGGCAGCCAAACCAAAAGACATGAGGTTTGGAACAGACCTTTTTGTCCTGGGACATCTTCAAGTGGGGCTAGATACATAGGTTAGCAAGAATTAAGAGAATAAGGGGAGGATAGGGTTAATTGGGATGTAGAGCTGTTTAGGAGGAAATGAGGTAAGGGTAGGGAGGGGCTAGGGAGGGGCTTAGATGGTTTTTTCAAGTGTAACTGAGGTAGGTTCATAGGTACGTAAGTACTAGGCTATCTGCCCAAGGGCATCTATAAGCCTAGCCAGAATGTGTTGGCTTTCGCCACCCCGTTAGATTAGTTCCCTGTGCCTCAGTCCAGCAGAGCCATTAGTTCCCTAGGAACTCTTAGGAGTCACATTTTTGGCGTGAACTTGCTAGGACAAGTTCTTCGTCCAGATGACCTGTAGGTATTAAGACTAGAGGTAGGCCTTTGAGGTACTGGGTGAGTAAAAAAAAAAAAAAAGAAAAGTTCTGTTCTGTTTGTTTCCCACAAGTATGGCGTAGTAGGTGGGGAGGGCTGATGGGGCAGTGGCTACTGTCTTTGGATAGGGTCAGAAAAAAAAGGTTAATGAGGAAGAAGAAGGAGTGTAAGACAGATGATTGTACCAGGACGGTCTTTGCAGCATTAGGAGAGGTGAAAAGGTCTGCTATGCAGTGCATTTTCTGTGGTGGTGGGGGGGTGCTTATCCATTCACAGCTTGTTTTTTTTTCCCCATTCCTCTTCTTAACGCTTTGACATAACTACTGTCTAATTGCTGGCTTAATAAGGCAGAGCGTAGAATGGACGTATATTCATCCCATTAAGTTGCTTATTGTGGTTTTCCATGGGTGATTGACATTGGGGATTGTGAGCATGTGCATTATGCTGCTGACTATTATGGGGGAGGGGCGATGGTTGAAAAGCTGGGGCTTGCTATATGTAAAATTATAAAAAAAAAAAGGCAGATTAGCAAGAGGGAGAGGTGAATCAGACCGGGGATTGGAGCATTTTCAGAGGGAAATGGCTCATTCTACTACTGTCTAACTGCTGGCTTAATAAGGCAGAGCGTAGAATGGCCGTATATTCATCCCATTAAGTTGCTTAGTGTGGTTTTCTGTGGGTGAGTGACATCAGGGATCGTGAGCATGTGCATTATGCTGCTGACTGTTATGGGGGAGGAGGGATGGTTGAGAAGCGGGGGCTTGCTATATGTAAAATTATAAAAAAAAAAGGCAGATTAGCAAGAGGGAGAGGTGAATCAGACCGGAGATTGGAGCATTTTCTCAGAAGGTATTCAGAGGGAAATGGCTCATTCTCTCAACTGTCCAGATTTTGACTCATACTTTTGGTCTGCTCCTCATGCAATTGGTGGTTTTCTGGCAAGTCATCGAAGAGTGAAGGCACAGCATAACCCTCAACTGTACAGATTTTCACCAAATGTCGAGATTTTGTCTCATATTGTGGTCTACCCCTCATAAAAATTGTCCCTTTGTTCTCCAGCTGTAGTGGTAATTGTCAGCCCTGTGAATTTGTGGGCTGCGAGGGGATCTGTGATTAATGGATCAGTACCATGTCAGGCTTCCCAGGTAGGTTACCCTTTTCTCTCTCTCTCTCTCTCTCTCTCTCTCTCTCTGTATCTCTCTATCCAGGTAGTATGGGCTAGGTCCGTCCTCAGGAGCAGACATTATTGGGGTTAGAGTAGCATCGGCGGTACAGGCTGTGTGGGTTGCTACTTTCAAGGGAAGTGCAGGTTTTCATGGGTTTTTCACGGGCTGAGAAATGCAGTTACCAGTGGTCCGTTGCAGCACATGCATGTTAATGGTAACCGCGATGACAAGGGGGTAGTGGGTTTCTTAATGCCAGAGTTTGGATGTTGGTAACTTTAACTCCCACTACTGCTGATTTTCTTGGTGTTGTCCTTAGCACTTACCTTGGAAAGTTCATTGGCCCAGAAGGGCAATAGACGTAGGTCACTGAGCTATATGGAGGGGAGGGTTCTAGCATTCTGTTGTTAGCACTTTGACTTGTTCTGAAGTACCTTATAAATGATGGAAAATGCAGGGGATAAAGGAGGGACGGCAGCCGCCCAATGTAAACATTTGGAATCTTTGTATAAGTGTTTGACTTTATAAATTCTAAGAACTGCATTTGTAATGTTTGCAGAAATTCTAACCTTTCATACCTTGTAAAAATTAAATGCCGTGTGGTATGGGTAGGATTGTATCAATGAAGCCTGGCTAATGAAAGCATTTGATAATATTGTGGGTTTCATTGCCATACAGTTATCATCTTCAGCAGCAGCCTCATTCTTCCCATTTTACAAAGAGTCAATGTCACATCACCAATAATCAGTTACCAAATCACCTTGAGCCAATGCATACATTGCCAAGTGGCTGATTGGTCTTACAAATGATTACCTCTTTTATTTCTCAGAAGTCTGTTTTTGTTTAGTTTGTACCAAAGTTGCAGTTTTGCAAATAAATAAATAAATAAGTAAATAAATATTTTTATTTTGAATAATACATACATTGTTAATCAGATGGTGATAGTGCTGCAGTCATGTGGAGCGGATACATGGTTAGTGCCATGCTATGTTGTACCTGCATTTTCAGTATTAACATGTGCAGACAGCAGTTTACACCTAGTTAAGCAGTTCATTAGACAAGTAAGGTAGAACTCAGGTAAATAATTCAAATGGAAGTAGCTTGCTAGAAAATTACTGCAATTCCTTCATTTTATGCAGTCCGTTGTATTGTGGTGCTAAAATGAATATATAACAGTTCACTGGAGTGCTGCTATCCAGTTGGAATGATTAAGTTTTTTCTCATTTCCCTGATGTCTTTTTCAATACCTAGTTTGAATTATTCGATAGGACGGCTCCACTTTTGAGCTGGATGCTTTGGTTATTGGGTCTTATAAGATTTCTATTAGGCAATAGTGTTTCTTTCTGGACACTAAAGAATACTTAGAGTAGATTCCTGATAATTTAGAAGAATGCAGCTGGTAGTTTGCATTTATCTTATAGATCCTTTCTTAGTTACATCGGTAATTTAGGCAAGGGCAAAAAAAATAGTTTTTGCTAGCATGACTGAGATTGCATGTGGTATTGTTTCACGGGCTTTCCTGGATTCTTCCTAGTATCAGCTTTTGTGGGCTTTGATTGGGCGATGTAATGGCTGGCCACTAGCGGGTTTGTCTTTCCGCAGGTGCAAGAAGCAAGTACGCAGGTCAATTTAACCTGAGGCAGCAGTAAATATTTATACTACACATCAGATAACCAAATAGGGGACAGAGGTGGCCCATTGAATGATTTTTTAGAATTACAAGAATTAAGGTGGCAGATGAGAACTAATGCCACTGAACAACCAGGACTTAATAGCACTATTTCTATAAACTCTATTCTTAGGCTTAGGGCAGAAGGATACATGTAAATATCAATGTATCTATAGACAAAATGATTTTAGACAGCTATTTTTATGCATATATATGTATATATATATATATATATATATATATATATATATATATATATATATATATATATATATCTAAGGGTTTATATGTATGTCGTTATGTTTATGTTTATGTATATATGTTTGGATTTTTTTGCACATTTGTTATTAATATCTGTCTATTTATATTAATGTTTATTATAATATTTATTTAATTTGTTTTTGATGCTGGTTAACCCCAGCTTTTGTTTTGATTTATACTTATTTAGGGACTATGCCCTTTCAGAGGCATATACCTATTAGTTAATTGGTAATTAATACTAGGGAATTGATGTGTTATTTAAGTTGGGTTAGAGGTTAATTTTTGTACTTGTCTGTTATTCTGATGAAGTTTTTTATTACAAAAGACGAAAGTGCTCAATAAAATACTACCTAGTGGATCCTGATGTGCTTTATCCTAGTTGGTTATCTGGTTTGGGACTTTGTTTGCAATTTATACTACACAGTTAATGGTCAACCATCTCTTGTATATTAATTGGTGGCAGTGATAGAGTGTGAAAGCATGGATTATATCTGTCACATTTGTAGGTGAAGGGATTGTGCTAAATAATATATTGCATATGCATACTGTGGAATGTCAAACAGCTCATTTGGAAATCATGTTGGAGATGGCCCTGCTTTGCGCAGTTTGCTCTCCTGTTGGTGCTTTGGATGGTCTTTAGTGACACCTGTGGTGTTTGTGGTTTACTGGGATAGTCTGTTTGGAAGTCAATGGGCGGTGGTGCAGTGGTGTTTCAGACTTTCTTGTCTTGCTGAGGATGTGAACCGGGGTTGGTCAGGTTGAGTCATATCTCTCAAATGTACAGATTGTGCAGAATGTTCAGATTTTGCCTCATATTTTGGTCCATTTTCTCATAAAGGTGTGGTTTTCCTGATAAATCACTGACAAATTATTGAGGGTTGAATTCAGAGAAAAATGATAAACACTTGAGTTTCAGACTTTATACCTTTCAGAAAATTCAGACTGATGCAAAACCTGTTTTGTCAAAATTTTAAAAGTTTGTAGAGCAATATTTAAAAAGTGACCGTAGTTTGGCTTTTATCCTCACATTATTGATGGCGGTTTGAACTAAGCATATAAGATCTGGTAGGCATAAATTGAAAGGGGGATATTTAATATTGCACACAGTAATTGAAAACGGTAGACTCATTTACGTACCTGGGTGTATGGGTAGATACTCATTTACAGGCCAGGGTATATAGGTAGATTCAGATATTGAGTTTATCAACCAATTGGTTGCTGATAGTTATAGAACTATAGGTGTATGGAAAGAATTATAGAACTATAGGTGTATGGAAAGAATTATAAAGTCTAGGAAACTGTAAATAATGACATCATTGTTTGTTAGTTATATTAGACCCTAACTTGAGTATGGAATGACAGTATGGAAACCCTATAAGAAAATAAGTATGACTATACTGGAAAGAGTACAATGGAAATAGACAAGGGGTATCCAGGGTTGTAAAAATGTAAGTTATTATGATAGACCAAAACAGCTGACTATAGTCCCCAGATCAGACAGATAGTTAATGCAGGCGGTAGGGGATGGGCAGAGGTTTGGTTTTGCTGTGTACACAGAGAGTAGGGGGTTTGATTCTCATTGCTAATTTATTGTGACCAACCCTATTTGTAGAATGTGGGGGATGTGAAGGTAATTTGCGTTGCAGCTTGTTTGACCGAATATGCACGGAGATGTGAATAATTTTGTTATTTTGGGGCTGAATATCTGACTAGTAGCTCCTTAACTGGGTGGGGAGATTCATACCTACAAACTAGGCAATTTTTGTGACAGCAGGGTGCTTAAATTCTTTCTCCGCAGGTGGGGAATAGCAGAGTGGACATCAGTCGGTGACCTGAAGGTAGTGGGTCCGAGGTGAAAGTACAGATACCAGTGGCTGTCTCCATTGATAGAATGGTGCACAAAGGTGTTCAAGTGGGGGAGCATGAAGTAACAGTCGCTGGCCTCCTATAAGTTGTTGAAGTAAGTGATTCTGGTGGGCTGGATGTTACAGTTGTTGAAGTGCTGCACAATGAGGTCACAGGGAATCTTATTTAGTTTCGGTAACCGAATTTGGTGTGGTTTGGGTAATGTGTCAGCAACTGAAGAGGGTGTATCTTGGGGCTAGGTTCATCAGGGTTAGGAAATTCTACGAGGGGTGGGCTTCTTGCATGTGGGTGAATGCACAGCTCTCATAGGCATAAGAACTTACTGGGTTAGGGGTATTAGGGCCTTTAAGTCAGTTATCTATCAATATTCAGTTATGGTTATTGCGCAATTGTATTTGGAAGATAGGGTATGCTGCAGGGGATGCTGGGTTGAGGTTAGTTAGGAAGGACAGGAGTAATGTTGTTTTGTCCAAAGGGCACATAGATGGAGCTGTAAGTGGAATTCATATCTCTGGTTTGTAAGCGGCTTTAATTTTTCTTTACCTAATTATTAATTTTGTTGAGAATTCCTTTGGCTGTAGTGGAGTGATAATTTTATTTATAGGACAGGCTATAGGATTTTTTTTTCTTATTATTTACATGGTAGACATGGTAGGGGCTGCATTTTATGTAGATGATGAATGAGATATGCCCTTGGCGGTACATAATGGTTGTTAAGAAATTGGATTATGTGTATGTGAAGTACTTACAGTCTTTTCTTTTACAGATCACTCTGAGTGCAGATGGGGTCATGCAGAGTTGGTATTACTTGGGGGAGTAGAAAACAAATGTGGAATCAACAGGCAAGAGAAGAAGCTGATGAAGGTTTTTGGCTGATGGAGCAGTATGAAAGGAGGTCACAGGCTGCCAGCAGTGCAGCTGAATATGGAGTTTTTGGGTTTGTTGTATTTTTCTTCTCTCTACTCACAAGGTAAGGTGTTTTGGTTTGATCTTGTTCGGGGAGCATTAAGGTTGAATTTATACAGTTTTATGGGTTACGGGGTCTTCTTTGGAATGGGTTAGATAGTGTTGCAGACTTCAGGACCAGGGCATTAGCAGGTTGCATTGCATAAGTTAGGCTTGTGAACTGGGGGGGAGGGGTGATAGGAGGATTTAGCTTTGAGTTACTGTATTTTCAGGAGAGACTGCATTGGGTTGATTCACTACATTCTGGACAGTAATACCAAGTCACAGACCTTGTTTGCTCTGGTGGTTGGTTGGGTGGTTTTATTGGGCATTCTCTAGTTTGGTGGTATATTGGATTTGGTTAGTTTTGCTTGACTTGATTTATTGTGGTGTATTTGGGGTTGTACTGCTAATGGTCATGATGGTGGTTAAGTGTGTAATTGTTTATAATGGGTAGCTGGTGTGATGACAACATTTTATTAAATGGAATTTAAAGAGATTTAAGAGGGGTGTTACATTCATTGGTCAAAAAAAAAAAAAAAAAAAAAAGGTTTTCATTGTGTGGTAAAATGGGGTTGAAATGTGGCATGGTGGTATGCATTTGCCCTGCATGGTTTCAGTGGCAGTGGGTTTAATATTGGTGGTGCGCAGTAATGATAGGTTATGAGGTTTTGGGTTGCTACCTCAGCATAGGAGAGGGGTCAATGGTTTCAGCTTTTAGGTAATTGGCTGTTTTTTTGTTAGTTAATGTATAGGGTTAGGAGGCATGGACTTTGATCTAGCTTGGTTAGAAAGGAGGGGGTCACCAAATGATGTTTAGCCTAGTGCCTTTCTGGTGGTTAGATTGTGGGAAGTTGGTCAGTGAGAGGGGGAATAGCCTGGTCAGGTTGGTGGGCGAAGAAGAGGGGCAGGCTTGCCCTCTTCTGTTCCCCCTCTGGTGTTGTACCTGCACTTCAATAAGTTGGGAAGGTTAAGTGAGCGGTTGCTTTGTTGGATAAGTTGATAAGCAAGCCAAGCTGCTTATTTGGATGGTGGAGTAATTCAATAAATTGAAGGTGAGCGTGAACGCTGCCTTGTTAGTGCAAAGATAAGTGAGCAAGTGGGGGATGCTGCTTATCAAGGGTGAGTTGGTTACGCTGCTCTTATGGTTATTTTATGTTTTTCTTTCAGGGATGTCATTATCACCTGTGTCATGTTTTTGGTTGAAATTTATAATTATTGGTTAACAATCATGTTTATGGAAGTTTAATAAAGGTCATCAAATGTCATTCGGTGTTTGTGCGTTTATTGAAGTGGACCAGGAAAAATGAGGTTTGAAACAGACCATTTTGTCCTGGGACATCTTCAAGTGGGGCTAGATACATAAGTTAGCAGGAATTAAGAGAATAAGAGGAGGATATGGTTAATTGGGGTGGAGGGATATTTAGGAGGAAATGAGGTAAGGATAGGGAGGGGCTAGGGAGGGGCATAGAAGGTTTTTTTCAAGTGTAACTGAGGTAGAAGTCACATTTTTGGCGTGAACTTGCTACACTCTCTCCCTCCCCCTTGTTATTAGTGGGTTTGTAGTTATTTCAGTTTGGGAAGGTGGAAGGCAGAGAAGAGGGGCAGGCTTGCCCTCTTCTGTTCCCCCCTCTGGTGTTGGATGTGCACTTCAATAAGTTGGGAAGGTAAGTGAGCAGTTGCTGTGTTGGATAAGTTAATAAGCAAGCTGAGCTGCTTATATAGATGGTGGAGTAATTCAATAAATTGAAAGTGAGTTCGGTAATGCTCCCTTGTTAGTGCAAAGATAAGTGAGCAAGTGGGGGACACTGCTTATCTAGGGTGAGTTGGTTACGCTGCCCTTATGGTTATTTTATGTTTTTCTTTCAGGGATGTTATTATTACCTGTACCATGTTTTTGGTTGAAATTTATAATTATTGGTTAACAATCATGTTTATGGAAGTTTAATAAAGGTCATCAAATGTCATTCAGTGTTTGTGTGTTTATTGAAGTGGAACAGGACAAATACATTTCCACAGGCCCCTGAGAGAAAGCAGAACATGTTTTACTAACATAAGTTAATGCAGATACAAAATAACTGTGATTTTGTTGTGCCATGTAATAGGGTCACAGACTGCACTGTGGGAAAAGCATATAAATTATAATGTATCATCCCCTCAAAAGAGCATTACATTAAACAGTATTTATTTAGTATTAGCAAGAATGAAATGATAGGGGAGTGGTGAATGGAACACAAGCAGGAAAATTGTAGGGTACCGTTGAGGAAAGCAAGTGGAAAGGTAGACTCATGTTGAGGGAGAGGAAGTATAAAGGTAGGGGAAAGCAGATGTTGTTAGGAAATTATAGAGTAACATTCATATTTAAATTTGTCCTGCCATGTTGTAAGCAATCATAAGTATTTATTTGCTGTGAAAAAGATCAAAGTTTTTGTGCTCTGAATCTGAACTATGTCTTTCATACCTCTCAACCTTTCAGCTCAAGAATCAGAGACAAAGCCAAAAAGTAAGTGGGGGGAGGCAAAGGTCCAAAAATAAGGACAGATTTTAAATATCACTCTTACATTCTTAGAAAGTTGCTAGAATAGAACGTTTTGCATTAATAAGCATTTCTAGAAGGATATGAAGTGTGAAAATCAAACATCTGTCCTTAATAATTTACTAGAAAATCACAAATTCTATTAACAACAGACCAACCATATGAGTAAAAATCAGGGACTTTTTTCAAAACCAAAAACACTTTAAAAGTATGCTGTCTTTTTTGTCATTTCATTGTTTTACAAGTCCCTACATAATAATTACTCACTAAGAACCAGCTTTGTTTGGATTAGAAAATTATTAGCAATGTGGTCATGATACTTTGTGTTCCAAAAAGAATCAAAGTGGGTAAAATTAATTTGTGTGCTTTAATTTTTATCAAAAGTGAAATTGTGCTGAAGAGGAATAGTGAATGAATGCATATAAATCAAGATGAAATTATCCTTGAACAACATCTGTGAGACAATCTCACCTGAATAACTTGCAATAGTGTGAAGTTCCAATGTTCATATTGCACCTTAGATCTGGATACAAAAACAAAACACCAATAGCAGTCACTAAGATGACTCAAATAGCACATTAGATATTAAAAATACAGCGTCTGACTATACATGTGTCAAAGATAGGGAAGAAGAAAGGTGATACCAGCATTACATGCTGTGACAGGAGTTATTTTAAGAAATGTACTTGTTTATAGCATTATGCAGCAATACATTTGTTGAGGTGTGAAATCTTCCAGTGAGACTGTGATGTCCAGATTCTTACATGAATCTTGATACGGTCACTGTTGCAGTGGATGTTGGGTGACATTAAAAAGCATCTGTTATACTCCTTCAAAACAATGAGGTCTTCACATAGCACTTTGGCTATAGCTTTGCCGAGAATTAGCAACTCTGAATGTATGTGAAATACAGTTGGAATTATATTACTGTAGGCATTATTTTATTTATTTAACACCTTTATTAAATTATCACTTAAGACAGGCACACATACATGCATACATATATTAATAGAAAAAGAAACAAACCTTAACATTTTTTATTTACATACATTATACTTTGCATATGTGTTTTCTTTCTTTATAACAACTGTCATTCAGTCCATGTCAATTGTTCAAGTCATGCCTTTCCTAAAATCCCATCCCTCCTGAATGTTATTCTGCATGCATTATTCCCATAAACTACATTTATTTCTATGTAATTTGTTCCTTCCCTTTTCTAAATATACCACTTCCAGTTTTTTTGACTCTTTCACAATATTCAGTACTTTAAATACAATGAGTCTATAATTTGATTACCATTTCCAGGTAATTGCTTTTTTGCCAGTCAATAGTATTAAACTTAATAAGGCTTTATTATGTCTAGACAATTCAGACCATGTGTCCCAGATCAAAAGAATCATTTTCTTAGTTAAAGTCATTTGTTCCCCAATATTCCTGACAGAATATTCTATAGGGAATTTCTAAAATCTGCCAACTCATTACGCTCCCAAAAACATGTTCCCAGTTACCTCTTTCTTCTCCATCACACCTCCAGCATGTCCTATCTAGCTGAGGAAAAGTTATTAAAAGTTATTTGAAATCTTCTTGGGGCTTAAAATATATGTGCAAACACTTCCTAAATCATCTAGATTTTGTTGGATACTTGGGAGCAGTACATATATCCTAACATGCTTGCCTTATAAATTGTTTTTTTCAGTTTCTCTTCCCAATCTTTTCTAAACTCCTCCTCTGATTGATTCTTGTAGTTAACATGCAATATTTTACATGTTTTACTAACTATCCCTTTTTAAAAGCAGCTTCTTTTCTAGATTTCACTAAAAGCTTTTCCAGAGTATATATTTTTCAATTAGGAAATTACTTTGCCTTTACTCTGATATAAATCCTTGCTATGTTGTTACAATATGGCATCTGTTGCTATGATTTATTGATTGAAAATTACTTGCCCTGCTGTTAGCTTTGTATTATTCTGATTTTGCAAGGTTAATGTGATTTTTGTGAAGCAAGTTAGAATACTTTACTGTGGCTACTGTGTGTGTGAAGTAAAGCTAAAATGCATTATTGTGGCTATTATTTATTACCATCAGATTTTGGGGGATTGTGTAGTTAATAAAGTGACTGTAACTTTTGGATAGGGGGTTTGTCTTTGGATGGATATGACTGACCCTTTTGTCATTTACTCAGTTTTAATAGTCATTTTGACTCTATGGGACTAGTGTGTATTAAAGTGAAGTGAAATGGAATATTTAATGTATTTGTGTGATATTTTACTGTGGAAACGATTTCTGTAAAACAAGGCTGAATTACACTACTGTGATCACTATTATTCATTTTTATCACAACTTCTAGGTTGTAGCACATTCAACAAAGTGGCTCTAACTGTTGGTTGTAATAGTTATGTTACTCATGGGCTGCTGTTTGATTGTTAATCTCTCAATGTTCTTATAATTTGTGAATAAAGGTTAGCAGAAAAACAAAACAAGCAAACAAAAAAGATCTGTCTGAACCTCCAGCCACTCAGTTATAAAAGTAGTAGGTTTTAAGACTGAGCCTTTTGAGATTTTCATTGACAGGAAGCTAAAGGGCATACTTAATTTACTTCCACAAGTGCTGAAAGATTCTTGACAATTTTTGGAAAACAATCTCAGTTTAAGCAAGCATATGATCTACTATTTGTAACAGCACACATCAAAATATATTTACACATGGGATAGGGCTGAACTGGTTTAATGAATCTTGTGTTGTTTAGAACCCTCATTTCTCAGGCCATTAACACAGCATGCCAGTTGAGTGATTTAATTTTGAATAATAATTTTCCCATTGAAAATTATATTTTAGACAGGTGGTAGGTATTGCTATGGATACAAATTTTACACCTGTTACTACAAACTTAGTTTCAGGAGAAACTTACTGCCTTGATCAGGATGTTATTGGAGTGAGATTATCCTAGGGATCTGCTCAACTAAGTATATAATGGAGTTCTAATCTTCTGATGCTTTCAGACACCTGTGTTGTAGCATATAAAAGGGAATTTAAAATACTCAACTTCAGTAAAGCAATATTGCTTTCTTTTTCAGATGATTGTAAGGTTATTAGACATAACCTGCGGTGGTGGTGCTGCGGTAGCATTGTCGCCTCACAGTAAGACGCTGCCCAGTTCGATTCTCAGTTAGAGCGTCTTCTGTGTGGTGACATGCGTGAATGGGCATACCTTCGTTGAAGGCTTGCATCAGGGCTGGTAACTCGGCATGTAAAAATCAACTACCAATCATTAGCGGACCGGAGTTCCGCTGTGGTGACCCCTAACCGGGAAAAGCCGAAAGACACGACAATTAATAAAAATTGGAACATAGCTCCACAATGAGCATTTGTCAAACAAGATAGTTAAGGAAATGTTAAAAATATTCCTGGCTGTGGCTCACAGGACAATTCCTTTGGCAGAGACTATTCTATATACAAATGTGATAGCTGTGAGCAATATAGATTTAATTATGAGGGGGCCTAATATGGTGATATACAACTACCTAAAATGTTTCCCTTTCCTGGGCATTTGATTTGTCAGACAGCTGGTGCTGTTTTCATTGTGACTCCTTTTAAGTAGGTAAAACTGAAATGTAGCTAAAGTAACATATTTATAAACACAAAATACAGTATACTGAAGCAAGATGTTAACAATGTATTACATAACATTCTGTTGCTTGTTTTAACTA